>NC_041392.1:403383836-403409912 GCF_002162155.2 Triticum dicoccoides
AGATTCATCAAAATAAGCACATAACGCAAAGAAAATAGAATCTGTCAAAAACAGAACAGTTTGTAGCAATCTGAAAACTTCTTATACTTAAGTAACTCCAAAAATTCTGAAAAATAGGACAACGTATAAATTTGTATAAAATTCTTGTGTAAAAAATTCAGAATTTTATCACACTTTTGTAATTTTAAATAATTATGTCATTGGTGCACAAAGTTTCTGTTTTTCAATAAGATCAAATCAACTATCACCCAACATGATCCCGAAGGCTTTAATTGGCACAAACACTAATTAAAACATGAAAACACAGTCATAATAGTAGAATAATTGTGCAAACACTCAATAACATAAATAAAAAGGCAAAACTAAATTTTATTCATTGGGTTGCCTCCCAACTAGCGCTATCTTTTTACGCCCCTAGCTAGGCATAAAGCAAAGATTCAAGTATTGTCATCTTTAGTTCTTTATCCATCGGATGCCCTCATGATTGATTCATATGGTGGCTTAATTATTGTTCTAGGGAAGTGTTCCATTCCCTTTATTAGTGTAAACTGAAATTTAATATTGCCTTCTTTCATATCAATCACGGCACCTATAGTGCGTAAAAACAGTCTACCAAGGATAATTGGACAAGACGGATTGCAATCAATATCAAGAACAATAAAATACATGGGCACATAATTCCTATTTGAAAGAATAAGAACATCATGAATTCTTCCATAGGCTTTTTAATAGTAGAATCCGCCATGTGCAAATTAAGAGAACATTCTTCAATATCGGTAAGGACAAGCACATCACATAAAGATTTTGGAATTGTGGAAACACTAGCACCCAAATCACATAAAGCAAAACACTCATAATTTTTAATCTTGACTTTAATGGTGGGTTCCAATTCATCATGTAATTTTCTAGGAATTGAGATCTCTAATTCCAACTTTTCTTCCAAAGCTTTCATCATGGCATCTACTATGTGTTTAGTAAAAGCTTTATTTTGTTCATAAGCATGGGGTGAATTAATCATGGATTGCAACAAAGAAATACAATCAATCAAAGAGAAGTTATCATAATTGATGTCTTTGTAATCCAAAAGAGTGGGCACATCACTAGTTAAAGTTTTGACTTCTCCAAACCCACTTTTATCAATATTTTCATCAAGATTTTCACCCTCCAAATTATCGGGATGCCTTCTAACTAAAGTTGACTCTTCTTCAGTACCTTTATCATCAATTTGAATCTTATTAAACAAAGAATCAATAGAAGAAACACCAATCACTTTAAGATCTTCATCATTTTTATGAAAGCAATCACTAGAAAACGCTCTTTCTAAAAAAATATCTTTTAGCTCTAAGCATAGCGGTTCTTTTCTTACTTTCATCCATAGAAACATATAATGCTTTAATTGATTTATCAACCTTGGGCACAAAAATTTTGAACTCGAAATTTTCTATATCATGAGAAATCTGTCAATGCTTCTAGACATATCATCAATCTTCTTCAACTTTTCCTCTATCGTATTATTGAAAACTTTTTGAGCATTCATAAATTCTTTAATATTATTCTCAAGATCAGAGGTGTTCCTATTATTATTATAAGAAGGATTACCATAGAAATTACCATAATTATTAGAGGAATTTCCAAGAAAAGGCTTAGGATTAAAATTACCTCTATAACCATTGTCATTAAAATTGTTTCACAAGACAAAATTCACATCTACGAGATCACTATTTTGCTCAATCAAAGTAGACAAAGGCACATCATTAATATCAATAGGAGCACTTTTATTAGCAACCAATTTCATAAGAGCATCAACTTTTTCACTCAAAGTACTACTTTCTTCAACCAAATTAACTCTTTTACTAATGGGCGCTCTTTCGGTATGCCATTGTGAATAATTTGCCATAATACTACCAAGCAATTTAGTGGTTTCACCCAAAGTAATTACCATAAAAGTACCACCTGCGGCGGAATATAAAAGATTTCTAGAAACAAAGTTCAATCCAACAAAAAAATTGTATGATCATCCAAAGATTTAAACCATGAGTAGGACAATTTCGTAGCATAAATTTCATTCTTTCCCAAGATTGTGCAACATGTTCATACTCAGGTTGCTTAAAATTCATTATTTGATTTCTAAGGGAAATAATTTTCGCGGGCGGAAAATACTTAGTGATAAAAGCATCTTTGCACTTATCCCAAGAATTGATAATATTGTGAGGCAAATAAGAAAACCAAATTTTTTCACGATCTTGCAAAGAAAACGGAAATAATTTCAACTTCACAATACCATTGTCCACATCTTTTTTCTTTTGCACATCACACAATTCTGCGAACGTGTTTAGATGGGACGCGACATCCTCACTAGGAGTACCAAAAAATTGATCTTTCATAACAAGATTCAACAAAGCAGCATTAATATCACAAGATTTTGCACTAGTGGCGGGAGGAGAAATTGGAGTGCTAATAAAATCAGCATTATTGGTATTTGAAAAGTCACAAAACTTGGTGCTTTCTTTAGTCATCTTGAATACACAAACAAGATTGCACACAAAAAGATCTGACGAGAAAAATGGCGAACGAAAAAAGAGAGCGTATAAAATGGCAATTTTTTGTGAAGTGGGGGAGAGGAAAATGAGAGGCAAATGGAAAATAATGTAAATTGCAAGGAAATGAGGTTTGTGATTAGGAACCTGATAGATGTTGATGATGTCTCCCCGGCAACAGCACTAGAAATCCTTTCGTGATGGCTCGTGTCCGCGTCAGTATTTCCCCGAAGAGGAAGGGATGATGCAGCACAGCTACAGTAGGTATTTGGTTATTGAACGAGTAGGAGAACGAAGCAACACAATGTAAATGGTGTCTGCACACAAAGAACAAATACTTGCAACCCGACGCGTAAGAGGGGTTGTCAATCCCTGTCGGGTAAAAGATAGATTGGTTTGTATGATTTTGGATAAATAGATCTCATGATAAAACAAAATCAAAAAAGGAAAAAAAAAGTGCAGCAAGGTATTTTTGGGTTTAGAATAATAGATCTGAAAACAAAAGCAAATAAAAATAGATCTCGAAGCACATGTTATAAAGAATAGACCTGGGGGCCGTAGATTTCACTAGTGGCTTCTCTCGAGAAAAATAGCATACGACAGGTAAATAAATTACTGTGGGGAAATTGATAGAACTTCAAATAATTATGACAATATCTACACAATGATCATTATATAGGCATCACGTCCAAGATTAGTAGACCGACTCCTGCCTGCATCTACTACTATTACTCCACACATCGATAGCTTTCCAACATGCATCTAGTCTATTAAGTTCATGGAGAAACGGGGTAATGCAATAAGAATGACGACATGATGTACACAAGATATATTCATGTAGGAATAGACCCCATCTTGTTATCCTTAATAGCAATGATCAACACGTGTCTTGCTGCCCCTTCTGTCACTGGGAAAGAACACTGCACAATCGAACCCATCACAAAGCACCTCTTCCCATGGCAAGAAAAATCAATCTAGTTTGCCTAACTAAACGAAAGATTCGAAGAAGAAATTCAGGCTATGAGCAATCATGCATATAAGAGATCAAAGAAATCAAATAAATTTCATGGATAAAATAGATCTGATCATAAACTCAAAGTTCATCGGATCCCAACAAACACACCGCAAAAAGAGTTACATCAAAAATATCTCCAAGAGACCATTGTATTGAGAATCAAAAGAGAGAGAGGAACCCATCTAGCTATTAACTACGGACCCGTAGGTCTACAATGAACTACTCACACATCATCGGAGAGGCACCAATGAGGATGATGAACCCCTCTGTGATGGTGTCTAGATTGGATCTGGTGGTTCTGGAACTTGCGGCGGCTGGAATTGTGTTTCACCGACTCCCATAGTGTTTTTGGATTTTCAGGGTATTTATAGAGCAAAGAGGCGGTGCGGGAGGCGGCCGAGGTGGGCACAACCCACCAGGGTGCGCATGGGCCCCCAGGCGCGCCCAGGTGGGTTTTTCTCCCCCTCGGAGCACCCCTCTGGTACATCTTTAGCCCAATGGGTGTATTCTGGTCCATAAAAATTCTCCAAAAAGTTTTTCTATGTTTGGACTCCGTTTGTTACTGATATTCTGCGAAGTAAAAAACAACAACTGGCACTGGGCACTATGTCAATAGGTTAGTCCCAAAAAATGATATAAAGTTGCTATAAAATGATTGTAAAACATCCAAGAATGATAATATAACAGCATGTTACAAGCAAAAATTATAGATACGTTGGAGACGTATCATCTCTCCTAAACCTACCGAAAATACTTTTTATGAGATTCCCTTGGGTATTTTTGAGAAGCTGCTAGCTAATCCTTACGAAGGAGATAGAACAATACATCCTGATATGCACCTAATCTATATAGATGGAGTTTTTGGATTTTAAGCTTGTAGATTTATGTGTGGATGGAGTTAAGAAAAAATTCCCTTTATCTTTGGGGGGGAGAGGCATTATCTTGGTATATGCTATTGGATGATATTGGAACATGGGACCAGAACCGATTGAAGCTGGAATTCCATCAGAAATTTTATCATATGCATTTGGTTCATCATGATCAAAATTATATATATAATTGAAAGGATCGCTCAAGCTTGTGGAGGCATAAATAGATGATGCACACATGACCCAATCATGAGCTCTCAAGAGAAATGATTATACAGAAAAATTATGCTCAGCTTTCTAATGACGGTAAAGCAATGCTTGATACTTCTTCTTCTAGCTCCTTCATGAAGAAAACTATTGAATTCAAATGGAATATTACTGAAAGAATTAAACGCAACTCTAAAGATTGGGAAATCAACGAAGGTAATGAGTCAAGTATAAATTTTGAAATGATTGTGTTAAAACTTTTATAGAAACAATTGTTTTTCATAAGTTTAGTGCGAAATATGAACTTGACTCTGAGATAGTAGCTACTTTCTGTGAATCCTTTGCTTCTCATGTTGATCTCCCTAAGGAGAAGAGGTTTAAATTCCATCCACATATTGACGAAATTTGTAAGGAACATGCTGATACGTCTCCAACGAATCTATAATTTTTTATTGTTCCATGCTATTATGTTATCTGTTTTTGATGTTTTATATGCATTACTATGCTATTTTATATTATTTTTGGGACTAACCTATTAACCTAGAGCCCGGTGCTAGTTCATGTTTTTTCCTTATTTTAGAGTTTCGCGATAAAGGAATCAAACAGAGTCCAAATGGAGTGAAACTTTCGCGATGATTTTTCTTGGACCAGAAGACATCCAGATGACTTAGAGTACACATCAAGAAAGCCACAAGGCGGCCACAAGGACGAAGGGCGTGCACAGGGGGGTAGGGCGTGCCGGCGCCCTTGTGGGCCCCTCATGACTCCATCGACCTATTTCTTCCGCCTATATATTCTCAAATATTCCCAAACCAAACAGGAGAGCCACAAAAACACTTTTCCATCGCCGCAACCTTCTGTACCCATGAGATCCCATCTAGGGGTCTTTTCCAGCATTCCACCGGAGGGGGATTCGATCACAGAGGGCTTCTACATCAACACCATTGCCTCTCCGATGAAGCATGAGTATTTTACCACAGACCTACGGGTCCATAGCTAGTAGCTAGATGGCTTCTTCTCTCTCTCTTTGATTCTCAATACCATGTTCTCCTCGATGTTCCTGGAGATCAATTTGATGTAATACTCTTTTGCGGTGTGTTTGCCGAGATCCGATGAATTGTGGATTTTTGGTCAGCTTATGTATGAATATTATTCGAATCTTCTCTGAATTCTTATATGCATGATTTGATATCTTTGCAAGTCTCTTCGAACTATAGATTTGGTTTGGCCAACTAGATTGCTTTTTCTTGCAATAGGAGAAGTGCTTAGATTTGGGTTCAATCTTGGGGTGCTTGATCCCAATGACAGAAGGGGAACCGACACGTATTGTATTGTTGCCATTGAGGAAAACAAGATGGGGTTTTCATCATATTGCTTGAGTTTATCCCGCTACATCATGTCATCTTACTTAATGTGTTACTCTGTTCTAAAATGAACTTAATACTCTAGATGCAGGCACGAGTCGGTCGATGTGTGGAGTAATAGTAGTAGATGTAGGTAGGAGTCAGTCTACTTGATACAGACGTGATTCCTATATTCATGATCATTGCCTTACATATCATCATAACTTTGTGCTTTTCTATCAATTGCTCGGCAGTAATTTGTTCACCCACCGTAATATTTTTCTATCTTGAGAGATACCTCTAGTGAAACCTATGGCCCCGGGTCTATTTTCCATCATATAATCTTCTACTTCCCATCATATAAGTTTCTGATCTACAATTTTAGTTTCCCATTTATTTCCTTTGCAATATTCTATTTTCCGTTCCATAAACCAAAAATAGCAAAAATATTACTTTACAGTTTATCCATCTCTATCAGATCTCACTTTGCAAATAACCGTGAAGGTATTGACAACCCCTTTATCGTGTTGGGTGCAAGTTGGTGTTTGTTTGTGCAGGTATTCAGTGACTTGAGCATTATCTCTCAAAACTGAGGGAAATACTTACTCTACTTTGCTGCATCACCCTTTCCTCTTCAAGAGAAAAACCAACGCAAGCTCAAGAAGTAGCAGGAAGAATTTCTGGCGCCGTTGCCGGGGAGATTTACGCCAAGTCAAGTCAAGATTTGTCTCCCGTCAACTTGCCAATTTCTGGCGCCGTTGCCGGGGAGATCTACGCCAAGTCAAGACATACCAAGTACCCATCATAAAATCTCATCTCTTGCATTACATTATTTGCCATTTGCTTCTCGTTTTCGTCTCCCCCACTTCTAAAATGATTTTTGAAAAGATTTGCCTTTTTCCTCGCCCCTCTTTCGTTCATCTTTCTCGTTTGCTATGTTTGCTCGTGTTGCCATGAGCCTTCTATTTGCTTGCATCTTCGCTTGCTAAAAATCTATTCATATGCATCATCATCCTATTGCTAATCTTTTTAGAAGTTCCAATTATGATGAACCAATTGCTAGTGAGTTTTGTGCACTAGATTATCTTTATGAGCTTCTGCTTGAAACTCATGAATCCGAAAATTTTGATGAAGTGTAGAAAGAAGAAATTTATGAAGTGATTCACGATACCTCCTTGAATGAAAAGCATGATTGCAATGATATTATTGTAAATTCTATTAATGTAAATTGTGCTAATAATATGCAAAACCCTAAGCTTGGGGATGCTAATTTTTCTATGTCTACCACTTGTTGCAATGATCATTATTAGGGTGATTCTTATTATGATCTTGAAAATTTATTTACGCCCCATGATGAATATGAGATTGATAATAATGTTTGCAATAATACGGAAGGTAGATTTGGAAGAGTGTCTTTAGATCCCACATATTTGGATAATGTTCAATCCTATGAAGTTTTTGATAAAACTTGGTTAGGAGAAGTCATGACTTTATTTTATGATAATCCCACTATTTCGGAAGAGTGTCAACTTTGCATGCATGTGAATCATCAAGAGAAAATTTTATTTTATAGCTATATTGTTGAATTTGATTATGATCCTACATGTAATTATTAAGAGAGAGGAAAATATGGTAGTAGAAATTTTCATGTCACTAAATTACCTCTCGTTATGCTGAGATTGCTATTGTTTCTTTCTCCTTCCTTGCATATGCTAGTTTTTGGTTTTCTTGATAATTTGTTTGCTTATATAATGCCTATTCATAGGAAGTATGTTAGACTTAGATATGTTTGTCACGTGTTTTATGATGCTCTCTTTGTGCTTCAATTCTTGTCTTTCGTGTGAGCATCATTAAAAGTAGCAACGCCTAGCTAAAAGGCTTTAAAGAAAAGCGCTTGTTAGGAGACAACCCAATATATTTCCTTTATGTTTTTGAATGAATAATTCATCTATCCTCCGGTTAGATGATGTTTTATGTTTTAATTTGTATTTGTGCCAAGTAAGACCTTTGGGATAGCTTATGGTGATAGTTGATTTGATCTAGATGAAAAACAGAAACTTTTGCGCTTAGGAAAACAATTCACATTTTTAACAGAAGCGTGATAAAATGTTGATTCTTTTTGAAGAAGATTAATAAGCAAATTGCTTAGGTTTTCCTAATTTTTCAAAAAAATGGAGTTACAAAACTATTCGAAATCTCCAGATTGCTACAGACTGTTCTGTCTTTGACAGATTCTGTTTTGTATGTGTTGTTTGCTTATTTTGATGTATCTATGGCTCGTATCGGGGGGTATGAACCATGGAAAAGTTGGAATACAGTAGATATTATGTAACACCCATGATGCGGCTATATCTCCCACGTGTCGGAGCACGACTTAGAGGCATAACCGCATTGTAGGCATGTCGCAAGAGGGGTAATTTTACACATCCCATGTACCGAATAAGAAAGAGGTACAAAGCTGGCTTACAATCACCACTTCACACAATACATGAATAAAACATTACATCATCCAGATACAATCAAGGTCCGACTATGGAACCAAACACTAGTAGAAAACAGGGCTTTGGTCCAGGCCGGGTCAGCCCATTAGTCCTAGTTCAGTCCAGAACCGGGACCAATGGGGGCATTGGTCCCGGTTCGTGAGCCCAGGGGGCCGGCCGGGCCACGTGGGCCATTGCTCCCGGTTCATCTGGACCTTTTGGTCCCAGTTGGTGGGATGAACCGGGACCAATGGGCCTCGCTCCTGGCCCACCATCGTTGGTCCCGGTTGGTGGCTTAAACCGGGACCAAAGGCTCCCCTTTAGTCCCGGTTCATGCCACCAACCGGGACCAATGAAGTGCCTATATATACCCCCTCGTGTAAGAGCAGAGCACACTGCTCTATTTTTTCTGGCCGAGGGGGAGAGGGCTTGGTGGTGCTCTAGTGTAACGCCCCAAGACCGGAGCTTCAGATGCCTTCCATGTTTCCGGGTTTTGTCGTGTGATTTGTTTGGTTCGTCGTTTTCATCTTTGCATCATGTGCATTTGCATCATGTCATCATGTCTTTAATCTTTGCATCTCAAATCAAATAACTAAATCGTATGGATTTTCAGTCCATTTAAACTGAGGGAATTCACATGGTGATTCTCTTTACAACATATCCTATCGATATTTAGAGAGCTATAGTCAATATTCCAATTATGTGGAATTACCTTAACACACTTGCAAAATATTTCCCCATGCCTTCGTCCCATGCCTCATCGCCTTCTCATTTCCTTCTTTTTCCTGTCTTTTGCTAGTCCCGTTTTCCCTTCTCTATTAATGTCCCTTCTTTTCCTATAAATTCTAGACCGTGCCAGTACCACCTCCTCCAATTTTCAGATCCTTTGGACTTGTTTTGGTTGAATTCAAAAATGGCTCAAGTTTGAATCTAATTCAAACTTGAATTATTTTTCTATCTCTAAAATATCGCCAAACCATTTTATTGTATTTGTGCAAAGTTCCGGCGCTCCAAGAATATTTTATTTTCTGAAATATTCTTTCCCTTACCCTCTCTTTATTTTTTTCTTCACTCTATTTGTTTTCCTGTTAAAGCAAATTAGAGGGAGAGAGAAGAGAGCAGAGCCCAGCGGTCAGGTGGCCTACTTTCCCGTGGCCCATTTGGCCAAGGCCTCCCACGCCCGGCCCAACCTTCTCCGCAGCCAGTGGCCCAAGGCCCAGCCGCGCCCCCGCTGTAACCCTATCATTCCCTGCTCGTCCCCTTCTTTCCCCATCGACCTCTCCCTCCTGAGCCGCCTCCACACACATCTCTAGAGAGAGGAGCGGAGCCCTCGGCTCGATCCAGATCCCCTCGACCCCTTTTCCTCCCGATCCCACACAACCCCCATCGCCAGCTCCTCCCACGAACGCCGCCGAGCGCTGCCCCTTGGCCGCCGCGGAACGTCGCCTTCCTCCCAGCACCACGAGACTGCTCCGCCGCCTCCTTACCTCCCATGCCGCTGCTGCGCCGGCCAGCGACCGCCACTGCCGAAGCTACTCCTTCCTCTGCACGCTACCCTAGAGCCGCGCCGGTCTTCCCGTTCCCGCTCGCGCCAGGAGCCCGAGTCCTTCGCGCTGCGTCTCTCATGGCCTCACAGCTCGACCTCCTGTCCTGCGCCTAGAGCACCATCCTCTTCGTCGTCCTCGACCATCGCCAGCACCACTGCCCCGCTTGCGTCCTCGACCTCCTCCTTCCACGCGCTGTCAAGTTTCGGGAGCCGCCGTCGTTTTGCTTTTGCTGCTGCATCTCCGGCCGTCTGCAGGCGACTACGCCCGGTGTCTGCGATGCCTGCTGCTGCCATTGTTTTCTTTCCCTTTCAACGAACGAGCAGCGCCTTCAGGGGTTTTAGCCAAGTTCTTTTCCATAGGCCTCTCCAAGACTAGGATGCGCCAAGTCCTGTTTGTGGCTTTCGTCAAGTTCGAGCTTCATTGAACGAGGGCTTTTGCCTTACTCATTCTGGGACACGACAAGTTCCTCTTCAAAAAAACGTCTACATGATGATCCGACAAGTACCGTGGCACCGAAGACCTTTTATGTGTCAAGTCCGTCTCCGGGGATTTCACCAAGTACCACGACGACCCTTATTCGTCAAGTACCCTTCCGATGCGCCAAGTTCGTCGACATGAAAATGCCAAGTACCACTCATGTCGGCAAGAACCGCAAGTCGGACCCCGAACGATCGACGTCTCATGGACTGTGTACAACTACCGTCGCTCCGAAGACGTTGGAGTCATCGAGTACCTCTCCGAACGAACGTGAACGACTACTCCCACTACCGCCGTCGCGAGAACGCCTACTTCCCTCTACGAACTTGATCCATTCCGATAATGCACCCTTCGAAGGTATAACCGCCGAGATGATGACCCATGGACCGAATGCATATGTTGTATGAAATGCTCGTGTTTGCTCCGTGTCGGAGTTGTTCGGTGCACGTTGCCCCTCTTTTGCCTTGCCACCGACATGTGGGAACCCCGTAATCGGGAGCACCCCACCATCCTGGCATGACACGCTCCCTTCACTTTCTTTTGCACCGGTATCCCCGTGGGCTACCGGATAACCGATATGTTGTCGTGGCATCATTTTCGGATTCGTCGTCGTGGCACCCTTTTCCTTTCCACCACGATGTCAAATGTTTCATAATAATGCTGTTGTCAAGTTTTAATAAAAATTGCATAAACTTGCACATGTCATTCGCATCATGATAATAACATTTAAATGTTAAAATTGTTGTTGCACCAAATTGATAATTGCATATGGGGATTTACCGGATTTGTTGTTTGTTATTTCCGGCCTCATTTAAACTTGCCTAAATGTTTAATTTTCTTATGCTTCCCCTCTTGCCATGTTTAAGAACATTTAATATTGTTGGGTACATAAACAAGATCGAACTAAATAAATCACGTGGTGTTCCGTCAATATGCAACTCGTTGCATATTGAGCTCCACTTAACTTGTAGTGTTGTTTGTGCACTTTGCCATGCCATGCTTCATTAAACCGGAGATGCATCATATTTGTTTGCGCATCATGCCATGCTTATGTGTTGGTTGTTTACCATGTTGTGTGCTTTTTTTCCGGTGTTTGCTTCTTTGGGTTGGTTCCGATAACGTTGCGTTTGTGAGGATCCGTTCGACAACGTCTGTTTGTCTTCTTCATGGACTCGTTCTTCTTCCTTGCGGGATTTCAGGCAAAATGACCATACCCTCGAAATCACTACTATCTTTGCTTTGCTAGATGCTCGCTCTTTTGCTATGCCTATGCTGCGATACCTACCACTTGCTTATCATGCCTCCTATATTGTTGAACCAAGCCTCTAACCCACCTTGTCCTAGCAAACCGTTGATTGTCTATGTTACCGCTATGCTCAGCCCCTCTTATAGCGTTGTTAGTTGGAGGTGAAGATTGAAGTTTGTTCCTTGTTGGAACATGGAGATGTTGTTCCTTATTGGAACATGTTTACTTGTTGGGATATCACAATATATCTAATTTAATTAATGCATCTATATACTTGGTAAAGGGTGGAAGGCTCGGCCTTATGCCTGGTGTTTTGTTCCACTCTTGCCGCCCTAGTTTCCGTCATATCGGTGTTATGTTCCTGGATTTTGCGTTCCTTACGCCGTTGGGTTATAATGGGAACCCCTTGACAGTTCACCTTAAATAAAACTCCTCCAGCAAGGCCCAACCTTGGTTTTACCATTCGCCACCTAGCCTTTTTCCCATGGGAGTCGCGCATCCCGAGGGTCATCTTTATTTTAACCCCCCCCAGGCCAGTGCTTGTCTAAGTGTTGGTCCGAACTAGAGTCCTTTGCAGCGCCACCTCGGGGAAACTTGAGGGCTGGTTTTAGTTGTACGGAGCGCTCATCCGGTGTTGCCCTGAGAAGGAGATATGTGCAGCTCCTATCAGGATGTCGGCGCATCGGGCGGCCTTGCTGGACATGTTTTACCATTGTCGAGGATGTCTTGGAGTACCGGGATACCAAGTCTGATCGGAACATCTCGGGAGGAGGTCTATTCCTTCGTTGACCGTGAGAGCTTGTCATGGGCTAAGTTGGGACACCCCTGCAGTGATTTGAACTTTCGAAAGCCGTGCCTGCGGTTATGGGCAGATGGGAATTTGTTAACGTCCAGTTGTAGAAAACCTGAAGTTGACCTTAATTAAAATGCATCAACCGCATGTGTTACTGTGATGGTCTCTTCTCGGCGGAGTCCGGGAAGTGAACACGGTGTTGGAGTTATGCTTGACGTAGGTTGTTCTAGGATCACTTCTTGATCATAGATTCTCGACCGTGCTTTGCCTTCTCTTCTCGCTCTCTTTTGCGTAAGTTAGCCACTATATATGCTAGTCGCTTGCTGCAGCTCCACCTCATACCTTTACCTTACCCATAAGCTTAAATAGTCTTGATCGTGAGGGTGCGAGATTGCTGAGTCCCTGTGGCTCATAGATACTTCCAAAACCAGCTTGCAGGTGCCGATGAGTCCGTGCAGATGACGCAACCAAGCTCAAGGAGGAGCTCGATGAAGATCTGTCCTTTGTGTTGTTTTCGTTCTAGATGATCAGTAGTGGAGCCCAGTTGGGGTCGATCGGGGACCTTTGTCGCATTTGGGGTTCTTCTTTTTTTTGGTTCCGTAGTCGGACCTTGTGTGTAGCTGGTTGATGTAATGCTTTATTCATGTAATTGTGTGAAGTGGCGATTGTAAGCCAACTATGTATCTCTTTCCCTTATTATTTTACATGGGTTGTGTGAATATTACCTCACTTGTGACATTGCTTTCAATGCGGTTATGCCTCTAAGTCGTGCTTCGACACGTGGGAGATATAGCCGCATCGAGGGCGTTACAAGTTGGTAATAAGAGCCTTCCCCGACCTTAGGAGCCCCATTGCTTGATCGTTTTTAGCGGCCGAGTTATGTCTAGAAAAATGTTTTGAGTCATTTAGGAACTATATATCGGAGAGTTTAGGAATTCTTTTTACTTCCCAGTCTCCTCATCGCTCTGGTAAGGCATCCTGACGTAGAGTTTTGACTCTTCTCTTCTCAAATTTCACTAAAAAAATTTAGGATCACGCGGGTATCTTGGAATCGTTCCAATGGTTTTATGACGAGAACATTGTCTTGGTGCCTCCTGTCAGGGGTTTTGTGGAAGTGTCCCGGGGAGTTGAGCTCCGAGGTGTTGTCGTCATAATATTATCGTTGCAGTTCTGGAATACCTGAGTTTAGTACGCCGACATCGAAAATCTCTTTTATGCAGTTCGTTGGTGAGATAACCTCGACGCCACCTAGTACTGGGGCGGGAGTTCGGGAGTATCGCCATAACTTGTATAATGGATGCTTTTCGAAGGTTGAGGTAGACAATTTCCGAAGGTTTCTTGGTTATGTGTTGAAGGATGGATACAGCTGGATGTAGGATTTGCTAGATTTGGGTGAGATATTATGCTTCCCCTGTATCCCCAACACCTGATTGCATAACCGGAAAATTTCAGGAGTTTCATAGGTGGGAATCAAGTAGCTCTTAGGATATCTTTCCGACAGATGTATGATATGACATTGGGGTTTGACGTCTAGTGGTCCGCCTATTCACGGTCGGTTTTACAGTGGTCTCGTTGTGTCTTAAAGAGTCCTTGGCTATGCCGACTCGGGGACGCTTCATATGTCATGTGCACTGCCTTGTACATGATGGTGATGTACGATCGAGCCCGTGTAGGCCCCACCACGAAAACTTCAGACAAAATCTCTATCATATGTTTGTTCCGGCTTATTCCGCAAGCCAATCCTTTGTTTTTGGTTTTGAGTTGTGGTATTCGAGTTGCTTCGAAGTCAAATGTTGATTCCATACCTTTCCTAAGCGGTGTTCTCATATTCCTATGTGAATACTAATCCTTCTTGATAATCGAGACTGTCATGTCAATCCTTTTCAACCGGTGTGTTTCTCTTCAAGTGGATCCGAACATTTCAACATCCGCAAGATCTAATCTCAGCTTTCTCAACGGTGTTCGTTCCATCCATCCCAAATTTTCATTGTTTTCCCGCCCACCCACCCATTTTTCTTCGAGGACTCAGATTTCTTAATCAAGTATCCATCTTATTGATGTGGAGTCTCTTCTTTCTTTTCTTTCAATATTCTTATCCGGTGATGCTCATGAAGATACTAACGGAGCTTCAAGTTCGTTAACCTTCACTCATTTTTCTTCTCCGGTGTTTAAATTCAAGCGTTATTGATCATATCTTTCTCCTCATTTCAAATGCCTTTTCTTACCGGTGCACCTCTTTATCATTCCACTTCTCGCTATTTATTGTTCCGGAGTGTTCAAGATATCTCGAAGATTCGTGTTTCCACTCTACATTCGTTCAAGCTCTTTCGAGGATGTTATCTCATTCAAGTCTTTTAATTCTACCGGTGGCTCTTCCAACATTCTTCTTCCTTCGTTATATTATCAATGGACTCTTTCTTTCCAATTCTACCGGTGGTTTGTTCAAGATTCCTCTTCTTACATTATCATACTTCTGTTCCTTCAAATCCTACCGGTGGATCATCGAAGGCATTCTCAAGTTTGTACTATATCTATCTCAATCCTTTCTACGAGAATAAGTAGTATGCCAAATCCATTGCTTTTCATCAATTTAAATTGGTGAAGGATACGCATAACATAATCCTTATTCTTGTTTATTCAGGTGATTAATTCCCTATTCCGGAGGTTCATCATATTCTCGATTCAAGTTGTCCATCTTTCTTTCCGGAGCTCAAAGTTATTTCAATTATTTCATCGCGGAGATCCATCTAATCATTGCAAGTCCTCACCTTGTGTTTTCAACTTCTCTTTCCTTTCGTGTGATTATTCTTTTGTTGCCGGAGTTCTTCATAGAGGTTCTACATGGTGGTTCATCAAGGATTTAATTCCTTCTCGAAGTGTTCATCAAGATTTCCTTTTGTTATGTCATTTTTAAGGTGGTGTTATGTCATTTTGATAATTTCCCTTCGTGTTTCATGGATCACAAGTTTTCCAAGAGTGACATATTTAAATCCATCATTTTCTCTTCGCTCAAGTCATCTTTTCAACCCATCAATTTCTTCGAGCATGAGCTCTTCTCAATCAATCAATCTCTTTGTTGGAGTTATCTTGGATTATATTTCACCTAAAGCTTTCCTTTAAGGATTGTCGCTCTCATGGTGTTTATCAATGATCCAATTTCTTCATTTATCCTTTCCGGTGCGATAATACTTTCTCCCCAATTTGTTCATATCAATCCAATTCTTTTTCCGTGAGTGGCAGGTTGTCACCTCATAATAAGAGATGTAGTCCTTAAGACCATATCAAGCTTATTCTTTTCATTGTGGGTTTTCCAACAACTCCGTTCTAGCATTTGTTGTAAATGTGCTACCTCGAGACCTTGTTTCCCTTCGTTCATTCCATTCCATTCTTAATTTTGTTCCAGAGGCTTTGTGATGTTGCTCCCTTCAACCCATCTTTTCATTCTGTCAGGACCATGTTTTGGTCGTGCTTATCCTTTTAACCGGAGTGTCGTGCCTGCTTTTCGAATTTTTCCCATTCTGCCAAGTTTTGCCTCCCTTCTCAAACGGAGTGCTACTCAAATTATATCATTCTTAATCCTTCTCTATCTTGTTTTAACCGGAGTGGTTTCAATATACATCTTGCCCTTCAACCTCAAGGTTTTTCGCAATGTTCTTTGTCCCTCTTTTCTAACGGAGTGTTTTCAAATTTGTCATCTCCGTTATTCTTTTTCTCGAAATGGCTTAACCTTTTCAAGGTTCTTTGTTCTCACTCATTTGTCAAAGAAGCAACTTAGCCTTACCTCTTCTCTTTTTCTTCCTTTTTTTTCCTCCGGTGTCATTCTAGATCTCGGGACGAGATCCTCTCGTAGTGGTGGAGTGCTGTAACGCCCCAAGACCGGAGCTTCAGATGCCTTCCATGTTTCCGGGTTTCGTCGTGTGATTTGTTTGGTTCATCGTTTTCATCTTTGCATCATGTGCATTTGCATCATGTCATCATGTCTTTAATCTTTGCATCTCAAATCAAATAAATAAATCGTATGGATTTTCAGTCCATTTAAACTGAGGGAATTCACATGGTGATTCTCTTTACAACATATCCTCTCGATATTTAGAGAGCTATAGTCAATATTCCAATTATGTGGAATTACCATAACACACTTGCAAAATATTTCCCCATGCCTTCATCCCATGCCTCATCGCCTTCTCATTTCCTTCTTTTTCCTGTCTTTTGCTAGTCTCGTTTTCCCTTCTCTATTAATGTCCATTCTTTTCCTATAAATTCTAGACCGTGCCAGTACCACCTCCTCCAATTTTCAGATCCTTTGGACTTGTTTTGGTTGGATTCAAAAATGGCTCAAGTTTGAATCTAATTCAAACTTGAATTATTTTTCTATCTCTAAAATATCGCCAAACCATTTTATTGTATTTGTGCAAAGTTCCGACGCTCCATAATATTTTATTTTCTGAAATATTCTTTCCCTTACCCTCTCTTTATTTTTTTTCTTCTCTCTATTTGTTTTCCTATTAAAGCAAATTAGAGGGAGAGAGAAGAGAGCAGAGCCCAGCGGTCAGGCGGCCTGCTTTCCCGTGGCCCATTTGGCCAAGGCCTCCCATGCCCGGCCCAACCTTCCCCGCAGCCAGTGGCCCAAGGCCGAAGCCGCGCCCCCGCTGTAACCCTATCATTCCCTGCTCGTCCCCTTCTTTCCCCATCGACCTCTCCCTCCTGCGCCGCCTCCACACACATCTCTAGAGAGAGGAGCAGAGCCCTCGGCTCGATCCAGATCCTCTCGACCCCTTTTCCTCCAGATCCCACGCAACCCCCATCGCCATCTCCTCCCGCGAACGCCACCGAGCGCTGCCCCTTGGCCGCCGCGCAACCTCTCCTTCCTCCCAAAACCACGAGACTGCTCTGCCGCCTCCTTACCTCCCATGCCGCTACTGCGCCTGCCAGCGACCGCCACTGCCGGAGCTACTCCTTCCTCTGCACGCTACCCCGGAGCCGCGCCGGTCTTCCCGTTCCCGCTCGCGCCAGGAGCCCGAGTCCTTCGCGCCGCATCTCTCATGGCCTCGCAGCTCGACCTCCTGTCCAGCGCCCAGAGCACCATCCTCTTCGTCGTCCTCGACCATCGCCAGCACCACTGCCCCGCTTGCATCCTCGAGCTCCTCCCTCCATGCGCTGTCAAGTTTCGGGAGCCACCGCCGTTTTGCTTTTACTGCTGCATCTCCGGCCGTCTGCAGGCGACCACGCCCGGTGTCTGCGATGCCTGCTGCTGCCATTGTTTTCTTTCCCTTTCATCGAACGAGCAGCGCCTTCAGGGGTTTTCGCCAAGTTCTTTTCCATAGGCCTCTCCAAGACCAGGATGCGCCAAGTCCTGTTTGTGGATTTCGTCAAGTTCGAGCTTCATTGAACGAGGGCTTTTTCCTTACTCATTCTGGGACGCGACAAGTTCCTCTTCGAAAAAAAACGTCTACATGATGATCCGACAAGTACCGTGGCACCGAAGACCTTTTATGTGTCAAGTCCATCTCCGAGGATTTCACCAAGTACAACGACGACCCTTATTCGTCAAGTACCCTTCGGATGCGCCAAGTTCGTCTACACGAAAATGCCAAGTACCACTCATGTCGGCAAGAACCGCAAGTCGGACCCCGAACGATCAACGTCTCATGGACCGTGTACAACTACCGTCGCTCCAAAGACGTTGGAGTCATCGAGTACCTCTCCGAACGAACATGAACAACTACTCCCACTATCGCCGTCGCGAGAACGCCTACTTCCCTCTACGAACTTGATCCATTCCGATAATGCACCCTTCGAAGGTATAACCGCCGAGACGATGACCCGTGGACCGAATGCATATGTTGTATGAAATTCTCGTGTTTGCTCCGTGTCGGAGTTGTTCGGTGCATGTTGCCCTTCTTTTGCCTTGCCACCGACATGTGGGAACCCCGTAATCGGGAGCACCCCACCATCCTGGCATGACACGCTCCCTTCACTTCCTTTTGCACCGGTATCCCCGTGGGCTACCGGATAACCGATATGTTGTCGTGGCATCATTTTCGGATTCGTCGTCGTGGCACCCTTTTCCTTTCCACCACAATGTTAAATGCTTCATAATAATGCTCTTGTCAAGTTTTAATAAAAATTGCATAAACTTGCACATGTCATTCGCATCATGATAATAACATTTAAATGTTAAAATTGTTGTTGCACCAAATTGATAATTGCATATGGGGATTTACCGGATTTGTTGTTTGTTAATTCCGGCCTCATTTAAACTTGCCTAAATGTTTAATTTTCTTATGCTTCCCCTCTTGCCATGTTTAAGAACATTAAATATTGTTGGGTACATAAACAAGATCGAACTAAATAAATCACGTGGTGTTCTGTCAATATGCAACTCGTTGCATATTGAGCTTCACTTAACTTGTAGTGTTGTTTTTGCACTTTGCCATGCCATGCTTCATTAAACTGGACATGCATCATATTTGTTTGCACATCATGCCATGCTTATGTGTTGGTTGTTTACCATGGTGTGTGCTTTTTTCCGGTGTTTGCTTCTTCGGGTTGGTTCCGATAACGTTGCGTTTGTGAGGATCCGTTCGACAACGTCCGTTTGTCTTCTTCATGGACTCGTTCTTCTTCCTTGCGGGATTTCAAGCGAGATGACCATACCCTCGAAATCACTACTATCTTTGCTTTGCTAGATGCTCGCTCTTTTGCTATGCCTATGCTGCGATACCTACCACTTGCTTATCATGCCTCCTATATTGTTGAACCAAGCCTCTAACCCACCTTGTCCTAGCAAACCGTTGATTGTCTATGTTACCGCTTTGGTCAGCCCCTCTTATAGCATTGTTAGTTGCAGGTGAAGATTGAAGTTTGTTCCTTGTTGGAACATGGAGATGTTGTTCCTTGTTGGAACATGTTTACTTGTTGGGATATCACAATATATCTTATTTAATTAATGCATCTATATACTTGGTAAAGGGTGGAAGGCTCGGCCTTATGCCTGGTGTTTTGTTCCACTCTTGCTGCCCTAGTTTCCATCATATCGGTGTTATGTTCCCGGATTTTGCGTTCCTTACGCGGTTGGGTTATAATGGGAACCCCTTGACAGTTCACCTTGAATAGAACTCCTCCAGCAAGGCCCAACCTTGGTTTTACCATTCGCCACCTAGCCTTTTTCCCTTGGGAGTCGCGCATCCCGAGGGTCATCCTTATTTTAACCCCCCCCCCTCGGGCCAGTGCTTGTCTAAGTGTTGGTCCGAACTAGAGTCCTTTGCAGCGCCACCTCGGGGAAACTTGAGGGCTGGTTTTAGTTGTACGGAGCGCTCATCCGGTGTTGCCCTGAGAACGAGATATGTGCAGCTCCTATCAGGATGTCGGCGCATCGGGCGGCCTTGCTGGACTTGTTTTACCATTGTCGAGGATGTCTTGGAGTACCGGGATACCGAGTCTGATCGGAACGTCTCGGGAGGAGGTCTATTCCTTTGTTGACCGTGAGAGCTTGTCACGGGCTAAGTTGGGACACCCCTGCAGGGATTTGAACTTTCGAAAGCCGTGCCCGCGGCTATGGGCAGATGGGAATTTGTTAACGTCCGGTTGTAGAAAACCTGAAGTTGACCTTAATTAAAATGCATCAACCGCGTGTGTTACCGTGATGGTCTCTTCTCGGCGGAGTCCGGGAAGTGAACACGGTGTTGGAGTTATGCTTGACGTAGGTTGTTCTAGGATCACTTCTTGATCATAGATTCTCGACCGTGCTTTGCCTTCTCTTCTCGCTCTCTTTTGCGTATGTTAGCCACTATATATGCTAGTCGCTTGCTGCAGCTCCACCTCATACCTTTACCTTACCCATAAGCTTAAATAGTCTTGATCGTGAGGGTGCGAGATTGCTGAGTCCCTGTGGCTCACAGATACTTCCAAAACCAGCTTGCAGGTGCCGATGAGTCCGTGCAGATGACGCAACCAAGCTCAAGGAGGAGCTCGATGAAGATCTGTCCTTTGTGTTGTTTTCGTTCTAGATGATCAGTAGTGGAGCCCAGTTGGGGTCGATCGGGGAGATATAGCCGCATCGAGGGCGTTACATCTAGCTCACCTCCTATGCACACAAGGTGTTCGATGGAATGCCCGAGCCGCACTACTTAAGCTTACTCCTCTCCAAGCTCGACCTCCAAGCTCCATTTTCCACAATATTTGTCTAGGTTTAGCGGTCCGTCACGCCCCGTCCCCGTCTTCACCGCCGTCGATCACCCGTGCCGAGCTCATCGCCGGCACCACCGTGGTGAGCCTCTTGTTCTTATCTTCTTTCTGAAAGGAAAAATATTCTTACTTGTATGTTTACATAGATACTTGTATTATTTTCTTACTTTTATTATTGCATCTTATACAGTGTGATGGTTTTGGTATCCGCCCCCGTCGGCCCTCGTCCTGTCTATGATTCGGATGTGGTATATATATTATCTTTATAACTATTGGTTCATTTATTGTTTATGAAAATTATGCCGGCCAACGTGACATAGATTTTATTTATGTAGGATGTATGTGAATCGGAAATGCCAACCGACCCTATTGTCGAGAGGTTAAATTTAGTTGAAGAAGAAAACAATTTTTTGAAGGAAAAAATAAAAAAAATTGAGGAGGAGAAGATGATATTGGAGTTGCATGTTGCGGATGTCGTCAATGATCACAGGATCAAGATGGATGCAATGCGCTTGAAGATTAGAAAGATTAGAAAATATGCCATTCATACCGAGGCTTGGTATCATTATGCCGTTGGATCAATTGTTACCTTGGTTGCGATTATGATCGCATTTGTTTTTGCATTGAAATGTTTTACATAGTTTCAATGTATGGTTTAATTAATTAGATGCTCTGGAGAGCTATATGTTGTTAGATGAGAACTATGTATGCACTTTGGTTTTAATGTGATGATGAAATTCTATTAATTTGGACACTTAATTATATATAATGCACGCGGATGAACCGGCAATGGATGTACGGTGACAGACACACCTGCGAGTACATTAAGGGCGTGCATGAGTTTCTCGATGCGGCTGAGGCAAACAAGCAGAATGGTTTTATGTGTTGTCCATGCACTAAATGTGGGAATACGAGGTCTTACTCTAACCGGAAAATCCTTCACTCCCACCTACTTTACAAGGGTTTCATGCCACACTATAATGTTTGGATGAGGCACGGAGAAATAGGGGTTATGATGGAAGACGGCAAAGAAGAAGAGTACAATGACAACTATGTGCCCCCTGAATACGGTGATGCTACAACGGGGGGAGCTGGTGAAGATCAAGAGGAACCAGACGATGTGCCCAATGATGCTGCAACGGGTGAAGCTGCTGAAGATCAAGAGGAACCAGACGATGTGCCCGATGATGATGATCTCCGCTGGGTCATTGTCGATGCAAGGATGCAATGCGAAAGTCAAAAGGAGAAGCTGAAGTTCGATCGCATGTTAGAGGATCACTAAAAAGGGTTGTACCCCAATTGCGAAGATGGCAACACAAAGCTCGGTACCGTACTAGAATTGCTGCAGTGGAAGGCAGAGAATGCTGTGGCTAACAAAAGATTTGAGAAGCTACTAAAAATATTGAAGAAGAAGCTTCCAAAGGATAACGAATTGCCCGACAGTACATACGCAGCAAAGAAGGTCGTATGCCCTCTAGGATTGGAGGTGGAGAAGATACATGCATGCCCTAATGACTGCATCCTCTACCGCGGTGCATACAAGGATCTGAACGCATGCCCGGTATGCGGTGCATTGCGGTATAAGATTAGACAAGATGACCCTGGTGATGTTGACGGCGAGCCCCCCAGGAAGAGGGTTCCTGCGAAGGTGATGTGGTATGCTCCTATAATACCACGGTTGAAACATCTGTTCAGAAACGAAGAGCATGCCAAGTTGATGCGATGGCACAGTGAGAACCGAGAGAAAGATGGGAAGTTGAGAGCACCCGCTGACGGGTCGCAGTGGAGAAAAATCGAGAGAAAGTACTGGGATGAGTTTGCAAAGGACCCAACGAATGTATGGTTTTCTTTAAGCGCGGATGGCATTAATCCTTTCAGGGAGCAGAGCAGCAATCACAGCACCTGGCCCGTGACTCTATGTATGTATAACCTTCCTCCTTGGATGTGCATGAAGCCGAAGTTCATTATGATGCCAGTTCTCATCCAAGGCCCTAAGCAACCCGGCAACGACATTGATGTGTACCTAAGGCCATTAGTTGAAGAACTTTTACAGCTGTGGAATGGAAATGGTGTATGTACGTGGGATGAGCACATACAGGAGGAATTTAACCTTAAGGCGTTGCTGTTCGTGACCATCAATGATTGTCCCGCTCTCAGTAACCTTTCAGGATAGACAAACAAAGGATACCACGCATGCACGCACTGTTTAGATGACACTGAAAGTATATACCTGGACAAATGCAGGAAGAATGTGTACCTGGGCCATCGTCGATTTCTTCCGACCAACCATCAATGTCGAAAGAAAGGCAAGCATTTCAAAGGCGAGGCAGATCACCGGAAAAAGCCCGCCATGCGTACCGGTGATCACGTACTTGCTATGGTCAATGATTTACACGTAATCTTTGGAAAGGGTCCCGGTGGACTAGCTGTTCCGAATGACGCTGAGGGACACGCACCCATGTGGAAGAAGAAATCTATATTTTGGGACCTACCCTACTGGAAAGACCTAGAGGTCCGCTCTTCAATCGACGTGATGCATGTGAAGAAGAACCTTTGCGTGATCCTGCTAGGCTTCTTGGGCGTGTATGGGAAGACAAAAGATACACCTAAGGCACGGGAGGACCTGCAACGTTTGCACGAAAAAGACGGCATGCCTCCGAAGCAGTATAAAGGTCCTGCCAGCTACGCTCTTACGAAAGAAGAGAAAGAAATCTTCTTTGAATGCCTGCTCAGTATGAAGGTCATGACTGGCTTCTCGTCGAATATAAAGGGAATAATAAATATGCCAGAGAAAAAGTTTCAGAACCTAAAGTCTCATGACTGCCACGTGATTATGACGCAACTGCTTCCGGTTGCATTGAGGGGGCTTCTACCGGAAAACGTCCGATTAGCCATTGTGAAGCTATGTGCATTCCTCAAAGCAATCTCTCAGAAGGTGATCGATCCATAAATCGTACCAAGGCTAAGGAGTGATGTGGCGCAATGTCTTGTTAGTTTCGAGCTGGTGTTCCCACCATCCTTCTTCAATATCATGATGCACGTCCTAGTTCATCTAGTTGACGAGATTGTCATCCTGGGTCCCGTATTTCTACACAATATGTTCCCCTTTGAGAGGTTCATGGGAGTCCTAAAGAAATATGTCCGTAACCGCGCTAGGCCAGAAGGAAGCATCTCCATGGGCCATCAAACAGAGGATGTTATCGGGTTTTGTGTTGACTTCATTCCTGGCCTTAAGAAGATAGGTCTCCCTAAATCGCGGTATGAGGGGAGACTGACTGGAAAAGGCACTCTTGGAAGTGACTCAATAATATGCAGGGACGGATATTCTTGGTCTCAAGAACACTACACAGTTCTACAAAACTCTACCTTGGTGACCCTGTATGTCGATGAACACAAGAATAGTCTGCGCTCCAAACACCCGGAGCAGTGTGACGACTGGATTACATGTGAACACATCAGGACTTTCAGCAGTTGGTTGGAAACACGTCTCAGAGGTGACAACACTGTTTGTGATGAGTTGTACTTGTTGTCCAGGGGACCATCTTTGACTGTATTGACTTACAAAGGATACGAGATAAATGGGAATACATTTTACACGATCGCCCAAGATCAAAAGAGCACCAACCAAAACATAGGTGTCCGCTTTGATGCAGCAACCGAGAGCGGAAAGGACACATATTATGGTTACATAGTGGACATATGGGAACTTGACTACGGACCTGATTTTAAGGTCCCTTTGTTTAAGTGCAAATGGGTTAATCTGTCAGGCGGCGGGGTACAGGTAGACCCACAGTACGGAATGACAACAGTGGATCTGAAAAATCTTGGGTACACTGAAGAACAGTTCGTCCTAGCCAATGATGTGGCACAGGTTATCTATGTGAAGGACATGTCTACCAAACCGAGAAAAAGAAAAGATAAGGAAGCGAATACACCATACGATGAGCCAAAGCGCCACATAGTTCTTTCAGGAAAAAGGGACAGCTTGGGAGTGGACGGCAAGACAGACATGTCTGAAGATTATGAAAAGTTTCATGAAATTCCCCCCTTCAATGTCAAGGCTGACCCAAGCATCCTGATAAACGATGAAGATTATCCATGGTTACGGCGCAATAAGCAAATGACACAAGCAAAGAAAAAGTGAAGACTTTCTCCCGCAACTATTATGATGATACCATGCCAACTTTGTAACACACGAGTATGCTATGCCAACTTTTTCATAGTTCATTTGAAAACTATGAATTTAGGTCGAATTTTCTCTATAGGTGCATCTATGTTCATTTTTTAGTAAAGTTAATCACAAACTTGTGATTCACACAAATTTCAAAGAATTCAAATTTTAACTATTCAAATTTGAAAACTAATGGCACTAACAAAAAGTTTATAATTTTTCTAAAACTAATGGCACTAACAGAAAGTTTATAATTTCGGAGTTCATTTGGAATTCATTTGAAATGCTTTTCAATTTCAGGGTCTTATAGCTCAAAAAATCAGTAAATGCATGAAAAATAACAAATGAAGTCAGAAAGGGTTGAAAATTGATGATGTGGCTTTGAATGGTGCATTTTGAACACAGAAAAAATATGGAGTTCAAATAAGTTCAAGAAAATGAAATCCCTTTGTAACAGATGATCTTTCGTCCGAAACCTTGATACTTCGAAAGAGATTGTCCGTTTTGTACACAAAGTGCATCCAGTTTTTGCCGTAACCATCTCAACTTTGTTTCACATGCTATGTGGGTGAAATGATGATACCATGCCAACTTTCAACCTTTTCGGAGTTCATTTGAAATGCTTTTCAATTTCAGGGTCTTATAGCTCAAAAAAATCAATAAATGCATGAAAAATAACAAATGAAGTCAGAAAGGGTTGAAAATTGATGATGTGGCTTTGAATGGTGCATTTTGAACACAGAAAAAAATATGGAGTTCAAATAAGTTCAAGAAAATGAAATCCCTTTGTAAAAGATGATCTTTCGTGCGAAACCCTGATACTTCGAAAGAGATTGTCCGTTTTGTACACGAAGTGCATCCAGTTTTTTACGTAACCATCTCAACTTTGTTGCACATGCTATGTGGGTGAAATGATGATACCATGCCAACTTTCAACCTTTTCGGAGTTCATTTGAAATGCTTTTCAATTTCAGGGTCTTATAGCTAAAAAAATTAGTAAATGCATGAAAAATAACAAATGAAGTCAGAAAGGGTTGAAAATTGATGATGTGTCTTTGAATGGTGCATTTTGAACACAGAAAAAATATGGAGTTCAAATAAGTTCAAGAAAATGAAATCCCTTTGTAACAGATGATCTTTCGTCCGAAACACTGATACTTCGAAAGAGATTGTCCGTTTTGTACATGAAGTGCATCCAGTTTTT
>NC_041392.1:403410163-403411753 GCF_002162155.2 Triticum dicoccoides
CAGTTTTTGCCGTAACCATATCAACTTTGTTGCACATGCTATGTGGGTGAAATGATGATACCATGCCAACTTTCAACCTTTTCGGAGTTCATTTGAAATGCTTTTCAATTTCAGGGTCTTATAGCTCAAAAAAATCAGTAAATGCATGAAAAATAACAAATGAAGTCGGAAAGGGTTGAAAATTGATGATGTGGCTTTGAATGGTGCATTTTCAACACACAAAAAATATGGAGTTCAAATAAGTTCAAGAAAATGAAATCCCTTTGTAACAGATGATCTTTCGTCCAAAACCCTGATACTTCGAAAGAGATTGTCCGTTTTGTACACGAAGTGCATCCAATTTTTGACGTAACCATCTCAACTTTGTTGCACATGGTATGTAGGTGAAATGATGATACCATGCCAACTTTCAACCTTTTCGGAGTTCATTTGAAATGCTTTTCAATTTCAAGGTCTTATAGCTCAAAAAAGCAAAAGGAATCAACTAAAAAGTTTTTATAAACCTCTAGTATTTTTGAAACTAAACTTATATAAAATTTATGCAACTTAAATTTAGAAAGTATTTTTTGTTCAACACATTAATAGCAAAAAGAATTTAATAGCAAAAAATAACAAAATTTGTTTGTGATTAAATCAAATATTAAAAATAACCTAAAATTACCAAATAGAGTATAATGATAAAACACTGTAATATTAAGTAGCAGGAAAAAGAATCACTCAAAAATCTAACTTCATAGTAAAGTTATTCATAAACTAGTGATTCACATACATTTTAAAACTATAAGTATTTAGTACAAATAAAAAAAAAGCAAAAAATAAAACAAAAGAAGAAAACAAAAAAATTCAAATTTTAAAACTAATGGCACTAACAGAAAGTTTATAAATTTTGTGACCTAAAAGCAAAAAAGAAATCACTAAAAAACTATAAGTATTTAATACAAATAAAAAAAGCAAAAAAGAAAACAAAAGAAGAAAACAAAAAAATCAAATTTTAAAACTAATGGCACTAACAGAAAGTTTATAATTTTTGTGACCTAAAAGCAAAAAGAAATCACTAAAAAACTATAAGTATTTAGTACAAATAAAAAAATAAAAAGAAAAAAAGAAAACAAAAGAAGAAAACAAAAAAATGCCACCTACTAGGCCTCCACGGCCTGAATACGACTAGAAACCCTTCCATGGGCCAGGATTCAGGCCCGCAGAAGGCCCAGCAGGCCCAACAGGCATAGCAGTGCACAGATTAGGCCCGTAAGCCTGCAATAGAGAGGAGCTCGAGAGGGATGTGGCAGCAAGGCTTATAAACCACTCCGAGCCCCTCTCAGCGAAGTGGGACTAAACTTACGACCGCACCGCGCCAGCACAGGGCGTTTGGTCCCGGTTGGTAGCACCAACCGGGACTAAAGGCGTGCATTGGTACCGGTTCGTAACACCAACCGGGACGAATGCCCCCCTTTAGTCCCGGTTGGTGCGACCAACCGGGACCAAACGCCTCTGCTTCCCGCCCTTTGGGCTACCGAAAAGAGGCCTTTGGTCCCGGTTGGTAGCACCAACCAGGACCATAGGTGCGCATTCGTCCCGGTTTGTGCGACG
>NC_041392.1:403412482-403421988 GCF_002162155.2 Triticum dicoccoides
CGTCGCTGCCCGCCCCCACTGAGCTCCCCCCTTTCCCATCCCCGTCGCCGACGACACCACCCATTGCCGCCGCTGCTCTCTGTTTATACGTTCATAGATTTTTTTCATGTATGTATGAATGTCGATATGTATGTACGTATGGATATGGCTATATATGCATGTATTTTCTCTGTGTATATATGTTCATATATGCAAAAGTTACATTTTTAGAAAATCATCTATATATGTTCATATATGCAAAAGTTCTATATGAATGTGGCTATATGTATGTTCATGGAAAATAATTTTGCTCGATGATCTTTTTGTTCACGATGTTCATATAATTTTTTTCATGTATGTATGAATGTCGATATGAATTGTACCTATGATGTTTTTTATTCATAGATGAATATGTATGTGGCTATGTATGTGTATGTGGCTATGTGAATATGCAAAGAAGAGGAGATGAAGAAGATGATATAATTTCTTATTCGTGGGTGTGTCGAGAGGGTCGTTGATAACTTTAGTGCATTTTAGGTTATTTTCATTTTAGGTCATTTTAGGTCGTGGGTGTGTTGAGAGGGCAGCCGAGGGGTCGAGGTCGTCGAACATGAGAGGGGGTGATAGATGATGATGAGGGGGGGGGACGTCGGACATTCATGAGAGAGGCAGGGAAGAAGGGGAAGACGAGGGAGAAGAAGAGGAGAGGAAGTCTTCTCCTCTATTCTTTCTCCTCCTCTATTCTTTCTTCTCTTCTTTTTTCTTCTTCTTCCTATATGTATTAGTTTTTTATTTAGGTTGTTAATTAGTAGATATTAATTCTGTTCATATATGTATGGATGCATGTGATATGTATGTATGTATGTATGTATCGGGTATGTCGTTGTCGATATACCCCCTACCCGATAACTTCGACATGAGGGGGTCGAGAGGGGGTCTAGGGTCGCCGAGGGGTCGAGGGTCGTCGAACATGAGAGGAAGAAGAGGATAAAAAAAGAAGAGGAATTCTTCTCCTCTATTCTTTCTTCTCCTCTTTTTTTCTTCTTCTTCCTCTTTTTTTATCGAGAACGAGGGTAGTTGAGGGTCGCCGAGCGGTAGAGGAAACCCTAAATAGCAAGTATCGTCGGTGTGAGATCCATGTGGTCGTCGGTGTCGGACACTACATCCACGTCCCACAAGTGACGCGGGCTTCGATGCCCATGTCACTTGTGGGACGTGGATGTAGTGTTCGACACTGACGGCCACATCTATCTCACACCCACGATACTTGCTATTTAGGGTTTCCTCTACCGCTCGGTGACCCTCGATGACCCTCGTTCCCAATAAAAAAAAGAGGAAGAAGAAGAAAAAAAGAGGAGAAGAAAGAATAGAGGAGTTCTTACTCCTCTATTCTTTCTTCTCCTCTTTTTTTTCTTCTTCCTCTTCTTTTTTTATCCTTGAAGCGTTGTCGAGGCCACCCCAAACCCTAGAGAAGCAGCATCGAGGCCACCCCAAACCCTAGAGAAGCAGCGTCAAAGCCACTAATTAATATTAGTTCTACGTTTGCCACTAATATATCCATCTGTCATGTTTGAATAATAATTTCCATGTTGTCAATATTTGTAGAAACTATGGACACCGCCCGAGATGAAGTACAAGAAGAGTTGTTGGGGGACATAATCGCACGAGGAAGTGATGCCGTCTGCTCGTTGTTTCTCAATGACACCGATGGTCTGGAAGCAGCTGGCTATGATTATGATGGCTCCGGTGACCTAATGCCGGTGCAAGAAGGAGACCATGAGGACGGCTCCGGTGACCCAATGCCTGTGCAAGAAGGAGACCGTGATGACGTCTTCGGTGACCGAACCGAGTCCGGCCAGGTATATATATTAGTTAAGCTTCTGCTGACTAGCTAATTGATGCATTGATTGTTTTGGTATGTACACATATTAATTAAGTCTTTGTTCTTTTTTCTAGCCCTCCGGATCGAGCACAACTTCGGTAAAGAGACGAGGCCCGAAGAAAAATTTGAGCTCGGATGAAAAGTTTGCGATCATAGCAATCACGCCCGACGGCCAACCGATTGAACCCCTCCGGACAAAGAGCGCATTTGTTACTTAGTGCGGGGTTTTGGTTAGGGACAAGATCCCGATCAGCATCCAGCAATGGTTAAAGCCGGCTACAGAAGACCCTGAGGTGTCTTATGTCAATGATATAAAGAAAAATGATCTTTGGACTGAGATGAAGTCAAATTTCACCCTACCGCCAGAGGATGATCCAGAGAAGCCAGTTAAAGAGAAATTAATCAAGTCTTTTGCTCTTAAAAGGATGGCAGAACTATTCAGGAGGTGGAAGAAAGAGCTGAATAAGTTTGTCGAAAATAAAGAGACACCAGAATTCAAGGGCAGATATGAGAAGATCAAAGATCACTGGCCCGCATTTGTGGCCCACAAGACATCGGAAAAGAGTAAGAAGATGTCAGCGACAAACAAGCAAAATGATGCGAAGAAGAAGCATCACCATCGCACGGGGTTAGGTGGCTACCTCGTAGCCCGGCCTAAGTGGGCCAAGACTGAGAATGATCTGGTTGATAAAGGGATCGAACCAGAGACAATTAACTGGCCAGACCATTGCCGGACTTGGTTCTTCGGGGCTGGCGGAACCTTGGACCCTGTAACAGGGAAGTGCATTTGGACGAACGATCAAATGGACATACCAATCAGGAAGCTTCAGCAGTATATCGAAGCAGCGCAGCAAGGGACATTCTTTCCAGACAGAGAGAATGACGAGCTCACAATGGCCCCCGGGAATCCTGAGCACCCTGGACAGACACGAGGCACGCCAGGCTCCATTCCATGGAAGGTTAGGTTTCCGGACGCAGGCGGTTACAAATCCTAGGAGAATAGGAAAAAATTGCAGCAGACCCAAATGCAGGCGCTCCAAGCAAGGGTACAAGCGATAGAGGAACGAGAAGCAAATTGCAGCAAACGTACTGCCGAAGCTTCCCCTGAAGCTACCCCGCCATCTCAGCGGAGAAGCAGCATGGCTTCCTCCGAGCTGCTTCAGCCGAAGCATGCCTTGACGGCTCCTGCCAGCTATCCCATGGATGCTATCACGGAGTCTCAAAATTGCCACCTTATGACGCAATGGATGAATTTGAAGGTCAAGGCGGCTGTTGGCTCTGTTTATCCTACTGAACCCGGCGCAACTTTTCACTGCCGGCCGATTCTAGAAGGATATGCTAGGGTGATGGTGGATGAAATAACGGAGGGATTTGAGGACCTCCAGCTTGACCACCCTACCAGTGAAGGGGAGACTAGGCTGGGGTCTGCTCTGAAGACTCCATGCCTATGGCGGAAGGAGCTCATCAACCTTCCGAACTGGACGCCTCCACCTCCTCCTCCTCCTCCGGCAAGTCAGGGCACTCCGCCTCCTCCACCGCCTCCTCCTCCGGCAAGTCAGGGAACTCCGCCTCCTCCTCCGGCGAGTCAGGGCACTCCGCCTCCTCCGCCGCCTCCTCCTCCGGTGAGTGACGATCAGGGCACTGGACCGGCTCCTTCCCCGGCGCGTGGCGGCACTCCGCCTCCTTCTCCGCCCGCGCCGACGCGCCCGAGCAGCCATCCTCCTCCTTCTCCGCCTTGTCAGCAAGGGCAGAAGAGACCTGCCGCCGCTCCAGCTGCTCCGGCGCGTCGTAGTCCTTCTCCTCCGCCTCATAAGCAAGTAAAGAAGACAACCGCTCCGTCTGCTCTGCCGGCTTCTAGCAGTACAGCCAGAGGCGGGAGGAAATACAGATTCGGTCCTTCTTTGAAGACTCCAGAGAAGTTACCATACAAGAGGACCCCGAAGGAGAACGCCGAGATCGCACGAGAAGAAGTGAGGAATTACTTTGAAGGGGTGAAAGCAAAGAAACATCCACCTCCATAGGAGAAGGTAGATCCGGTGAAAGCGTAGCGCACTCTGGCTGCCCTGACAAAACCACCCAAGTCTCCGCCGAAAGGAAACTATGAGCGCATTATTGGAAAGGAATTTGCCGAAGCGGAGCATTCGGGAAGTACTGTCAGTGATCAAAGGCTGAAAGAACGACGAGCTGGGAAAAAATTTCCCAGCTCGGCGAACAAGCGAAGCAATCGTGCCCCCCGCTCAAGGTGCCTAGCGACAACGTCACTAATGATCCGAGGATGGTGCCCGGTTATAGCAATCTTGGCGATTACCTGCCCGACGATGTACATTATGATTTCATGGAGGTGCATATACAAAGATACGAGTACGGGAAGCCTCTCATCAAAGATGAAAGATCTCTATCAACGATGATGCGAAGATTGCATGATTGGTACTTGAAAATCTGCAGAGACTCTGGGGGAGGAATACTTTGTATGTGAAAGTTAAAAAGGAGCATGACCTCATTGGAATTGAACTGTTGCCTGTTCCATTTGAGGAGTTCTTTCAATTTCTCAATCAATTGGCCCTCGATAAAACAACGGTCACCTGCTACTCTCTGTAAGTAGTACTACTTCTGTCATTAAGTCTCTCTATATAGCTCAGCTCTTTCATTGCATGTATTTATAATCATCCTCACTATATTATGCAGATTGAAGATTGCCGAATTGAAGAAAAGACAAGTCGGTGATATTGGGTTCATTAACACATATCTCATAGATGCAACTCAGGTTAAATTTCATGCCGCAGATACCGAGGCCAACTTGCTACGATCGTTGGTAATAAATGAAAACAAAGATATAATACTCTTTCCTTACAACTTCAAGTGAGTGTTACTGTCTTGTGCGTATTCGGTTTCCCTTATATATTAGTCAAGGTTATAGTAATGTAATTGATGAGTTATGCATGCGTGTGCAGTTACCACTATATTCTCCTAGAGATTAAGCTTGAGCAAGGACTAGTAACCGTCTTAGACTCAAAACGAAAAGATCCCCAGGACTATGCGGACATGACTCAAATGCTCGAGAAGTAAGTTAAATCGATCATTATCCACCATATCAGCAACTTTGTTCATTTCCTGATATATCAAGTAATTGTTTTCTTTGTCTGGCAGGGTTTGGAAAAAATTCTCCAAAAAAGCTCCAGGACTCCCGAAGAAGTTGCAATTTAGACACCCGAAAGTAAGTACTATAGTAGCATGTTCCGTGCATCTCCTAATTATTCAAGCGCTAGTTTCATCAATACCATTTGGCATTCTTGCTTATCAGTTTGATTGAACTCTATTTCTTGTAAAGTGGTTGTGGCAGGAACAAGGGAATGATTTCTATGGATACTACGTTTGCGAGTCCATCCTCCACACGACCTGTGAGCGGGGCTACACTGACGAACAATATGAAGTACGTAAATAACAACATTCACAATTTTATTTTATTACCATCATTTGTTTTGAGTTTCATTCATTCATATATATATATATATATATATGTATTGACCCCCTTCTTCAAATTAGATGTTTCGGAAGCGGGATGAACTCCTAGCACCAGCTCGCATGCGAGCAATTCAAGAGGAATTGGCGGCATTCTTTCTTGACCACGTGATCGCTGAAGACGGAGAATACTATGTGGACCATGAGTCCGTATGATTATATTTGTAAGAGATAATTATTGTATATATGTAGCCGGTAGTGTCGGATAGATATACGAGAACTTGTTGTTTGACCAATCTCTCGAAGAAGGAGAGGTGGTCGATATCACTTCTCTCTGTATGCATATATGTTCATGACGATCTTATGTTTCCTTCGTTTGCTTACTAGCTAGCTAGCGTGTCTAGTCCTCTCTATATGTATGTATAGTACGTAGTGTCGACCAAGCACGGACATAAGAGAGGACACTTCTCTCTATTAATTATAGCTAGCTAACACAATATATGAAACACCTAAATTAACCCCCCAAAACCCCCAAACCCCCCCTTTCAAAAAAACAAAAACCCCAGCCACAGAAATGCTGACGTGTGGATGCCTATTGGTCCCGGTTGGTGCCACCAACCGGGACCAAAGGGTCTCCTGCCTGGGCTCCGCGCACAGGCCACGTGGAGGCCCATCTGTCCCGGTTCTGGATTGAACCGGGACTAAAGGGACAGGGCATTAGTACCGAACCTTTAGTCCCGGTTCAGGAACCGGGACAAAAGACCCTTACGAACCAGGACAACAGGCCCTTTTTCTACCAGTGAAAATAAAAGAAGACTACCCCTACTACAAAAGATCCCCGATCGCCCCAACTGGGCTCCACTACTGATCAATTGGAAATAGAACAACATAATGAACACGATTCTCATCTAGCTCCTCCTTGAGCTTGGTTGCGTCACCTGCACGGTATCATCGGCACCTGCAACTAGTTTTGGAAGTAACCTGTGAGTCACGGGGACTCAGCAATCTCACACCCTCGCGATCAAGACTATTTAAGCTTATGGGTAGGGAAAAGGTATGAGGTGGAGCTGCAGCAAGCACTAGCATATATGGTGGCTAACATACGCAAATGAGAGCGAGAAGAGAAGGCAAAGCACGGTCGTGAACTAGAAGTGGTCAAGAAATGATCCTGAAACTACTTACGTTCAGGCATAACTCCAACACCATGTTCGCTTCCCGGACCCCGCCGAGAAGAGACCATCACGGCTACACAGGCGGTTGATGCATTTTAATTAAGTTAAGTGTCAAGTTCTCTACAACCGGACATTGACAAATTCCCATCTCCCCATAACCGCGGGCACGGCTTTCGAAAGTTCAAAACCCTGCAGGGGTGTCCCAACTTAGCCCATCACAAGCTCTCACGATCAACGAAGGATATTCCTTCTCCCAGGAAGACCCGATCAGACTCGGAATCCCAGTTACAAGACATTTCGACAATGGTAAAACAAGACTAGCAAAGCCACCCAGATGTGCCGACAAATCCCGATAGGAGCTGCACATATCTCGTTCTCAGGGCATACAAGATGAGCAAGACGTCGGGTTGGCATAAACCCTGGTTGCCCAGGGGGCGCCGGACATCGCTCAGGTTGGACCAACACTTAGAGAAGCACTGGCCCGGGGGGTTAAAATAAAGATGACCCTTGGGTTGGCCGACCCAAGGGAAAAAAGGCTAGGTGGCAAATGGTAAAACCAAGGTTGGGCCTAGCTGGAGGAGTTTTATTCAAGGCGAACTGTCAAGGGGTTCCCATTATAACCCAACCGCGTAAGGAACACAAAATCAAGGAACATAACACCGGTATGACGGAAACTAGGGCGGCAAGAGTGGAACAAAACACCAGGCATAAGGCCGAGCCTTCCACCCTTTGCCAAGTATATATATGCATTAATTAAATAAGAGATATTGTGATATCCCAACAAAAAAATCATGTTCCAACAAGGAACAAACTCCAATCTTCACCTGCAACTAGCAACGCTATAAGAGGGGTTGAGCAAAGCGGTAACATAGCCAAACAATGGTTTGCTAGGACAAGGTGGGTTAGAGGCTCATGGAAATATGGGAGGCATGATATAACAAGTGGTAGGTATCGCAGCATAGGCATAGAAATCGAGCGAGCAACTAGCAAGCAAAGATATAATTGATTTCGAGGGTATGGTCATCTTGCCTGCAAAGATCTCCGAGAAGACGAAGGCTTGATCCTCGAAAGCATACTCAACGGGTACCTCGAACACGAACTCGTCTCTCGGCTCTACCCAGAGCGAGAACACAAGCAAAGGGGACAACCATCAACCACGATGCAATGCGCAAGCAACATGATGCAAAACATGGCGTGACATGCGGGATGTGATATGCAATGCATATGCGTGCTCCGGGAGGAAAAGATTGAACCAGGCCTCTACTTGGCAAACCAAGAGTGTCGCTGGAAAGATGAGTTGATTTTGGTCGAAATAGATATAAAGATCACTGGAATCGGATGCACGGTTTGCAAATGGCAAGCAAAACAATAATGGCACAAAGCTGCGATTAACAGCATGAGGCCATATAAATGCATCAAGAACAACAAGCTACTGCACTCAAACATTGCAAGAAAGCACATGTCAGTGATCCACTCAAGATGGTTGACAAAAGATGAACACTGAGCTACGGCTAATTCACACAATAGCAGGTTCAAACAAGCATGGCAAAAGTGTAAAAGATAACAACATCTCAGACTTAGTGAAAATAACATGTCAGGAATTTAACATCAGGAAGCAATGTTTAGATCAAGATAACTACATGCTACAGGAACATATCATGGCAAGGCAAGGCATGGCATGAAGCTACTCAAAGCATACAACAAAAGTCCCTTACTGACCATAAGCCAAAAGGGATCAGAAAATACAATGGCAACCATGTGAACATAGCAAGTTTCGTTAACAGATTCAGACTTAGTAGAAAACTGGAACATGGCAAAACAGATTCACGTAGGCATGTTTATGAGCTCGATGCACTCACTACAAGGCATGGCATGACAAACTAAGCATACACCTAGCAAGTAGACATGGCATAGAAGCTAAACATGGCAAGAACAACCTCATAGCATGCAAGGATAAACTACAACAACCTCGGCTAAATTGCTTAACATGTAAACAATCTGCCAGGAACATTTTATAGCAAAAGTAGAGCAAGATTGAGTCATGCTAGGGTGCTCCATAAATGCAAACAAAGACATGGATGGATAGATGATAACAATATCTCAAAATGATCCTTACTGAACATGCTCAAAAGAGGCATGGATCACTCTGTAGCAACAAGAATACATGGCATAAAAATATTATCAGGGAAAAGACAGAAGATTTCTAAGTCCCTGAAATCAGTAACATCACGGGAGCTACTTTGCATGCTTGTGCTAGTCAGGACAAAGATCACAAAAATACATGGCATACATCCCTGTAAATATGGCATGGCATACTTCAAAACACATGTAGGGCTCAAGTTCATAGGAGGCACACATTAATCATGGAAAAAATGACAAAAGTCCAAATCCTGATAAGAATCGGAAACTAACATTACATAGCCCTCTTGCAATAGCATTTAGGGCATCAAGATGAGCTCAAATGAACATGGTGCAATGGAATGAAACGAAGTACACATCGAGACGAACAATTTGATATGCTACACGCCCAAAACGTAGCTACGGATTCAAAGTTATGATGCGATGAATATAGCATGAAAAAATGCAGATCTGTGTACTTCGTCGAAATTATACCCTCGCAAAAAGTCAACCCGGGATGGAGAGATCCGGGACGGGGTGGATCTGGTTCAGGACGGTGGCGTTTTGATCGGGGGACGGGTGGATCTCATCCCACCCGTCCGGATCTGGCCGGGGCAGCGACCGGAGACGAGCACCGGCGGGGTGGAGGCGTGGATGGCGGCAGTGGTGTCCGGCGGCTCGCCGGAGCGAGGCAACACCGGCGACCGGCGCAACAGCGAGGAGGCGGCGGGCGGCTCGGCAACGGGGCGCGGCGCGATGCGGTGCGGTGAGCAGCGGAGGCGACGACCGGACGGGCGCGGGACGCCGGCGGGGAACGGCGGGGGCGGCGGCCAACAAGCACCTGGCGGCGGCGGCGGGGCGCGCCTCGGCGGGCGGTGCGTGCCTCGGGTGGCGCG
>NC_041392.1:403422303-403443260 GCF_002162155.2 Triticum dicoccoides
CCCCGCGGGCCTGATCCGGGCACGGCGGGCCTGGCATGGAGGGGAGGAGAGAGACGCCGGCGGCGGGGTGGCGACTCCTGGTTGGTGGAGAGCGGCGGCGGGGTGACGTGGCGCCTTCTGGTTGGTCGGGGTGAGGTGTCCGGCAGACATGTCCGGCGCAGTTGGACATGTCTGGCGGCGCGAGGAGGAAGACGCTAGGGTTTGACCGCGAAATTTCGGGGAGAGCCACATATTTATAGATAGATGGAGCTAGGAGTGTCCAAATTGAGCACGGGTTTCGTCCACACGATCGTGATCGAACGACCGAGATGATGGAGGGGGTTTAGGTGGGTTTTGGGCCACTTTGGAGGGGTGTTGGGCTGCAACACGCACGAGGCCTTTACGGTCCCACGGTTAACCGTTGGAGTATCAAACGAAGTCCAAATGGCACGAAACTTGACAGGCGGTCTACCGGTAGTATACACAGGCCGCTTGGCAAATCTTGGTCCAATCCGAGAACGTTTAATACCCGCACACGAAAATAGGCAAAAGGGGACACCAGAGGACATAGGAGTGCCGGAATGCAAAATGGACAACGGGGAAAATGCTCGGATGCATGCGACGAACAGGTATGGAAATGCGATGCACATGATGACACGATATGAGATGCATGACACACAAACAAATGACAAGGCAACAACAATGAATAACTAGAAGACACCTGGCACATCGGTCTCGGGGCGTTACATATTACACCTATATAAATAAAGAATGAGTTCACAACAGTACCAAAAGTGGTGATTTATTTTCTTATACTAATGGACTTATGAGATTTTCTATTGAGTTTTGTGTTGTGAAGTTTTCAAGATTTGGGTAAGGATTTGATGGACTATGGAATAAGGAGTGGCAAGAGCCTAAGCTTGGGTATGCCCAAGGCACCCCCAAGGTAATATTCAAGGACAACCAAGATCCTAAGCTTGGGGATGCCCCGGAAGGCATCCCCTCTTTCGTCTTCGTCTATCGATAGCTTTACTTGAGGTTATATTTTTATTCACCACATGATATGTGTTTTTCTGGGAGCGTCTTGTATGATTTGAGTCTTTGCTTTTTAGTTTGCCACAATCATCCTTGCTGTAGACACCTTTTGAGAGAGAGACGCATGAATCATGATTTATTAGAATACTCTTTGCGCTTCACTTATATATTTTGAGCTAGGAAATTTTGCGCTAGTGCTTTACTTATATCTTTTTAGAGCACGGAAGTGGTTTTATTTTATAGAAATTTATGAACTCTCGTGCTTCACTTATATTATTTTGAGATTCTCTAAGCAGCACGGTAATTTGCTTTGGTTATAAATTTAGTCCTAATATGATAGGCATCCAAGAGGGATATAATAAAAACTTTCATATAAACTGCATTGAATACTATGAGAAGTTTGATTCCTTATGATTGTTTTGAGATATGAAGATGGTGATATTAGAGTCAGCCTAGTAAGTAATTGTGAATTTGAGAAATACTTGTATTAAAGTTTGTGATTCCCGTAGCATGCACGTATGGTGAACCGTTATGTGTTGAAGTCGGAGCATGATTTATTTATTGGTTGTCATCCTTATGAGTGGCGGTTGAGGATGAGCGATGGTCTTTTCCTACCAATCTATCCCCCTAGGAGCATGCCTATAGTACTTTGTTTCGATAACTAATAGATTTTTGCAATAAGTATGTGAGTTCTTTATGACTAATGTTGAGTCCATGGATTATACGCACTCTCACCCTTCCACCATTGCTAGCCTCTCCTGTGCCGTGCAACTTTCGCCGGTACCATAAACCCACCATATAACTTCCTCAAAACAGCCACGATACCTACCTATTATGGCATTTCCATAGCCATTCCGAGATATATTGCCATGCAACTTTCCACCATTCTGTTTATTATGACACGCTCCATCATTGCCATATTACCTTGCATGATCATGTAGTTGACATCGTATTTATGGCAAAGCCACCATTCATAATTCTTTCATACATGTCACTCTTGATTCATTGCACATCCCGGTACACCGCCGGAGGCATTCACATAGAGTCATATTTTTTTCTAAGTATCGAGTTGTAATTCTTGAGTTGTAAGTAAATAAAAGTGTGATGATCTTCATTATTAGAGTATAGTCCCGGACTATGATTCCCCCACAAGTCGGGATGAGACTCCGGACGAATAAAAGAGGCCAAAAAAATGAGAGAAGGCCCAAATAAAATAATAATAATAATAATAATAATAATAATAATAATAAAAAATGAGATAAAAGAGAGAAGGGGCAATGCTACTATCCTTTTACCACGCTCGTGCTTCAAAGTAGCACCATGATCTTAATGATAGAGAGTCTCCTATATTGTCACTTTCATATACTAGTGGGAATTTTTCATTATAGAACTTGGCTTGTATATTCCAGTGATGGGCTTCCTCAAAATGCCCTTGGTCTTCATGAGCAAGCAAGTTGGATGCACACCCACTTAGTTTCTTTTTGAGCTTTCATAAACTTATATCTCTAGTGCATCCGTTGCATGGCAATCCCTACTCACTCACATTGATATCTATTGATGGGCATCTCCATAACCCGTTAGTACGCCTAGTTGATGTGAGAATATCTCCTTCTTTTTGTCTTCTCCACAACCACCGTCTATTCCACCTATAGTGTTATGTCCATGGCTCATGCTCATGTATTGCGTGAAAGTTGAAAAAGTTTGAGAACATCAAAAGTATGAAACAATTTCTTGGCTTGTCATTGGGGTTGTGCATGATTTAAATATTTTGTGTGATGAAGATGGAGTATAGCTAGACTATATGATTTTGTAGGGATAAGATTTCTTTGGCCATGTTATTTTGAGAAGACATAATTATCTCGTTAGTATGCTTGAAGTATTATTGTTTTTATGTCAATATTAAACTATTGTTTTGAATCATACGGATCTGAACATTCAAACCACAATAGAGAAAATTACATGGATAAATATGTTAGGTAGCATTCCACATCAAAAATCTGTTTTTATCATTTACCTACTCAAGGACGAGCAGGAATTAAACTTGGGTATGCTTGATATGTCTCCAATGTATCTATAATTTTTTATTGTTCCATGCTATTATATTATCTGTTTTGGATGTTTTATATGCGTTATTATGTTATTTATTATTATTATTTTTGGGACTAACCTATTAACCTAGAGCCTAGTGCTAGTTCCTGTTTTTCCCTTGTTTTAGAGTTACGTAGAAAAACAACATCAAACAGAGTCCAAACGAAATGAAAGTTTCGCAATGATTTTTCTTGGACCATAAGACATCCAGAGGACTTGGAATACACGTCAGGAAAGCCACGAGGCAGCCACAAGGACGGAGGGCACGCCTAGGGGGTAGGGCGCGCCCCCACCATTGTGGGCCCCTCGTGATTCGATCGACCTATTTCTTCTGCCAATATATTCTCAAATATTCCCAAACCAAACAGGAGAGCCACAAAAAGACTTTTCCACTGCCGCAACCTTCTGTACCCGTGAGATCCCATCTAGGGGCCTTTTCCAGCATCCTGCCGGAGGGGGATTCGGACACGGAGGGCTTCTACATCAACACCATTGCCTCTCCGATGAAGCGTGAGTAGTTTACCACAGACCTATGTGTCCATAGCTAGTAGCTAGATGGCTTCTTCTCTCTCTTTGATTCTCAATACCATGTTCTCCTCGATGTTCTTGGAGATCTATTCGATGTAATACTCTTTTGCGGTGTGTTTGCCGAGATCCAATGAATTATGGATTTATGGTCATCTTATTTATGAATATTATTTGAATCTTCTCTGAATTCTTATATGCATGATTTGATATCTTTGCATGTCTCTTCGAACTATCGATTTGGTTTGGCAAACTAGATTGGTTTTTCTTGCAATAGGAGAAGTGCTTAGCTTTGGGTTCAATCTTGTGGTGCTTGGTCCCAGTGACAGAAGGGGAACCGACACGTATCGTATTGTTGCCATTGAGGATAACAAGATGGGGTTTTAATTATATTTCTTGAGTTTATCCCGCTACATCATGTCATCTTACTTAATGTGGTACTCTGTTCTTCATGAACTTAATACTCTAGATGCAGGCAAGAGTCAGTCGATGTGTGGAATAATAGTAGTAGATGCAGGCAGGAGTCGGTCTACTTGATACGGACGTGATGCCTATATTCATGACCATTGCTTAGTTATTGTCATAACTTTGCACTTTTCTATCAATTGCTCGGCAGTAAATTGTTCACCCACCATAATATTTTATATCTTGAGAGAAGCCTCTAGTGAAACCTATGGCCCCTAGGTATATTTTCCATCATATAATATTCTACTTTCCATCATATAAGTTTCCGATCTACAATTTTAGTTTCCCATTCATTTACTTTGCAATCTTTTACTTTCCGTTCCATAAACCAAAAATACCAAAAATAGTACTTTACCGTGTATCCATCTCTGTCAGATCTCACTTTACAAATAACCGTGAAGGGATTAACAACCCCTTTATCGCGTTGGGTGCAACTTGGTGTTTGTTTGTGCAGGTATTCAGTGACTTGAGCGTTGTCTCCTACTAGATTGATACCTTGGTTCTCAAAACTGAGGGAAATACTTACTATACTTGGCTGCATCACCCTTTCCTCTTCAAGGGAAAAACCAACGGAAGCTCAAGAAGTGGCACATGCTATTACTAAAACTGAAGCAATTATCTATAATCTAGTTGCACCTGCTGCTTATATTAAAAAAAACTTTCGCTGTTAGGATCAAGGAACATGCTAAAGCTACAACTGTGGTTCATAAGAGAAATGTTAAAGTACCTAAAACTTGTGAACAAATTAAAGTGGAGCCTAATATTGCAATAGTCAAAGACTTTTTGGTTGATAATTTTGATGGAGATGCCATTTATCTATAATCTAGTTGCACCTACTTCTTATATTAAAAAAACTTTCCCTATTAGGATCAAGGAACATGCTAAAGCTACAACTGAGGTTCATAAGAGCAATGTTAAAGTACCTAAACCCTGTGAACAAATTAAAGTGGAGCCTAATATTGCAATAGTCAAAGTTTTTTTGGTTGATAATTTTGATGGACATGTCATTTATTTCTATGAGGAACCAGGATTGCTATGCAAGTTAATAATAAACAAGATAAATTTGATAAGAGCAAACATATAGTTGGCATGCCTGCTGTTTTTGTTAAGATAGGAGATCATTGTTATCATGGTTTATGTGATATGGGTGCTAGCGTAAGTTTTATTCCATTTTCTCTTCATCAAGAAGTTATGCATGATATTGCACAGTTGAGATAGAAGATATTGATGTTACTATTAAGCTTGTAAATAGAGATACTATTTCACCACTTGGGATTGTTAGAGATTTTGAAGTCTTGTGTGGTAAGATTAAATATCCTATAGATTTCTTAATTCTTGGATCACCACAAGATGATTTTATCCCATTATATTTGGTAGACCTTTCTTGAATATTGTTACTGCTGAAATTGATTGTGTTAGAGAGAAGGTCAGTGTTAAGTTTGGTGATGTGTCTCATGAATTTAAATTCTCCAAGTTAAGTAGACAACCTCATAATAAAGAATTGCCTAGCAAAGATGAAATCATTGGTATTTCTTCTATTTTTGTGCCTCCTACTTATCCGTTGGAACAATATCTGGTAGACCGTGAAAATGATAAGCATATGAAGGAAAGAAATGAGATATTCTTTAAACAAGCACATATTCTTAAGCACAAATTTCCTATTGAAACTTTGGGAGATCCACTCTCACCAAATGTGACGCCCGGATAATTAAGCTACAATGATCTCATGCTAATGATGCCATGTCATCATGATTACTATGCTAACTGTCAACTATTTCAAATCAACTCCAAAAATCCAATATAAATTGCAAGTGAGAAAACATTTCTTCAAACTGAAAAATAAAATTGTTGTGTGGGTTGAAAATATTCACTAAATAATTAAAATATAGGAAACAACATTAAATGGATTTATAAATTGCCCCTAGGAATTTTTATCGGATCTGAGAGATTAAATAAACACATTTTAATTCAAATAAAATTTTGAATAGTCCCAATTGGCCTCAAACCTTTACTGTACAGCCCTGTAAGATAGCCTAGTGTTTATGTGCTAAGTCTCACAATTAACAAAAATCATATGACAGCAAAAAGTAAATGCAAAACATTGGAGAAACTACAAAACAATAAAAAAAATTAAAAAAAAAGAAAGATGCCTAACTACTACCGTGGAGTGGGCTATATTTGCACAGTGCACTTGGCCCATCGTGAATAGTACCCAACCCAACCCAACATCCCCCTGCCTTCTTCCTCCATGTGGTGACTAAAGTCGGGTCGGCTCGTAGAGTACCCGCGAGTGATTCATGGATTGGGTCCGAAAGGACGTTTGTCCCGATGGCCCTCTGAGTGGATCTTTGTGGCGGAGCGACAAGGTAGGTTGAGACCACCTAGGAGAGAGGTGGGCCTGGCCCTGGTCGGCGTTCGCGGTTAATTCAATTAACACGCTTAACAAGATCTTGGTATTTGATCTGAGTCTGGCCATTGGCCTATACGCACTAACCAACTACGCGGGAACAGTTATGGGCACTCAACGTCATGGTATCAACCGAAGCCTTCTTGACGTCAGCGACTGAGCGGCACGCGCCGGATTGGACTGGAACGCCTGCTCTTGTATTAAGGAGGCTGGGTCTGCTTCCGGCCGCCCACGCAACATGCAGGTGTGCAATGGGCGATGGGCCCAGACCCCTACGCCATAGGATTTAGACTGGCATGCTGACCTCTCTGTTCTGCCTAGGTGGGGCTGCGACGTGTTGATCTTCCGAGGCCGGGCATGACCCAGGAAAGTGTGTCTGGCCAAAGGGGATTGAGCGTGTTGGGAAATGTGGTGCACCCATGCAGGGAATTTTATCTGTTCGAATAGCCGTGTCCCTCGGTAAAAGGATGACCCGGAGTTGTACCTTGACCTTATGACAACTAGAACCGATACCTAATAAAATATACCCTTCCAAGTGCCAGATACAACCCGGTGATCGCTCTCTCACGGGGCGACGAGGGGAGGATCGCCAGGTAGGGTTATGCTATACGATGCTACTTGGTGAACTTACCATCTACTCTCTTCTATATGCTTCAATATGGAGGCTACCAGAAGCATAGTCTTCGATAGGACTAGCTTTCGCCCTCTTATTCTGGCATTCCGCAGTTCAGTCCACAGATACTAGCCATTTCATTGATACCAATGCATGTGTAGTGTAGATCCTTGATTACGAGTACTTTGGACGAGTACTCATGGTTGCTTTGCTATTTCTTTTTCCCCCTTTCCCAGTTATTGCGATCATATTCTGGAGTCTAGGAGCCAGAGGATCTCGAGGATGATTCTATATGGAGTTCAGCTTCGAGGAGTAGTTAGGAGGTCCCAGGCAGGAGAACTTGCCTTTTCGATCGTTGCTACTTTTGTGCTAGCCTTCTTAAGGCAAACTTGTTTAACATATGTCTGTACTCAGATATTATTGCTTCCGCTGACTCTTGTGTATTCGAGCTTATGTATTCAAGCCGTCGAGGCCCCTGGCTTGTAATATAAAGCTTGTATTATTTTAATTTGTGTCTAAAGTTGTGTTGTAATATCTTCATGTGAGTCCTTGATCTTGTACACATTTGCGTGTATGATTAGTGTACGGTCAAATCAAGGTCGTCACAAGTTGGTATCAGAGACGACTGCCTATAGGAATCCCCCTTCCACACTTTAGCCGAAGTTGAGTCTAGTCGATGAAAACTGTTTTACTAACATGGCTGTGCGGCCCATGGGCTCACATCGCCATTGGGTGGTATTAGGATCTTTTACTCCTCGATCTTTACTCCGGGACTCTGAACTATGTTCTATTCGGGTTAAATGAATTTTGCTAAATCTAACATTAGGATCTCATGGTCACTTTCACCCGGAGAGCACCTCATTACCGCTGATCGTTTGCTGCACCAGAAGATTTTGAGGATACTCTATGATGTTCTCTCGAGACTTTGTGCCATCGCTTTTGCAATTCCCTATCACCGATATATCCCTATGGATAAATACATACACTCGTCATCCATACCTTCATTCCAAGATGCTCTTGTTATTACTAGATGCCACGGAATATTTTCCAATATCTCGAGAATCCTTTGTGCGTACTACTAGCTCTTTTCAGCGTGAATACACCTGCAAATAATTCCTCATACTTATCAAGGATTTGTTCATCCCTAGTTGATCATGTGTTTCACAAAATTCTTTGAAATGCTATTCGGTCTTTCGAAAATCCTCAGCAGCTTATCGCTCTTGAAATTCTTGCTTGCTTGCATTATGGTTAATCCCATAAGTATAGTAATCTTATTGGCATCCTTTGTCACTATCATTTTGAGGTTATTGATTCAATAAGTTGCGAATGCTCGCAATCCTCAACCAGATCCTAGAATTCATCCTTCCGGCTCAGACGTCATTTTAAACATGAGCTGGATCTCGACCAATCAAATTGCCATCGATTGTACCCCTAAGGCTATTCAACTTATCCATCCCTGATCAGAGCATTGCTTCTGATCCCTTGTCTTGGAATTCATAATTCCTTTGCATTTGCGCTTTGAGTTAGTCGGTTGTTTCTATAATCTGATCTCCTTGCACTCTCTCTTCCTTTGGTTGAGTACCGATGTTCACATCAGATCCCTGGTGGACCACCAGACCCTTTGTCGGATTTTAGCTGACAGTGTCCTTCAAATTCAATAACCTTGTGAGCCTTTCCATGGGTATATAATGCCTTTGGTAAATTGTATCCTCTACTTTGTGAACCATGCTCTACTTTCAAGCTTGTATTATTTACTCCGAAGTTTGTGGTATATGTTCCTAAGATGCCCTGATGGGTTGAACCTACGCCTTCCCTAATCTGTGTGAACCCGAAAGATTTCACGGGTCATACTTATCTAGTACTGCACCAGGTAAAAACTTTCAACAACTAATGTCATTTTCGAAATGCGAGAGGTGAATGGAAGGTTATGCATTGAAGAAGTGGGAGTCGACCTTGAACCTTTGTGTTCATTCCCATGGACATGATGTAGATCCTATCATGGAAACTTCTTGTAATAATAACTATTTTCTTGAAATAATATCCTTGGGTATCGATGAATTTATTCTTTGCAATCGTGTTTCTGACCATATGTTCTTCTCTGATCCCATTTCACGGGAAAGTTTAAGCACTTGTCTTCAGTGGATCAATACACCAGTCCAACCTTTACTTTGATCTACCCGTCGAGTATTACACCCTAGTATCTCGAGAATATCATGGAACTGGATAACTTTTTATGGGATCCTCATCAACTATTATTTCTCACCGAATCCAATTTTTCCTGCATTTTGGGTTGTCGTCAACCGAGAACACCGAATAGTGAATCGAGTCCGCACTCTGATTCAATAACTCTTAAGTAATTTTCATTGCTTACGAGTTTAATAACCCTTCAAGTCATTGCTAGCCTGATCGGCTATATCATTATCGTGCTAATTTTATCTGTGCTACCTGGTTCTTAATCCCGGAGCACAACTTTTGACGATGAGCTAAGCTTACGTCGATTTTCCCTGTCTTGTCATTTCACCTCGAAAAACAAGCTTGATTCTGAGTTGGTGTCGTATCCGTGGATCCAATAATCTTTCGCTGCATCAGTCCTTTTGCTGGATGCAATCATTGTTTGATTGCTTCTTCGTGGAGCCTCTCAACAAATTTTTCGTGATCATCGTCAACATTTTGACTCCTTCCAGGATATTAATCGAGTTCATGATGATAAGTGCCATCTTTGTCCCTTAGTAATTTGAGTTACCACTGACAACATCCTTACCTTCATATCATGACAAACTTGTTCATGATACGGATGCAACTTGCTATCTAGCTTGTATCATGATCTACCTTGAAGTAATATTGTCTATTATGTCAAGGGTGTTGTGAGAGTTTCACCATCTCTTAAGGATTCTTGATACATGGATGCTTCTCACCATCACCATTCTTTTCTTGGTCCCCGTGTTCCAACCGGAATACCGCAATTGAACTGAGGTGTGAATTGAAAACTTCTAGAAACCCTATTGCTTTGAAGTTAATGGTCGACATTTCATTATTAGACCATTGGTTATTGAATCACCATTCTAACATTGATCATGCTACCTAAGCCCTTATTTCGGGTGCACCTTTCAACAAATGTTTAATTGTGTATGTTTTCCTCGAGCATACCTCATTATATCATTTGATCTGACAAATGTTATCTCCTCGTTCACCTACTTGTGGAGATCCAACTTTTGGAAATCTCAATGAATTGTCGCTGAGTTCATCAGCCACCTCCTCATCCTCTCCTTGGTTTAATGATGAACTCATGATTCATAATTTTCTTCCATAGTTCATCTCCCGAGAATCTTGCAACGCCATCTCGTCAAACTGTGTTGCACCCCTTCCATCTCAGGCATCATGAGTCTAAGGTATCCTGACACCAATCAGATTTGAATCTCGGTTAGATATGATGGTTGGAACATATTTCCAAGTGTTATAACACTGGTCTTTATAGCACTCGGTAAGGTGATGTCATGCCTAGCACACCTGGCCGGAGAACCTATTGTTATAGTTTCCTATTTAGCAAGGTTAACCATTCTTCCATGAGGAAATCGTAAGACTTAATCTATATGTTGTTCCTGATGAATCCTTTGTGTATCCAAGTTCGATCCTTGCATGAAAATCTTGTCAATGTTATCTCGAAACATGTCTGTGGTACTCCGATTTTCAACAAGAACATTTGAAACCCAATGCTAAATGTTTCTTGCTCAATTATCCAAACACCATTGTATGGGTAATGTCATGAAATTTCTCTCCCCTTACCTAAAGGGTTTTCTACTTTCTATCCTGTCATGGATATCATGCTCTGCTTGTCCTTGGGAAGGATATACCCCTGAAATATGTGTTTAAACACATTTTCCTTTCCATTGTTTTGTTTAACCTAATAATCACATTTTCCTTTCCATTGGTTTGTTTGACCTTTCTTGTGATCTATATAATCTAAGCAGTAATAATTCACTGCTTATGTAAACACCTCAGTGTACAACTCTGTCGGACCCTGTTTCTACTGTTGATGACTTTTCGGTAACCGCCGATGGACGAGAACCTTGCCTATTGGTCCGCCTTGTTCAACGAGTAGAAAAATGGTTCTCTTCGTCCCCCGCCCTTGGTACCGATGTTGTTGCCGACATAACCGACAGACTATCCTCTGACATGCCTTGCTTACATGATCATGCAAGATGTCACCGCCCTTACTGCTTTTAACCCACATGGTGGGCCCATAACCCACAAGTCCCAGGATCGAAACCTGACTCTCCTATATACCGCCCTGTTCCCAAAGATATTCCTCGCGCGTGGCCTTGTATGTAATTCATGAGCCACCTTCCGAGAGATCATCAATTCTGGTATCAGACACAATACTTATTCCATTGCTTTGAACCTCTTTCACACCCTGTTTCAGGAATCGAACGATTGCCTGCCCGCTCGAAACTTCCCAAGATACCTCCTTACTTTGCTCTCGATATTTTCTTAAGTTTCAATTCGAGAGTTACTTTCGCCACCTTGATGTTATCGACGAGATAGTCGACCTTGCAGATGTCTGTTCTCCCGGAATGCCCACCCTTTATTCTTTTGTAAGTACGATGGACTTCCCGAAGAAAGGATGCCGACTTCATCATGATGACCTGAAGCAGAGAAATGAAGACATCAATGTATCGGATCGGCCTATTCGAGAAGAGAAAGCCAGAATGAGAAGACCCGCTAGATTCGTTATCAAATCCCCCTTTTTTCACTACCTCTTAAATCTCGGGACGAGATTTCTTGTAGTGGAGGAGAATTATGATGCCCGGATAATTAAGCTACAATGATCTCATGCTAATGATGCCATGTCATCATGATTACTATGCTAACTGCCACCTATTTCAAATCAACTCTAAAAATCCAATATAAATTGCAAGTGAGAAAACATTTCTTCAAACTAAAAAATAACAATGTTGTATGGGTTGAAAATATTCACTAAATAATTAACATATAGGAAACAACATTAAATGGATTTTTAAATTGCCCCTAGGAATGTTTAGCGGATCTACAAGATTAAATAAACACATTTTAGTTCAAATATAAATTTGAATGGTCATCCCTGTAAGATAGCCTACTATTTATGTGCTAAGTCTCACAATTAACAAAAATCATCCGACAGCAAAAAGTAAATGCAAAACATTGGAGAAACTACAAAATAGTAAATAAAATTAAAAAAAGAAAGATGCCTAACTACTACCGTGGAGTGGGCTATATTTGCACAGTGCACTTGGCCCATCGTGAATAGTACCCAACCCAGCCCAACATCCCCCTGCCTTCTTCCTCCCTGTTCATCGAGACGCGATGGCAGCGCCCACGTCGTCCATGGGCGGGGATGACCATGTGCCGACCATCGAGCACACCCCGGCGAACTACAAAGCCCCCCGGTCTTGTGGACAAACCCTAGCAACTCGGTTGTTCCCTTCCCCTTCTTGTTTTCCTCTTCCACGGGCAAGGCCGAACCGTCGCCGCCTTTGTCGACCACGCCCACACGGCCACCGAGCCCCCTTCGCCTCGCCGACGTGTCCACAAGCTTCGCCATCGCCCTCCTCGTCTTCTGGTGCCACCCGTTGAAGTTAGGCACCTCTGCTTCTAACGGATTGGGATCATCTTCAACCTCCGGTCGCCGATGTTGTTCCTCGATTTGGGCATCCCCTCCGATTTAGGCCGTATATCACCGCTAGATGCCGCGCCCACGCTTGCTAGACGTTCGCGTCCCGCGGGCCTTCCTGACGCGCACCCCGCGCCAGCCACACCCTGCTAACGCGCCATGCCCGCGACCGCGCCCTGCTCCCCTCGCCCGCAAGCCCCCGCGCGCTTCCTCCCTGCCCCTGCCCGCTGCTACTCGCTAGCTGCTGCTGTTGTGCAACTGTGCTGCTTTCTCTGCTGCTGCCAAAGCTGCATTACTGCTGCCGCTGCACTTTGCTGCTATTTGCGTGCTGCTGCTGCCGGTACTGCTGCTGCTTGCTGCCCTGCTCGCCATGCGGCGGCCGCCGCCACGCGCCACCGCTACCATCTCGCGTGCTCGCCGGCGCCGCAGACGGTGCTCCACCCGACTGCAACCACTCACAGCCGCAACCGCCTGCCTCCGCCCATCCGCTCCGCTCGCCCGCTGCACCCCAGTCCTCGCCGCCCCGCACACCGTTGCCTGGCCGCGCGCCCGTCTCTGACTACCGGCGTGGCCGCTGTCCTGCCGCGCCTGCCCGCAGCCACTGCTGCTGGCCATGGCCGCCGGAGCCTTCGGCTCCTGTGCATGCCCAGCCAGCCCTTCCCCCTTCTGTTGACTTAGTGGGGATAGCCACGTTTAGCAATAAACATCCCTGCTAATTCCCCTTTTGTATCAATGGCAGTTGGGGCCCACTGTTATTTTTTAAAGCTAAATTGGTGTCAAAATTCCAGAGAGAATGACATTCGGGTCCCACATGCACTGTTCATCTTTTGACCAAGTCAACAGTCAATGCTGGGTCAGCAGTTGATTGGGTCCACTGGACCCACCAGACAGCCTCTCTGTGCTCACTACTGGGTACAAATGTGGGTACAATTAGCTTTTGCTATTTTAATAAAATCAGTAATTTCAGAAAATGCAATGAACTTCAATAATTAATAGAAAATAATCCGTAGCTCAGATAAAAATACTTTATACATGAAAGTTGCTTAGAACGGCGAGACGAATCCGAATACGCAGTCCGTTTGTCAGCCACAAGTCCCTAGCATAGCGACCATGCAACTTTCCCCCTCCGGTTCATCTGACAGAAAATGCGAAACACCGGGGATACTTTCCCGGATGTTTCCTCCCTTCGTCGGTATCACCTCCTTCTACGTTAGGTCACACCAGGCACTGTTACTTGTCATGTCATGCATCGATATGCATCTGTTTGCATTGTATTGATTGTTTCTTCCCCCTCTTCTCTCTGGTAGACTACGAGACTGACTCCGCTGCTGGTGCCCCGATGGACTACGTTGTTGACGACCTCTCCTTGCCAGAGCAACCAGGCAATCCCCCACCCCTTGATCACCATATATCGCCTATTCTTCTCTCTACTGCTTACATTAGTGTAGTGTAGCATGTTCTTTCCGTTAATCCTATCCTGATGCATAGCCTGTCTTTGCTACTACTGTTGTTACCTTTACCTGCAATCCTAAATGCTTAGTATAGGATGCTAGTATTCCATCAGTGGCCCTACATTCTTGTCCGTCTGCCATGCTATACTAACGGGCCGTGATCACTCGGGAGGTGATCACGGGTATATACTTATATACATAATATATGATACCTGTGGTGAGTAAAGTCGGGTCGGCTCGTAGAGTACCCGTGAGTAATTCACGGATTGGGTCCGAAAGGACGTTTGTCCCGATGGCCCTCTGAGTGGATCATTGTGGCGGAGCCACATGGTAGGTTGAGACCACCTAGGAGAGAGGTGGGCCTAGCCCTGGTCTGCGTTCGCGGTTAATTCAGTTAACACGCTTAATGAGATCTTGGTATTTGATTTGAGTCTGGCCACTGGCCTATACGCACTAACCAACTACACGGGAACAGTTATGGGCACTCGACGTCGTGGTATTAGCCGAAGCCTTCTTGATGTCGGCGATTGAGCGGCGCACGCCGGATTGGACTGGAATGCCTGCTCTTGTATTAGGGAGGCTAGGTCTGCTTCCGGCCGCCACACAACATGCAGGTGTGCAATGGATGATGGGCCCAGACCCCTGCGCCATAGGATTTAGACCGGTGTGATGACCTCTCTGTTGTGCCTAGGTGGAGCTGCGACATGCTGAACTTCCGAGGCCGGGCATGACCCAGGAAAGTGTGTCCGGCCAAAGGGGATCGAGCATGTTGGGAAATGTGGTGCACCCCTGCAGGGAAGTTCATCTATTCGAATAGTCGTGTCCCTCGGTAAAAGGACGACTCGGAGTTGTACCTTGACCTTATGACAACTAGAACCGGATACCTAATAAAATACACCCTTCCAAGTGCCAGATACAACCTGGTTATCGCTCTCTCACAGGGCGACAAGGGGGAGGATCACCGGGTAGGGTTATGCTATACGATGCTACTTGGTGAACTTACCACCTACTCTCTTCTATATGCTTCAAGATGGAGGCTGCCAGAAGCGTAGTCTTCGATAGGACTAGCTTTCCCCCTCTTATTTTGGCATTCTGCAGTTCAGTCCACAGATACTACCCATTTCATTGATACCAATGCATATGTAGTGTAGATCCTTGCTTGCGAGTACTTTGGGTGAGTACTCACGGTTGCTTTGCTATTTCGTTTTCCCCCTTTCCCGGTTATTGCGATCATATGATGGAGTCCAGGAGCCATAGGATTCCAAGGATGATTCTACGTGGAGTTCAGCTTCGAGGAGTGGTTAGGAGGTCCTAGGTAGGAGGCCTTGCCTTTTCGATCGTTGCTACTTTTGTGCTAGCCTTCTTAAGGAAAACTTTTTTAACTTATGTCTGTACTCAGATATTATTGCTTCCGCTGACTCTTGTATATTCGAGCTTATGTATTCAAGCCCTCGAGGCCCCTGGCTTGTAATATAAAGCTTGTATTATTTTAATTTGTGTCTAAAGTTGTGTTGTGATATCTTCAAGTGAGTCCTTGATCTTGATCGTAAACATTTGCGAGTATGATTAGTGTACGGTCAAATCGAGGGCGTCACACCTAAGAGTGATCATGTGTTTGAATTAAAGAAACTTCCTGATACATTTGAAATATGCTTATCTTCATGAAAATAAGATATATCATGTTATTATCAATGATAACCTTTCAGTGCACGAAGAAGAAAAATTACTTGAAACTTTGAGGAAGCACCGCGCCGCAATTGGATATGTTCTCGATGATCTTAAGGGCATTAGTCCCACTTTATGTTAACACAAGATTAATATGGAGGCTGAGGCTAAACCAGTCGTCGATCATCAACTCTGCTTGATTCCCAAAATGAGGGATGTCATAAGAGCTAAAATATTGAAGATTGTGGAAGCATGTATTATTTATCCCATAGCTTATAGTAGATGGGTAAGTCTTATTCATTGTGTCCCTAAGAAAGGAGGCATTAATGTTGTTCCTAATGATAAAAATGAACTTATCCCACAAAGAATTGTAACTGGTTATAGGATGGTAATTGATTTCAGGAAATTAGATAAAGCTACTAGAAAAGATCATTACCCTTTGCCTTATATTGATCAAATGCTAGAAAGATTGTCTAAGCACACACACTTTTGATTTCTAGATGGCTATTCTGGTTTTTCTAAAATACCTGTATCACAAGAAGATCATGAGAAAACTACCTTTACTTGTTCTTTTGGAACTTATGCTTATAGACGCATGCCTTTTCACTACTGGAATCAGCTTCTTTGCCGTCCGCCATGGCAGACGGCAAAGACATATATCAAGGACGGCAAACATATTTGCCGTCCGCCAGCAGACGGCAAACTGTCCATCTGAACACGTGCCAGGAAAGGCCTTCTTTGCCATCCGCTTCTTAGAAACGGACGGCAAAGGATTGTGTCGTCCACCATCCGAGGCCGGTAGACGGCAAACATAATGGATGGCAGTGGGGTGGGGTGAGGCCGTTAGGGGGTTAACGACGCTCTTTGCCATGACGGCGAAGGTTCAAAGATGTTTGACGTCCACTGACAGACGACAAAGAGCTCAGCTAGGCAGCACTGGGAAGCTGCCACATGGCCAGCTATGTTGTCTGCCAGCGGACGGCAAAGTGATCCGAATCTTTTTCGTCTGCTGGCAGATGACAAAGTGACCAAATAGGCAGCCAGTGTTCTCAGTTTCTACAGGTAGCTGCCACGTGTCCTCTTTGCCATTTGCTAGCAGACGATAAAGAGGCTACATATCCCCTGTTTTTATTTGAATACATTTAATTTCACAAGAATTCACACACAGATATACATATTTTGTTCACATGCATAGCAGACATATGATATATCCAACGCATAGCTCCATCCATGACAACATACATATATACATAAGAAACAGAGTTCCATCCATACATATTACAGTAACATCACAATGTTCATCCAACACGTTGTTCCATGCATCCATATAACAAGTTCCACATTTTTCATCGATACAAAAAAAAGGATAGGGAAACAAGCACTCCATCCATGCAAGCTTCCATATAGTGAATTAAATCTGCAAAATGGGAAACAAGAAAGTTAGAAGAAGATGACTAGAATCAGAAGAAGAAGAAGAAGAAGAAGAAGAAGAAGAAGAAGAAGAAGAAGAAGAAAATGAAGAAGAAGAAGAAGTAAGCATACTTAGGTAAAATGGAGCTAACCTAGCTAATTATGTCATTTTTCAGTGAACTAAGCATATTATGCCATTTTTGATATAACTTGGAGCTAACTTCATTTTAGAGAAGAAGAAGAAAACTAGAAGAAGACTAGAAGAGGAAGAAGAAGATCTTCTTCTTTTCTTCCTATTCCTTCTTTTCTTCCTCTTCCTGGATTTTCTTCATCTTATTATGTCATTTGTGGACTAAATAGGCTAAATTGTGTCATAAATGGACTAAATAGGCTAAATAAGAAGAAAAATACCAGTTTTGAGCTTACATAGCTAATTATGCCATTTTTGACCTAACTAAGCATATTATTCCATTTTTGATATAACTTAGAGCTAACTTCATTTTGGAGAAGAAGAAGAAGAAGAAGAAAACTAGAAGAAGAAGAAGAAGAAGAAGAACAAGACTAGAAGAAGAAGAAGAAGACTAGAAGAAGAAGAATACCGTTATCACGGTGGTGTAGGAATGGTCGGGGCTGCGCCAGTGGCAGACGGAGGTGAAGGACCGGTCGGGCTTCCGGCATTGGCAGAAGGAGTGGTCGATGCTTGTCGGGAGCCATGCTGCACCAAAGATCATTTCCAATAATGTCTCGTTAGCAAGTTCGCAAACTAAAATGTGAATAGTAGTAACTAACGACCATTCAAATCAAACTCACCGTGGTTGCCGGAGCAATCTGGGGCATCGGCGGAGGGGCCTCACCGTTTTTCTCGCACATGGTCTGCACATTTGGTTCTCATGAGTCAGTCATATTAGATAGTAATGCGAACATTACATGCATGATTGGGCTTATATGCACGAGAAACATACCATGATGAGCTCATATAGGGCCCGATTAGCGAGGTCGTTCCGGTTCCTCTCCCCCTCCAACAGCTTAGCCGTCCTCTCCTCCATCTCCCTCTCCACCGCCTCCCTTTTTGCCTCCTCCAAAAGCGTCTGGGTCTTCAATCTCTCTTTCTCAACCACTGCCTGCAACACACCACTCCTCGTTAGCATTGTAATCATCGACGCATGCACACACAATGTAATGGAGGAAAGGTGACAGAGTGCGTATAACTAACCGCCATGGCGAGCTCCATGGGCCGTGCACAAGGCATTATCTCAAGATTAGAGCTACTCAGGTGCTTCTTAATCTGTGGGAGAGTCCTAGGACAACGTATCAGTCCATCACCAATGGCTTGAGAGCCATGGGACCTCCCGCCACTAGATATCATCACCAGCTCTGTATCAAAAGGATCCTGGCTCGGGTTAAAGTCCTGCCCTTTCCTCGCCTTCCCCTCGTCTTTGTACTGCACAAGCCTGTGGTGGGAGGAGATGTTAGTGAAGCTCTCTGGATGATCTAGGTCAGACTCCGTGAATGGCTTGGCCTTCTTGTATGGGGCCATATGGGCCATGCCATAGAGGTCGAACAGACTTGGCACAAGCTTCTTGTGGTGGTGCGCCTGATAGAGAGGAACAAAATATTAGTTATGCCATTTTTAACTAACTAAAGCATATTAAGTCATTTTGTAGAGCTATCTAAGGTCATTATGTCATTTTAGAGCTAAATATGTCATGAATGAACTAGCTAAGATTAGTTTAGGTCGTTATTGAGCTATCGAAGGTAGTTATGCCATTTTTTTAACTAACTAAAGCATATTAAGTCATTTTATAGAGCTATCTAAGGTTATTATGTCATTTTAGAGCTAAATATGTCATAAATGAACTATCCAAGGTAGTTATGCCATTTTTAACTAACTAAGCATATTAATTAAGTCATTTTGGAAGGGATAAATGCTAGCATGAAGAATGAAATTGCATGAATCATGTAGCAAACCACATACCCAGTTATCCCCGTACTAAAATAGGTTGGAGCTCCCTTGATGGTGTGGCACACCTTCCATTTGGTCACGCTTATCCTTGGCCCTTTGGTGTTTGACTTTCCATTGGGGAGAGCACCACACATCCACCAACGCCTCCCAACAATCCATCTTATCCACACACCATCTCGGGGGCACCTAAGTGAGTCAAGAGAAATTTTAGCACTTAAGAATAGGTAATTACCTGCATGTACTTCTCCTTACTCAGAAACTTGCCGCCACACTTCTTCTTGCCCTCCTAATACCCTTCGAGGTGTAGTAGTCTCGAACGGCCTGCACCCGAGCCTCGTGCCTTAAGTTCTGAAGTAGGCGCTTGCACTTGGTTTCAACAACTATACACGCGGCCTCCTGCTCTCCCTCTGAAACCCTATAAAACGTCTGCAATCAAACAAGACAACACTGATTAGTACAATCACTAGGCCGGTAGTGTTGATTTTTAATTCTGTAAAGGACAAATTACCCAAAACCGACAGAACACAATGTCGGCCACCGTCTCGCACAAGACACCGTCGACCCTCTCCTCCGGTGGGGTCGGGGCAACCCATTACAGCTCCCAGGTCAGTGCTAGCGGTGGAACCTAACCCTCACCGGGCAACGTGACCCACCCAGGGAAGTGCTGTCGGCAAAGCACACCAAGGACCTGGTTGGGCCTGCGGACACCAGGGGGTGTACCCAGCCCCTGTAGTATGACAAGGCCAACGCATTAGATATTAATTTGAAGTAACATGAAGGCAAAAGGTTAAAAAATAATATATGCACTTACTTCAACCCTTTAGGCGCAATCAACCACCTCTGGTCGGGGGGTCGTCGGCACGGGCGAGAGCTTTGTACAACCACGCTTGTAGACCTTCTTGCCCTTCTCAACCAGCTCGTCGTCGCTATAGATATCATCTGATAAGGTGTCCTCGCTACCATCCTCCGGGCCACTAGCCTCCGGTGTCTCATGGGAAGAAGACTGTGGGATCGGAGTCTTCTGGGATGAAGACCCCGTGACCGGAGTCTTGTAGGACGATAACCCCATGACCAGAGTCTTCTAGGACAAAGACTCTGGGACCGGACTCACATGGGACGAAGGATCGATGACCTAAGTCTGATGGGGAGAAGGATCAGCGACCGGAGTTTGAGACGGGTCCATGTTAGACGGAGCGGTCCTGTGGTCGGGTGAATCAGCTGAGGGTGGCGGTGAGGAAGGCGTAACAGCCTTCCTACCTCTCCCGCTGTCACGTCCACCTCTACCAGCCTTCTTCGTCCTCCCCCGACCTCTCCCAGTCGAAGAAGAAGCGCCCGCCACAGTTTTCTGCATACTGTCTAGCAGCGGTCTCCGATGGGGCTAGGCTGGAATAATGGAACCACCCCTTCCAGTAGCGCTCGCAGGAGGATCGGGGCGCTCTGGACCCTTGCCCACCATCTTGTCAACACCTGCAATGACAAAAAGTAAACGAAATTAGTACAACATAAAAAATTTGGATACCAGTAATGAACATAATAATATGTATATAATTTAAGTGTATCATAATCATGAGCATAATAAAAATACACCCGATCAACACAAATACATATGATGTTTTTGTATCATCATCATGACCGGGGTCGATTGGGGTGTCAGGGTATCGGGGTGTGGGGGTCGGGGTCGGGGTGTGGTGTCAGGGTGTGGTGTCAGG
>NC_041392.1:403444024-403444583 GCF_002162155.2 Triticum dicoccoides
TTCTTCTTCTTTATCCTCCTCCTCCTCCTCCTCCTCTTCTTCTTCTTGTTCTTCTTCTTCTTCTTCTTCTTCTTCTTCCTCTTCTTCTTCTTTTCTTCTTTCTTCTTCTCCCTCCCCCTGTTCCTCCCTCCTCCTCCTTCTACTTCCTCTTCTAAACTAAAACTAATCTAAGATAAACTAACCTAAAATAAACTAAAACTAAAACTAATCTAAAATAAACTAAACTAAAACTAAAACTAAACTAAAACTATAACTAAAACAAAAACTAAACTAAAAGAAACAAAAAGAAACTAATTAAACAAAAAAGGGGAGGAGCTCACCTGGTGGAGGGGGAGGCCGGACGGCTGCGGCGGCCGATGGAGGAGGCGTTGACCCGATGGAGGGGGAGGCCGGACGACCGCGGCGGGACAGGGCGGGGACGGCCACGGCCACGGCGGAACGGGACGGGACGGGGACGGCTGCGGCGCGGCTGGCCGACGTGGAAGAGGCGGTGGGGCCGCGGTGGAGGTCGGGGAGCGGTACGGGGCGGCGGGGCGGCCGGCTATGCCGTACGGGGTCG
>NC_041392.1:403444865-403489508 GCF_002162155.2 Triticum dicoccoides
CGGCGAGGGTGCGTTGGAGGTCGGGGCACCGCAAGGAGGGGTGCGGGGCGGCCGGGCGGCCGGCCGGCTACGGCAGACGGGGTCGGCAGTGGAGGCGCGGGTGTGGGTGGGGAGGAAATGAGATAGTGGAGAGAAGAGATAGAGGACGGACGAGGGACGTCCGTTAACGTACCCGCCTCTTTGCTGTCAGCCAATGGTGGGAAAAGATTCTTTGTCGTCCGCTTGCCGACGGGAAAGAGGTGGGGCCGGTGGGCTTGACTTGGTTAAACAATAACTAGACCCACCCACCTCTTTGCCGTCTGCTAGCGGACGACAAAGATTCTTTGTCGTCAGCCAGCGGACGGCAAAGAATTGGCTGATGGCAAAGACCTTGTTTTCCATCAGCCACATCTTTGTCGTCGGTTTTTGTGTGGCCTATGGCAAAGACCTTCTTTGCCGCCAGCCAGCGGACGGCAAAGAGTTGGTAGACGACAAATAAGCTAATTCCAGTAGTGTTTGGTTTATGTAATGTACCATCTACTTTTCAAAGATGTATGGCTGCTATATTCTCTAATTTCTGTGAGAAAATTGTTGATGTATTCATGGATGATTTTTCTGTTTACGGAACTTCTTTTCATGATTGCTTAAGCAACCTTGACTAAGTTTTATAGAGATGTGAAGAGACCAATCTCATCTTGAACTGGGAGAAGTGCCACTTTTATGGTGAATGAAGGTATAGTCCTTGGTCATAAAATTTTCGAAAGAGGTATTGAAGTACACAAAGCTAAGGTTGACGCAATTGAGAAAATGCCATGTCCTAAAGATATTAAAGGTATACGAAGTTTCCTTGTTCATGCTGATTTTTATAGAATGTTTATTAAAGAATTTTCTAAAATCTCTAGGCCTCTCACTAATCTCTTACAGAAGGATGTTCCATTTGTTTTTTATGATGATTGTCTAGAAGCCTTTGAAATACTTAAGAAAGCATTAATAACCGCACATGTTGTTCAACCACTTGATTGGAACTTACCCTTTGAATTTATGTGTGATGCTAGTGATTATGCTACTAGTGCTGTTTTGGATCAAAGAGTTGATAAGAAATTAAGTGTTATACATTGTGCTAGTAAGACCTTGGAGAGTTATCAAAGGAATTATGCTACTACTGAGAAATAATTTTTACCATTTGTGTTTGCATGTGATAAATTCAGACCTTATATTGTTGATTCTAAAGTTACTATTCACACTGATCATGCTGCTATCAAGTATCAATGGAAAAGAAGGATGCTAAACCTAGGTTAAATTAGTTGGGTTCTTTTATTGCAAGAGTTTGATTTGCATATTGTTGATAGAAAAGGAGCTACAAATCCTGTAGCACATAATTTGTCTAGGATGGAAAGCATTCTTGATGACCCACTGCCTATTGATGATAGTTTTCCTGATGAGCAATTAGTTGTTATAAATGCCTCTACTTCTTGCAATAATCCTTAGTATGCAGACTATGCTAATTTCATTGTTGCTAAATATATATCACCTAGTTACACATACCAAGCAAAGAAAAGTTCTTCTTTGATTTAAGACATTCCTTTTGGGATGATCCACACTTATATAAAGAAGGGGTAGATGGTGTTAGACATTGTGTACGTGAACATGAGTAGGAACAAATCCTAAGTAAGTGTCATTTCGAGGCATACGGAGGGCACCACGCTGGAGACGGAACTGCACATAAGGTATTGCAATATGATTTTTATTGGACTACTCTCTTCAAAGATGCACATAAGTTTGTCCTTTCTTGTGATGAATTTCAAAGAATTGGTAATATTGGTAGACGACAAGAAATGCCTATGAATTATTCACTTCTTATTGAACCATTTGATGTTTGGGGTTTTGATTATATGGGACCTTTTCCTTCCTCTAATGGATACACTCATATCTTAGTTGCTTTTGTTTATGTTACTAAGTGGGTAGACGCTATTCCAACTAGTAGTGCTGATCATAAGAGCTCTACTGAAATGCTTAAGGAAGTTATCTTTCCAAGGATTGGAGTCCCTAGATATTTAATGGCTGATGGTGGTTCACATTTTATTCATGGTGCATTCCATAATTTTTTAGCTAAATATGATGTCAACCATAGAATTGGATCACCTTATCATCCTCAGTCTAGTGGTCAAGTTGAATTGAGCAATAGATAAATAAAGTTAATTTTGCAAAAGACCGTCAACCGATCTAGAAAGAATTGGTCCAAGAAACTTGATGATGCATTGTGGGCATACAGAACTGCTTATAAAAAAACCTATGGGCATGTCCACATAAAAATGGACCTCTTGAATTGGAACATAAAGCTTATTGGGCAATTGAAGAACTCGACTATGATTTCAAACTTGTAAGTGAAAAGACGTTATTTGATATTAGTTCTCTAGATGAGTGGAGAACACAAGCATATGAAAGTACCAAGTTATCTGAAGAAAACATTAAAAGATGGCATGATAAAAGGATTCAGAAACGAGAATTTAATGTTGGTGACCAGATTCTATTGTACAATTCTCGTTTTAGATTCTTTGTAAGAAAACTTCTCTCAAATGGGAAGGACTACACATCATCAAAGAATTTTATCATTCCGGAGCTATCTAGATTAATAATTCCGAGGCCACAAACCTAAAGGTGGTTAATGGGCAAACAATTAAACATTATATTGCAGGTACTCCTATTAATGTTGAAACCAATATTATTCAAACGATTACACCGGAGGAACATCTAAAGGAAACCTTCCAGAATGCCCTAGAATCCTGAAAAAGGAGTAGGTATGTTATACTGTAAGTAAACCGACTCCATAAATTCCATAAAAGAATACCTTTTGATCATTTCAGAATATATAAAAAATAGGAAAATAAGAAATAGCCAAGAAAGTGCATGAGGGGGCCACAAGCTCAGGTGGTGCCCCGTGGGGCGCGCCAACCAGGCTTGTGGGTCCCTCATGGACTTCCCGACTTCGTATTCGTCCCTAAGACTTGTCCTGGAAGGAAAAAATCATTATATATATCCCGATATCATCCAAAACTTGAAAACTACAATCACACAAAACTTCACAAAAACCTTCGTCAGATCCATTAGTATAATAAAGCAAATCACCACTTTAAGTACTATTGCAAACCCATTCATATTTTATTATTGCATTATACCTATTGTATTCTAACTTCACCATGGCTTATACCCACCGATAGAATCCATAGAGTCATCAAAATAAGCACACAATGCAACGAAAACAGAATCTGTGAAAAATAGAATAGTCTGCAGTAATCTGTACTTTAACCATACTTCTCTAACTTCAGAACTTCTGAAAAATTAGGATGACATAGGAATTTTCATATCAATCATGTGTAAAAAATACAGAATTTTTTGCCTCTTCAGTGATTTTTAAAAATTCTGCTATTGGACGTAAAAGTTTATGTTTTCTGACAGGATCAAATCAACTATCACCCAAGCCATCCCAAAGGCATTACTTGGCACAAACACTAACTAAAACATACAAAGCATAATCATAACAAAGGCATAATTGTGTAGCTATTGAAAAATAGAAAAGAAACACATTTAAGTGATGCTCACATGAGATAGGCTTTGAGACTTCAATGATGCTCACATGAAAGATAAGAATTGAAGCACAAATAGAGCATCATAATACATGTGACAAACACATTTAAGTCTAACATACTTCCTATGCATAGGCATTTTATAGGAAAAAATTATCAAGACAAGCAATATCTAGCGTATGCAAAAAAGAAGAAAGAAACAATAACAATCTCAACATGAAGAGAAGTAATTTATTAACATGAAAATTTCTTGAACCATATTTTTCCACTCTCATAATAATTACATGTAGGATCACAATCAAATTCAACAATATAGCTATCATATAAAATTTTCTCTTCATGATCCACATGCATAAAATTCTCATAGTCTTCTAAAATAGCGGGATTAACATCAACTAAAGTCATGACCTCTACAAACCCACTTTTATCAAAAATTTCATAAGATTGAACACTCTCCAAATATGTGGGCTTATTTTTACCTAGAGTTGACACTCTTCTAGACCCACTTCAATATTATTGCAAACATAATCATCATGATGCTTAAATAAATTTTCAAGATCATAAGAAGCATTATCACCCCAATCATGGTCATTGCAATAAGTAGTGGACATAACAAAATTATCATCCCCAAGCTTAGGGTTTTGCATATTATTAGCACAATTAACATAAATATTTTTTTTGAAAACACCAATGCAATCATGCTTTTCATTCAAGGAGCTATCATGAATAACTTTATAAGATTCGTAATTTTCAAGAAAAACTTCATAGTGATAATCAAGTGCACTCAACTCACTAGCAATTGGTTCATCATAATTTGGTCTGTTGAAAAGATTAGCAAGTGGATGAGGATCCATATCAATAGATTTTAAGCAAGCGAAGATGCAAGCAAATAGAAGGTACATGTCAACACAAGCAAAGATAGCAAACAAGCAAAAAGGCGAACGGAAAATATTTTTGGATTTTTGCAAAAAACGTTTTAGAAGTGGGGGATATGAAAACGAGAGGCAAATGGCAAATAAAGTAATTGCAAGGATATGAGAGTTTATGTGTAGGAACTTGATAGATGTTGATGATGTCTCCCTGACAATGGCGCCATAAATTCTTCTTGATTGCTTGTATTTGGTTGGTAATTCCCCGAAGAGGAGAGGATGATGTAGCATATCAACAGTAAGTATTTCCCTCAGTTATGAAACCAAGGTTATCAATCCAGTAGGAGAACCAAGCAACACTATGTAAACAGCACCTGCACACAAATAACAAATACTTGCAACCTAACGCGTAAGAGGGGTTGTCAATCCCTCCACCGTATTAAGATAGATTAAATTGTATGAGATTTGGTAAATAGATCTAACAAAAACACAAAATAAAATGAATAAGGAAAAATTGCAGCAAGGTGTATTTGGATTTAATATGATAGGAAATAGACCCGGGGGCCGTATATTTCACTAGACGCTTCTCTCAAGAAAATAACATACGGTGGGTAAACAAATTACAATTTGGCAATTGATAGAAAAGCGAATAATCATGACGATATCCAAGGAAATTATCATGTATATAGGCATCATGTACCAGATTAGTAGACTGGAACGATTCTACATCTACTACTCTACTCCACACATCGACTGCTATCCATGATGCATCTAGTGTATTAAGTTCACTAAAAGATGAAGTGATGCAATAAGAACGATGACATGATGCATAGAAGATCTATTCATGTAGGAATATACCCCATCTTGTTATCCTCAATTGCAATGATACATGCGTGTCATGTCTCTTTCTGTCATTGAGATTGAGCACCGCAAGATCGAACCCATCACAAAGCACCTCTTTTATGGATAGAAAAAACAATCTAGTTGGCCAAACCAAACCAAAATTTTAGGGAAGAAATATGAGGCTATAACAATCATGCATAAAAGATTTCAGCAAAGACTCAAATAACATTTGTGGATAGAACTGATCATAAACTCACGATTCATTGGACCCCAACAAACGCACCGCAAAAAGTCATTACATCAAATAGATCTCCAAGAACGTCAAGGAGAACATTGTATTGAAGATCAAAAAGAGAGAAGAAGCCATCTAGCTACTATCTACAGACCCTTAGGTCTGTGGTAAACTACTCACGCATCATTGGAGGGGAAAAGGATGACAAAGAACTCTGTGATCGTTGTCCTCTCCGGCAGAGTGCCAGAAAATGCCTCTAGATTGCATCTTGCGGCGGCTGAAATGATATTTCCTCGACTCCCATAGGGTTTTGGGGATTTTAGTGTATTTATAGAGGTGGATGTCGATGGATAAGCTTCCCGTGGGCTTCACTACCCACCAGGGTGCGCCTGGGGCCTCTAGCTAGCCCTCATGACTAGTGGACCCCACGGGCCTCCTCCTATGTGCTTCTTTAGCTCCCTGGGTGTCTTCTGGGTAGAAAAAATTCTCCAAAAAGTTTCATGGCATTTGGAATCCGTTTGGTATTGATATTCTGCAATGTAAAAACAAGCAAAAAAAATTGGCACTCGACATTATGTCAATAGGTTAGTCCCAAAAAATGATATAAAGTTGCTTGTAATTGAATATAAAACGTCCAAGATTGATACTATAACAACATGAAACAATCAAAAAGTATAGATACGTTGGTGACATATCAGCGTCCCCAAGCTTAATTCCTGCTCGTCCTCGAGTAGATAAATGATAAAAACAGATTTTTTTGATGTGAAATGTTGCCTAACATTTTTATCATATATTCTTTTCTTTTATAGCATGGACATTTGAACTTTTAGATGATTCGAAGCAATAGTCTATAATTGACACGAAGACATCAATACTCAAGCATATCAACAAGCAGCCATGTCTTTCAAAATATCAACACTAAACAAAGCTATCCCTAGCCCATTATGGTCAATCATTGATCCATTCATGAAACAAACTCAAATATTAGCTATATCCAATGCACAATTATGACAATAGTGTTCCCTAGTTGGTGCTTTATAAGATAAGATGGAGACTCAACAACAATAAAAATTGCATAAAGTAAATAGATAGGCCCTTCAGAAAGGGAAGCAGAGATTTGTAGAGGTGCCAGAGCTCAAAGCTTAATTGAGAGATAAAATTGTTTTGAGAGGCATGCTTTTCCTGTCAACGAAAATGACCGAGAATTCCCAATATCTTCTATGCTAGATAAATCATAGGCGGTTCCCAAACATAAAGTAAAGTTTATTCCTTTTTCCACCTTTCTTTCACAATCCATGGCTAGTCGTATCCATGGGTGCCTTCCATACCAACACTTTCAAAGAATTTATTATTGACAACATAAAATAAATTTTCTTTTCATTTCGGGACTGGGCATCCCTACTACCTGCCACACTCTCGTGCAATGACAAGTGAATAAACACTCATCTTGAGAATAACATATCTAGCATGGAAAAATTGGCCACCCCCTGCCGCTTCATGAGCGGTACGGGCACACAAAAAGGAAATTCCTTTTGAAAATTAGAGTTGGCACATAAAAATTTACTTGGAACGACATGGAAATACCGGATATAGGTAGGTATGCTGGAGTCACTTGGCACAACTTTGGGTTTAAGGAGTTGGATGCATAAGCAGTATTCCCGCTTAGTACAAGTGAAGGCTAGCAAATAGATTGAGAAGCGACCAACCAAGAAATGAACACCGAATAATGCACCACAAGTAGGATATAACTTCATTGCATAACTATATTGACTTTCGTGCTTACATAGGGAATCACAAACCTTAACACCAATATTCTTACTGAAGCATAATTACTCACCAACATGACTCACATACTACTATCTTCATATCTCAAAACTATTACAAGGAATCAAGTTTTAATATCCAATGATCTTCATGACAATTTTTATTATCCCTCTTGAATATCTATCACTTTGGGACCAATTTCATATATTACCATTGCTACTTTTCAAGCTCTCAAATAAATTTAAGTGAAGCACGAGAGTATAAATATTTCTTCAAAAATGTTATCTCTCAAACTAATCTAAGTGAAGCATGAGAGGATATTTCTTCAAAAATGAAACTACCACTGTGCTCAAAAAGATATAAGTGAAGCGCTAGTGCAATCCCATACCTCAAAAATGTTAACTGAAGCACATAGAGCAACTCTAACAAATCATAGCATCATTATGGCTCTCTCAAATAGGTGTGTGCAGCAAGGATGATTGTGACAAACTAAAAAGCAAAACAAGAAACATATAATGCAAGACGCTCCAAGCAAAACTCATGATATGTGACGAATAAAAATATAGCTCCAAGTAAAATTACCGATGGTCGTTAAAAGAAAGAGGGGATGCCTTCTGGGGCATCCCCACGCTTAGTTGCTTGGTACTCCTTGAATATTATCTTGGGTGCCATGGGCATCCCCAATCTTAGGCTCTTTTCACTCCTTATTCCTTCATCTATCATGATCTCACCCAAAACTTAAAAACTTCAATCACCAAAACTAAACTAAACCTTCGTGAGATCCGTTAGTATAATAAAGTAAATCACCACTTAAGTACTATTGCAAACCCATTCATATTTTATTATTGCATTATAACTATTGTATTCTAACTTTATCATGCCTTATACCCTCGATACAATCCATAGATTCATCAACATAAGCACACAATGCAACGAAAACAGAATCTGTGAAAAACAGAACAGTCTGTAGTAATCTGTCCTTTAACCATACTTCTTTAACACCGAAACTTCTGAAAAATTAGGACGACATGGGCAATTTGTATATCAATCGTGTGTAAAAAGTTCAGACTTTTGTTGGCTTAGTGATTGTCGGGGCTCAGGAACGACACCTATGGCATCACAGGGAATCCCTAGTACGGTTGCTGGGGCGCGGGGTTGTAAAAAGAGTGGGTTTAGAAGATCAACATGGGCAGGGGGGGAGGGGGTTAGTTTATCTAGGTTCGGGCCGCAAATCGTGCATAATGCCCTACTCCTATTGGTTTTTGTTTATCTGGTGTTCTTGGACTAGCTACAAAGCATGCAGGGTCCGAAAAGTCCGAATCCCCTCCCAGTATGATGCGGGCCTCCTTTTATAGTTAAAGGGGCTGCCACAGTGGCACACAGGAGGTGGAAAGTTGTATAGTAGTTGAGTTTATCGCCTGACATCACGGGACAAAACACATTAAATGCGCTACTTAGGTGTCCTCTTGCTTTATGGGCGACGGCAACGAAGCCCGTCCCGTTGTTGCCGCTTCGCCTTGCTCCGACATGCGTCCAGGCCAACGAGGCATGCAGCGCCATGTAGGCTGGCAGGCTATTGAGCTGGCATGGTGGCAGGGTCTTCACGAAGATCTGCATGCCACCACGTAGGTGCTTGACTAGTTGGCTTAGGAGCCACGTACTTCCACATGGGTACCTTCTTAGTTGGTGCGTCGGCCGCAGAGCTAGGGTGGCGACGGGGCGGCAAGGCCTTGCCGCAGTCTTGCTAATCTTCCCGGCAAGGGTCTTGCCGGGGCCTTGTGGGTGCCCTCGGCAATAGTCTTGCCGGGGCCTCGTGGGTATCTTTGGTAGGAGCCTTGACAGGGCCTCGTGGGCATCCTCGGCAAGGGACCTTATTGTTGTCTTGTTTCTTGGTTCCTATCTAGGCCTCGCAGACCCTTTGTCTTTTGTCCCGCCAAGTGCGGCCGCAGGCGTGTGGCTGCGATTGCCTGCACACAAGTAAAGGGGTACAAAAAGGACCCCTACTTTTGTACACTCATAGTGATTTAAAAAAAATTCTTCTACTGGATGTAAAAGTTTATGTTTTCCAACAGGATCAAATCAACTATCATCCAAGCCATCCTAAAGGCATTACTTGGCACAAAAACCAATTGAAACATACAAAGCACAATCATAACAGAGGCATAATTGTGTATTTATTGAAAAAGAAAAAGAAAAATGATAATTATTTTTTTGCCTCCCAGGAAGCTCTTTATTTATAGCCATTAAGATAGGCTTTGAGATTTCAATGATGCTCACATGAAAGATAAGAATTGAAGCACAAAGATAGCATCATAATACATCTGGCAAACACATTTAAGTCTAACATACTTCCTATGCATAGGCATTTTATAGGAAAGCAAATTATCAAGACAAGTAATATCTAGCATATGCAAGGAAGAAGAAAGTAAGAATAGCAATCTCAACATGAAGAGAGGTAATTTATTAACATGAAAATTTCTACAATCATATTTTCCTCTCTCATAATAATTACATGTAGGATCATAATCAAATTCAACAATATAGATATCATATAAAATTTCCTCTTCATGATCCACATGCATAAAATTCGCATAGTCTTCCAAACTAGTGGGATTAACATCAACTAAAGTCATGACCTCTCCAAACCCACTTTTATCAAAAAATCCGTAATATTGAACACTCTCCAGATATGAGGGCTTAATTTTACCTAGAGTTGACACTCTTACAAACCAATTTCAATATTATTGCAAACATAATCATCATGAGGCTTCAATAAATTTTCAAGATCATAAGAAGCATTATCACCCCAATCATGGTCATTGCAATAATTAGCGGACATAACAACATTATCATCCCCAAGCTTAGGGTTTTGCATATTATTAGCACAATTAACATAAATAGAATTTTTTTAAACACCATTGCAATCATGCTTTTCATTCAAGGAGCTATCATGAATCATTTCATAAATTTCTTCTTTCAACACTTCATCACTGAGAAAGTCCTGGACTAAGGGGTCCTCGGGCGCCCGACCTGTTAGCCATGGGCCGGACTGATGGGATGTGAAGATACGAAGACCGAAGACTGCACCCATGTCTGGATGGGACTCTCCTTGGCCTGGAAGGCAAGCTTGGCGATCAAATAAGTAGATTCGTTTCTTTGTAACCAACCTTGTGTAACCCTAGATCCCCCCGGTGTCTATATAAACCGGAGGGGAGCGACAATCATTACCGTAGACATACAGGCTAGGCTTTTAGGGTTTAGCCATCTCGATCTCATGGTAGATCAACTCTTGTAATACTAATATTCATCAAGATCAATCAAGCAGGAAGTAGGGTATTACCTCCATAGAGAGGGCCCGAACCTGGGTAAACATGATGTCCCCTGTCTCCTGTTACCATCGGCCTTAGACGCACAGTTTGGGACCCCCTACCCGAGATCCGCCGGTTTTGACACCGACATTGGTGCTTTCATTGAGAGTTCCACTGTGACATCGATGACAGATCGATGGCTCGCCTTGTTCTCAAGGACAATATCACGGCCGAAGGAGCACTGGCCCCAGGTCAAACCCTCCGGTTGGGCGGCTTTACCATGACCGCCCGTTCGGTCGTTAAGCCGACGATGACCTCCCGGGTCATCGAAAATCCCCTTCGTATCGACTCCGAACACTCCAAGCAGATGGATCCAGCGAAGCTTTCATCTTTAAATGAGCTCCTAGATCGCTTCGCCGCCCTGGGGGTCGCTATAGACTATGATCGAATTGGGCTTAAACCCGATCAGAGAGAAATCAAATCTCCACCGATCACCCACCAGATAGCGGTAGTCGAGGAGCGAGATGACAACTCTTCCTCCATACTAAGGACGGACTATGTCCGGATCTCTGGCTTTGAAGAGCTGGACACCCACCTGCGAGGAGATGCATCCTGCCCTCCGGACATAGAATCGGACGACGGGCCTAAGAAATCAGTCGATATCCCAGAGCCCGATCTGTTAAGTTTGGAAGTCCTTCAGACTCCGAATCCAAAATTGGGTAAGGGTTCAGATTTAAAACCACCCACCCACCCAAATACAAGCACTCTCATGAGCATACAACAACAGCCTCAGGAAACGGTCCACCACTTCTGGGCCAGATTCCTTCTTGTCAAAGACAAGATTAAAGATTGCCGCGACGAGGAAGCGATCTCAGCGTTCCACAACAATTGCATGGATGAAGGAATCCTCAATGCCATCAACCGCCATCGCATAATACAGTTTGCTGACTTGGCAACTATCGTACAGAAGTGCAATGCAATGGAAAGCGCTTCGAAAACTCAGGCAGCCCGTTGGGAACCATCGGTCCCCACTCAACCCTTCATTCAGGAAAAAAGGGCGCACCCTTGTAACACGCCCGGTCCAATAGTAAAGAAATATAAGTCCAGTACGAGGCGCGGAACCGTTCTAGAAGGATGGCTTGATGGGCTATGCAAAATACATGCAACATAGGATAACATATCGACACATAGCCTTAGAGCATGTTGGATACTCCGGCAAGTGGCCAAGAGCGGCGAGGATATCCTCACCAAGAATACCCCAGAACAACACCCCCTAGAAGTCGACGACCCCAAAATACTTACGGTCTTCGAGACATTTGCCTCAAATAATAGGCGCAAAAGGGCACTCCACGGACTCGCCAAAGTCTGTCAAATAGCAGCAATGAACCCTTGGAACGACAACGGCCATAACTTTCAATGCCGGTGACGAACCAAAATATAGGACAGTCCGAGCACCAGCCGCCTTGGTCCTCAGTGCAATCGTGGATGGGTTTCGGCTCACCAAGGTTCTCATGGACGGCGGCAGCGTACTAAACCTCATCTATGAAGATACACTCCACAAAATGGAAATAGACAGGACCCGCATCGAGCAAAGTAGCACGACCTTCAAAGGAATCATTCCTAGTCGAGAGGCGTGGTGTGCGGGAAAAATAACACTCTATGTGGTATTTGGCACGCAGGAGAACTATCGGTAGAAGAAATAACCTTCCAAGTGGCTCCTTTCAACAGCGGATATCACGCCCTCTTGGGGCGAGAGGCATTTATATGTTTCCATGTTGTACCTCATTACGGGTACATGAAGCTTAAGATGCCCGGGCCCAATGGCATAATCACTCTCACCAGTGATCCGGACATAGCACTCCGTGCTGCAAATGAAACTGCATCCCTGGCCCTTGAGGCATTATCTGAAGCCCTCGCGACCGAAGAATTAACCGCATTGTGCTCCACAGTGGACAGAGACGATGTAATCTTATACAAATGCCCTAAATCCACCTCCTTCAAGCCAGCGGAAGAAATAGTCAAATTCCAGGTCCATCCAACGGACCCCAAGAAGACAACATATATTGGGGCACAGCTAGACCCAACGGTCGACGCCGCGCTACTGGATTTTCTTCGCGAAAATTGGGATATATTTGCCTGGCACCCTTCTGACATGCCGCGAATCCCATGCGAGTTGGCCAAACACAGCCTCAACATATCAAAGGGATACAAACCGGTCAAACAAACACTGCGGCATTTTTCCAAACCCAAACGTCAAGCCATGGGAGAGGATCTAGCCAAGCTAATCGAGGCTAGATTCATTAGAGAAATTAAACACCCGGACTGGCTGGCAAACCTAGTGATGGTATCAAAGAAGGATAAATCCTGGTGCCTATGCATCGATTTTAAAGACCTCAATAAGGCTAGCCCTAAGGATCCCTTCCCCCTCCCCCGCATTGATCAAATCATTGATGCTACCGCAGGACACGACTCACTGTGTTTCCTCAATGCATATTCTGGATACCATCAAATCAAAATGAAGGAGTCCGACCAAGCTGCAACAGCATTCATCACCCCATATGGGCCATTCTGCTTCAACACCATGCCCTTTGGGATCAAGAATGCCGGCGCCACCTACCAACGCATGATCCAAACATGCCTGGAGAAACAGATCGGAAACACAGTTGAAGCCCATGTGGACGACATCGTAATCAAGACAAGGCACGTCGAAACACTAATAGACGACCTACGTCTCACATTCGACAACCTCCGCGCATATGACATTAAGCTCAATCCGGAAAAGTGTGTTTTCGGCGTCCCCGTAGGAAAGCTGCTGGGCTTCATCATTTCCAATAGAGGAATTGAAGCAAATCCAGCCAAAATCCGAGCTCTGTCACAATTGGCTACGCCAACAGACCTTAAACAAGTCCAAAAACTCGCGGGTTGCGTGGCAGCTCTAAGCCGCTTTATCTCCAGATTGGGAGAATAGGCACTGCCACTCTATCGGCTTCTACGGCGAACTGATCACTTTGAGTGGACAGACGCGGCAACAGCCGGACTGGAAGAAATAAAAACCCTTCTAGTGAGCAACCCAATCCTGGCCGCGTCAAACATCGGCGAACCCATGTTGCTATACATATCGGCAACACATCAAGTGGTGAGCGCCGTGCTCATCGCTGAACGAGAACAGGACGGACACAAATTCCCGCTTCAGAAGCCAGTATACTACGTATCCTCTGTCCTTACACCATGCAAATCCAGGTACCCCCATTATCAAAAGATAGCATACACGGTCTTCATGGCATCCCGAAAGCTACGACACTACTTCTAGGAGTGTTCGATCACGGTGGCTTCCGAAGTACCACTCAACGACATAATAACCAACCGCGATGCCACGGGCCAGATTGCCAAATGGGCCATTGAGCTCCTCCCATTTGATATTACATACAAACCATGTCGAGCTATTAAATCCCGAGTACTGATTGACTTCGTCACTGAATGGATAGAGGCCGAACTCCCTAAAGAGTACAACACATATTCCAATTGTGTTATGTATTTCGATGGCTCCAAAATGCTGGCAGGGCTAGGAGCGGGCGTCGTTTTGACGTCCCCCACCGGAGACGTCGTTCAGTATGTACTCTATACACAGACTCCAACAATGCAGCCGAATATAGGCCTTATTGCATGGTCTCCGGATGGCTGTCTCCATGGGCATACAACGCCTGGAAGTGCGTGGGGACTCAAACCTTGCAATATCTCAAATAAATGGAGACTTCGATGCCAAAGATCCGAAGATGGCAGCTTATCGTATGTCGTCCTGAAAATGTCGGCTCGGTTCGAGGGGCTCGAGTTCCATCACGTGGCCCGAGAAAGTAATCAAGCGGCGGACGTTCTTGCTCGTATCGGCGCCAAGCGTGACCCCGTCCCACCCAATATCTTTCTGGAAAGGCTTTTTAAGCCATCCGTGGTGTGGTAGGGGGAGAGCGGCAACACTAGTACGAATCTGAACACAACCCCAGATTCCGAACCCACCGATATCATCGGAGGCTCAGCCACCGAAATAACATCGTTGGCCCATCTCATTATAGCAGTCATTGCCCCATGGACCGAACCCTTCTTGGCCTACCTTAATAGGAAGGAACTTCCTGAGGACCAGAATGAGGCCCGCCACATTGTTCGGTGTTCGAAGGCCTACAAGGTTCACGACATAGAGCTTTATAAGAAAAGCACTACCGGAGTCCTTCAAACATGTATCTCCGAGGAGGAGGGGCAGCAACTCCTGGCTGAGATTCACGCCGGTCTCGGTGGGCACCGCGCCGCAGCTTGGGCCCTTGTTAGCAAGGCCTTCCGTACAGGGTTTTATTGGTCGATGGCCCGAACAGATGCACATGACCTTGTCCAACGTTGCGTCGGATGCCAACTCTTCGCTAACCAAAGCCATATGCCCCCACCGCCCTACAAACAATCCCCATCACTTGGGCTTTTGTGGTCTGGGGACTAGATATGGTTGGACCCCTTAAAGGAGGAAGCCATAAGAAAAAATATCTGCTGGTTATGGTGGATAAATTCACTAAGTGGATAGAGGCCAAACCAGTTAAAATGGTCGAGTCCGGGCCGGTGATAGAATTCATATCCAGTGTTGTACACCATTATGACGTTCCACATAGTATCATCACCGATAACGGCTCCAGTTTCACAGCCGACGAGGTGAAAACCTAGTGCGCTAATCTAGGCATCAAACTTGATTACGCCTCTGTCTATCATCCACAAACAAACGGTCAATTCGAATGAGTCAATGGTCTTATTATGAGTGGCATCAAGCCTAGACTAGTGCGGTCTTTGAAAGAATCAGACAAGCACTAGGTTGAGGAGCTCGACTCCATACTTTGGGGGTTGCAGACCACGCCCAATCGTACTACAGGATATACACCTTTCTTCATGGTGTACGGCACAGAGGCAGTGTTACCTTGGGACATTATTCATGACTCACCTCGAGTGCGCATGTACGAAGAGAGAGAGGCCGAGCTTGATCGGCAGGACAACTTAGAAGCCCTGGAGGAGGAGCGCGACGTCAGAAAAGTACATTCTGCATTTTATCAATAGCAGGCTCACAGGCATCAAAGCAGAGAAGTGCTTGCCAAGACTTATAATGGTGGTGAACTCGTTCTATGCCTGCCGGAGAAGAAAAAGGACAAGCTCAAGCCCAAGTGGGAGGGTCCCTTCATCATTGACGAAGTTCTCACCGGAGGAGCGTACCGCTTGCGTGATGTGTCAGACAATCTCTTAGAGTCAAACCCCTAGAACGTGGCCAAACTCCGACGATTCTATGCCTAGCGCCAAACCCTGCATACATCTCCTTCTTCCTGTTGTTTCCATTATTTTTCTCTCTTTTCATTTTTTCTCTCTTTTCATTTTTTCTCTTTAGCTTTAAAGCTTTCGTGCGGTTAGACTGCACACCCCTGACGCACACATCTTCAAATATGTACGTCTATTATACCTGGGGGCTCCTTGTATAGAAGCTTGCTATTATTCTCCAAGCATCAAGCTCATTACATATGCGTTTTTTCCATATGTACCTTTTCTTCGCCATTCCATAAGACTTAAGTTTTGGCCAAGCTGGGTTGCCTAGCTCATGTGCTTATGCCCTACATTCCCGTTAGTTCAGCTAGGGCATAAAGGAAGCACCTCTGCGATTGTTACTGCCGGGTCATCCGGATGTGTACCTCAGACTGGGTGAAGCCGAAAGCTAGCGTTCTTAAGGGAATATTTAGTCGGTGGATGAAAGATGTTTTTTTCGCATTCACTCCATTGTGAACCCCCATAAGTCACGCATACTGCGATTTTTCAATCACAGTTCGGACATGCCCATTAACGCATGCACACCCAGGGAAAGGAACCCTTAACGGAACTATTCTCTCTGGAAGATGTTTCTTACAACTTTAATGTAATATAACATAACTAGCCAGATACAACTTGTTTGTTCAAGCAACTATGACCCCTACACATGGTTTCCATGCATACCCCAGTCTATTCGGCCGCACTGGTATTCGGAAACACTCCGCACCTTCGGGTCCCAAGGTTGAAGCGAAAAGGTCTGCCATGACAATCATTTTACAATTCAGCTAGGATTTACATATATCAAGGAAAGTACATAGTCACTTAGACTCAAAAATTTCCTCCTCTATACCGTCCAGCAGGCTGTCTAACTTACAATCCTGTTGGGAATATTTGGCAGCTACTGCTACTTGGTCATATACCAAATTAACGGGCACTTCTTTCCCATCTGACCCTAAAGGTCCGACCTGGGCCATGTGATTCGGATCAAGCTTGGTATACCGTGTTTTCACCATGGCCCAGGCCTCTCGCGCACCCTCCCGGCAGGCCGATATTTTCCATAATTGGATACGTCGTCGTGGTCCCTTGAATAACTCTACAAGCTCCTCCATACTTCCTGGAGGGGAGGCGGATGGCCATAGGGCCTTAGCAACACTCCGCATTGCCTGCCGAGCTTTCTCGTGCATTTGCGACAGCCCTTGCAGCAGATCGTCCAACAATCCGAACATCTCCTCTTCAGGACGGCCTGTCAGCATACCTGCAAATATAACTTTGTTAGTTCCTTTCATCTCCGAACTATTATAAGGTAAATTTAGCCACATACTAAATATGTCGCCGCGCAGCCTTTTATTCTCCTTCATAGAGTCGGCTAGTTGGGCCCATACATCTTTCAGATACCCACCCAATCGGGTATTCGAATCCTGGAGCTTGTTCTTCTCCAGGACGACTTTCGTGAGCACACACTCGCCTGCCGCTAGCAGTTTCTTGGCTTCTCGTTCTCCGCCTTGGGCAGCTTTCAGTTGTTCTTGCAGTTGACCTAGTGATCCTAATAGGAGGTGAGCAACCGTGTTAGCATTATTGGTATACCATTATGTTTTCTCGATGGAGGGGAACATTACCAGGAGACGCCTTCTTGGATTTCTCCAGTTCGGCACGGGTAGCAGTTAGGTGCGTCTGACACTTTTCTAGCTCTTGGGCTAGCAGGTCATTCTTCTCCGTAAGAATCTGGTTATACAACGATACTTAAATTAGTTTTACCAACTGCTTCAAGTCTCGCGGGCTACTGGCATATGGTTATCATATTCGGACAAATTAAACTTACCCGCGCATCTTTTAAATGCTGCTTTGTGGCTCTGTTAAGCCCATCTCGAGCAGCTAAGATGTATGCATCAGCCGAGTTGAAGGCGTTAAATGCCTCTCCTAAAAAGCCGGGGTCTTGTAAAACGGCCCTGCTCAGAAGTACGACGTGGATGGCCACAAACGATTGTGGCCCTCGGGCTGCGGGGCGGGGCTGTAAAGCTCCTCATAAGACTTTCGCCAGTGCTAACATAAATGGATGGGTTAATGTTCGTTGAACATAGCTCAGGGAGTAGAATGAGTAGAGCAGAGGAGTTGGGGGCTTACCAGCTAGGAGGACTATACATCGAGTCTCCTTCCATGTGCTTGATGCGCAAGAACTCCTCTTCCTCCCCTTTGAACAGTTCGGCCAATATTTTGGCTAGGGCGGCAGGGGTGTCTAGACCTTTCCTGCCGCAGCGGGAGGCGTCATCTTCCCCATTGTAGTGCCACATGGGAAGTCCTCTGTATTGGAGTGGCTGGACCCCCCGCACTATGGAGGTCGCCATTACTTCGGCTATCATGTATCCGGACTGGGCGAACGTCCTTATCTTGCTCAGGAGTTGGCGAACCTCCGCACTATCTTCTTCCTCAAGGCTCCGAGGGCGCCAGCTGTGGTGTTTCTTTAAAGGAGCACTTGTAAACTCAAGAAGACCCCTCCGGGCTGGTTCTCGAAGTACGACGTCCTCAATATAGAACCACTCAGAAATCCACTCTCCAAAATCCTTCTTCAGTGTGCCGGATAGGTATCCAGTCTCGGCAATGCGCCATATTTTGGCTCCGGCTACTTCAAATATTGATCCCTCATGGTTACGCGGGACAAGGCAGAATAACCTTCTCCACAGTTCAAAATGGGCCTCACAACCCAGGAATAGTTCGCATAAAGCGACGTAACCCGCAATGTGCAGGATGGAGGCCGGAGTTAAGTTGGGTAGCTGGAGTCTATAATATTCCTAAAGCCCTCGGAGGAATGGATGAATTGGAAATCCCACGCCTCCTAGCAGATAAGCGACGAAACACACTCGTTCCCCCACGGATGGATTGGGGAAATCCTTCGCCTGGGTTTTGTCGTTGAAGGAGGCCAACCCTGCTCGAATAGGGACTAGATCCGCAGGGGGGAGAAACCCCTGCATTTGCAGCTCCACCAGCTGACGGTGGGATACGGAGCACTTCTCCCATTCGCCTCTTTCTAGGCCGCGGGGATTGGAGGAGGGGCTGGGGATGCTAGACATGTTGGAGTGTTCTTTCCTAGCAACCTTTGAGGATTTTATCTGCGAGATGTTGAATGGATCTGGGATCCAATCTCGTTAAATAGACACTGTCCCTCACGTGGCTGGGGTGTTAAGTGCAAAAATACCCTGACCTCTCGCATTCGCTCGACACATGGAAACTGAAGTTGTTTATGCATAGAAGACGAGGGGTACAACATTAAATGGAAGGTCGAGCACACTACTTGGAAGTCATCAGTGGAGGAACCCGCCTTGCAATGCCGAAGACAATCTATGCGCCGAACACCTCGTCATTGAAGACTGGTTCGGGGGCCACTGAGGGCGTCCTGGACTAAGGGGTCCTCCGGCGTCCAGCCTGTTAGCCATGGGCCGGACTGATGGGCTGTGAAGATACGAAGACCGAAGACTACACCCGTCTCTGGATGGGACTCTCCTTGGCGTGGAAGGCAAGCTTGGCGATCCAATAAGTAGATTCTTTATTTGTAACCGACCTTGTGTAACCCTAGATCCCCGCGGTGTCTATATAAACCGGAGGGCTTAGTCCGGATGAGCGACAACCATTACCATAGTCATACAGGCTAGGCTTTTAGGGTTTAGCCATCTCGATCTCGTGGTAGATCAACTCTTGTAATACTCATATTCATCAAGATCAATCAAGCAGTAAGTAGGGTATTACCTCCATAGAGAGGGCCCGAACCTGGGTAAACATCATGTCCCCTATCTCCTGTTACCATTGACCTTAGACGCACAGTTCGGGACCCCCTACCCGAGATCCGCTGGTTTTGACACCGACAATCACAATTTTCAGATTCATGATTTTCAAGAAAAACTTCATAAAGATAATCAAGTGCAATCAACTCACTAGCAATTGGTTCATCATAATTTAGTCTTTTGAAATTAGTAGCAATTGGATGAGGATCCATATCAATATATTTTTAGCAAGCGAAGATGCAAGCAAATAGAAGGCACATGGCAACACAAGCAAAGATAGCAAACAAGAAAAAAGGCGAACGGAAAATATTTTTGGATTTTTGCAAAATAATATTTTAGAAATAGGGGAGATGAAAACGAGAGGCAAATGGCAAATAAAGTAATTGCAAGGAGATGAGAATTTATGCGTAGGAACATGATAGATCTTTGATGATGTCTCCCGGCAATGGCGCCAGAAATTCTTCCTGATTGCTTGTATCTGCATTGGTAATTCCCTGAAGAGGAGATGATGATGCAGCACATCAATGGTAAGTATTTCCATTAGTTGTGAAACCAAGGTTGTCAATCCAGTAAGAGAACCAAGCCACACTATGTAAACAGCACCTGGACACAAACAACAAATACTTGCAACCCGACGCGTAAGAGGGGTTGTCAATCCCTTGACGGTATTCAGATATATTAAATTGTATGAGATTTGATAAATATATCTAACAAAAACACAAAATAAAACAAATATGGAAAATTGCAGCAAGGTATTTTTGGATTTAATATACCCGGGGGACGTAAATTTCACGAGAGGCTTCTCTCAAGAAAATAGCGTACGGTGGGTAAACAAATTACTGTTGGGCAATTGATAGAAAAATGAATAATCATGACCATATCTATGGAAATGATCATGTATATAGGCATCACGTCCAAGATTAGTAGATCAAAACTATTCTGCATCTACTACTATTACTCCATACATCGATCGCTATCCAGCATGCATCTAGTGTATTAAGTTCATAGTAAAACGGAGTAATGCCACAAGAACTATGACATGATGTAGACAAGATCTATTCATGTAGGAATAGAACCCATCTTTTTATCCTTAATAGAAATGATACATGTGTGTCATGTCTCTTTTAGTCACTGAGGGAGTCCTAGATTAGGGGGTGTCCGGATGGCCGGACTATACCTTCAGCCGGACTCCTGAACTATGAAGATGCAAGATTGAAGACTTCGTCCTGTGTCCGGAAGGGATTTTCCTTGGCGTGGAAGGCAAGCTTGGCGATACGGATATGTAGATCTCCTACCATTGTAACCGACTTTGTGTAACCCTAACCCTCTCCGGTGTCTATATAAACCGGAGGGTTTTAGTCCATAAGACAACATACAGAACAATCATACCATAGGCTAGCTTCTAGGGTTTAGCCTCTTCGATCTCGTGGTAGATCTACTCTTGTACTACCCATATCATCAATATTAATCAAGAAGGACGTAGGGTTTTACCTCCATCAAGAGGGCCCGAACCTGGGTAAAACTTCATGTCCCTTGCCTCCTGTTACCATCCGGCCTAGACGCACAGTTCGGGACCCCCTACCCGAGATCCGCCGGTTTTGACACCGACATTGGTGCTTTCATTGAGAGTTCCTCTGTGTCGTCGCTGTCAGGCTTGATGGCTCCTACTATCATCGATAGTGATGCGGTCCAGGGTGAAACTTGTCTCCCCGGACAGATCTCTGTCTTCGGCGGCTTTGCACTGCGGGCTAATTTGCTTGGCCATCTGGAGCAGATCGAAAGCTAGGCCCCTGGCTGTCAGGTCAGGTTTGGAAGTTTAAACTACACGGCTGACATCTGCGGGGACTTGATCTTCGACGAAGTCGAGCCACTACCGAGCGCGCCGCACTGTCACGACGGGCATGATCTAGCTCTGCCGCCGAACAGTGCCCTGGAGGCCGCACCCGCATCGGCTTCGACCCTTAATTCGGAGCCAACTGCGCCGATCGAGGATGGGTGGTTGGACGCCACCTCGGGGGCTGTGATCCCAATGATGATCGAGCCGAACACCAGCCCCACACTCCACGAGACTCGTGACTCCAAGGAGCCGGACTCCTCCCCGGACTCCAAACCTTCCGCGCCCCTGCCGATCGAATCCGATTGGGCGCCGATCATGGAGTTTACCACCGCAGACATCTTTCAGCACTCGCCCTTCGGCGATATTATGAAATCACTAAAGTCTCTCTCTTTGTCAAGAGAGCCCTGCCCGGATCATGGCCAGCAGGATTGGGATGCGGAAGACGAAGAAATTCGATGCCCACCCACCACCCACTGTTTACCCACTATCGACGATTTAACCGACATGCTCGACTTCGACTCTGAAAACATCGACGGTATGGACGACGATGCGGGAGGCGAAGAAGAACCACCGCCCATAGGGCGCTGGACGCCCACCTCATCATATGACGTATACATGGTGGACGCACCAAAAGATGACGACGAGGAGCGGAAGGACGCACCGAAGGCTTGTTCCCTCGAGAAGCAGTCAAAGCGGCGACGCAAGCGCTGCCCCAAATCCCGCCTCGACAGAAATAACGATCACACAGACCCAGCGCTGGAGCAGGGCGAACCGTTGCCGGACAACGGCAATCCGGATAATCAAACCGAACAAACAAATTCTATCAAGGATAATAGTCCGGACGACATAACGCCGGACAGACACCCGGAGCAGCAGAATGCCCGTAAAAAGCTTGTTGCCACCGCGAGGAGTCTTAAAAAGCAGAAGCAAAGGCTCAAGGCTGCGCAAGACACACTCCAAATCAGATGGAGTAAAATACTCAACACATCAGCGAGGTACGGCGACAATCGCCCCTCCAAGAGCTACCCAAAGCGGAAGCTGCTACCTGAATTCGAAGAGGAGGCCTCAGACCCCCCACAACCAAATATCAAAGCAGCCACCTGGACGGATAGATGACCCCTCTACCAACACAGAGCGGCATACAACGCCACTCACAATACAACACGCGACCCATGCGAGGGCTCGCACCCAAAGGACGGCGCAACAAGATCCATCTATGGACCACGCAAGCGTGCCCCAGCATAGAATGCAACACAACAAATATCCGAACAATGCGGTACACCCAGCTACAGGGGTGCCGCACACCCCCTATGTTTCACTGATGAGGTGCTGGACCATGAATTTCCAGAGGGATTCAAACCCGTAAACATAGAGACATACGATGAAACAACAGACCCTGGGGTCTGGCTTAAAGGCCTCCCCGAAAGCTCCATTGGAAGTTGGGAAGAGCTCGAAGACGCCTTTCGAGAAAATTTTCAAGGGACTTATGTCCGACCTCCAGATGCAGACGATTTGAGTCATATAACTCAACAGCCCGGAGAGTCAGCCTGAAAGCTTTGGAACAGGTTTCTTACTAAAAAGAACCAGATTGTCGACTGTCCGGATGCCGAAGCCTTGGCAGCTTTTAAGCATAGCGTCCATGACGAATGGCTCGCCAGACACCTCGGCCAAAATAAGCCAAGAACGATGGCCGCATTAACAAGCCTCATGACCCGCTTTTGGGCGGGTGAGGACAGCTGGCTAGCCAGATGCAGCACCAGCGACCCCAGTACATCTGAAGTTAGAGATGGAAACGGGGAATCACGACGCAACAGCAATAACAAACACCGGAATAAAGAAGACATCACGAAGGGCACGGTAGTAAACGCCGGATTCAAAAGCTCTCGGCCAGGTCAGCAAAAGCCGCCCTCTAAAGGCACCAGGGATGAACTGTCCAGCCTCAACAAAATTCTGGACCAAGTATGTCAGATCCATAGTACCCCTGGTAAACCTGCTAATCATACCCACAGATAATGTTGGGTCTTCAAGTAGTCCGGCAAGCTCAACGCCGTACACAAGGGGGAGGATACACCAAGTGAAGACGAGGACGAGCCTCCCAAGCAAGACACTAGGGAACAAAAGAAATTTCCACCAGAAGTCAAAACAGTAAACGTGTTACACGTGATCAAGGGAAAAAACAACGCGTCACTCCCAGGAAAATATACCCAAGTGCCTGTCACTACGAAGTCCTGCCACTGGTTGTCTCAACCGATCACTTTCGACCATCGCGATTACTCAGCAAGTATCCGACGCGCAGGATGGGCTGCCCTGTATTAGACCCAGTAATTGGCAGATATCACTTCACACGAGTCTTGATGGATGGTGGCAGCAATCTAAACCTAATATATCAGGATACAATCCGCGGGATGGGGTTAGACCCAACAAAAATTCGCCATAACAATACTACCTTTAAAGGAGTAACGCCAGGCCCAGGGGCTCGTTGTACGGGCTCCCTCCTACTACAAGTTATATTTGGCTCCCCCGATAACTTCCGTTGTGAGCATTTAACCTTCCACATTGCTCTGTTCCAAAGTGGCTATCAAGCACTGCTCGGACGCAAAGCTTTTGCTCACTTTAATGCAATACCACACTATGCCTCCCTCACACTCAAGATGCCCGGTCCATGTGGCATCATTTCAGTGAACGGAAATATCAAGCGATCTCTGCGCGCCGAAGAGAGTGCGGCTGCCTTGGCAGCCGCACACTAAAGGCGCCCGGACCAGCGAAAGCATCCAATATGTCGTCAAGACCTCAGACACAACTAATCAAGTCCGGCGCCGCTGTTTATACCGAATAAATGGTCACACCCCTATTTGTCAATACAAGGGGCTCAACGCACGCAGACAAGTGGCATTTTTTTCTCATCTTGAATTATACATGGTTTCTTTAAAAAAATATCTTTTTGCACGACAACCTTTTTCACCTAAATTCCTCTCTTTTACAGACGATCATCGTGCTACACCCGTCCAGGATACGACACAACGGAGACACAGGCGCAGACGTGCAGCAAGGACCCGCTCCAAGGATTCTTTTTAGATTAAGACCCTGCGTAAACCTTTTTTACTGTCTCTTGTTGATACATATCCACCGTTGAGAAGGATGATGACGTCTTGGCATGTGGCCACACCAGAACAATGCACGTACCTGGACACAAGGGGCTTCTTACGAAGGCCATTATTTAGGCCCGGTTTATACCACAAAGATCGAATACCTTAGGGAGTGTTCGACGTCGCGAGTGTCTTTGGTCAAATGTTGGGTTTGCCCGGCTCCTATGTTTTGGTGCCTTACGTTCCGCTTTACCGGCTAAGGTAGCACCAGGAGAACTACAATGATTGTGCCCTGGTTCATCCGGACGAGCACCTCAGTAGAGAAAGCCGAAAACTGACTGTCATGATATAGCGTGAGACTGGTAAACCACTTGATGACCTGTTGGAATGTTAGAATTCCTCCACCTTAACGAAGGGCCGTTTTCCGGCCAGGCATGTACGCACCCCGGGATCGGGAGAGTGCGGAGCCACCAGGCGCTATCTAGTAGCCCCACTGTCAAACTCCTATGGCTAAGTGAAAGTGCTAAAGCATTATAGTCCGGTTGCCTCGCTCGCTCCGCTATCACCTCCTTAATAGGACCAAGACGTTGGGTTAAGTGTGAACGCATGTTTTTTGCAAGCACCTCCGCATTATATGCGTGGGGGTTGAAGCCGACGGCTGCAATCTTTCAGGTTATACACATGTATACATAAACGGCCGCCCAGGAGGCATCATATTACTTTCAGGCAAAAGTATAAAAATAGCCTTATAAAAAATTATAAAAGCATTCCGCTTACAATGAGATTACATATCACTCAAACATAATATTTTTTGATCACTGGGTCTCTATCAAACGAGAACCCTCAAGAACTTCTTCAAAGTAGTGCTCAGCAGCCATTCAGCCTATGGCCGAATCCCGCGCTGCAACAGTGATAGCATCCATCTCCGCCCAGTATGCTTTAACACGGGCAAAGGCCATCCGTGAGCCCTCTATGCACACCGACCTCTTCATCGCATTAATGCACGTCACCACATCAAGGAACTGCTGCACCAAGCTGAAATAGCTGTCTAGTTTTGGCCTTTCTGGCCATAGCTGATCCACAACAGACCTCATGGCGAGTCCGGACAACCTATTCAGTTTGGCCCATTCGGCTAATTGGTCAGTCAATGAAAGCGGACGCTCGGGAGAATGGAATTGTGTCCAAAACAGCTGGTCCACTTCATGGTCCGTCTGACCCTGGAAGTACTTGGCCGCATCGGCAGCGCTCGCCGCCAAATCCATATACACATCCTCCGAACTCCACATCCGATCCAGAGGGGCATACTGTGGATCTCCGAACTTCCTCGGCAACATAAAGGATTTCCTAGCTACAATATCACCGGCTTCCCGCAGCTCCTCCTTCTTCGCCCTCATAGCAGAGCGGATGTCTTTTCTCGTCGCAGCAGCCTTCTCAAGGTCCGATGCCTTCGCTAGGTTTTCCTTTTCAAGTACCCGGCAACGGTCGGCGGCGGCTTTTAATTCTATGGCCATCTTGGCCATCTTATCTCAGCTTTCGCCATGCGCGGCCTTCTCAGCTTTCAACTCTTCGGCTGCCTTCCAAGCAGTCGCATTACCAAACCTCGCTTGTTCCTTGGCTCGGGAAAGTTCTGCCCGCAAGGCTTCAACAGTGGCAGCTCCATCTGCAGTCACAACATATTAAAGATACTGGCATCATGCTGCTCTTACTATGTGGCGTTTACCAGATAATGACACTTACCCTGTGCCTCGTCAAGCCTTTTGTTAACAAGCTCGATGTCGGCGTCTGCCGCATCCAACTGCCGTTTTAAATGGGCAAACTCGCTAGTCCGGCTAGCCACCGGAGCTTCCATCACCTGCACATAGAGGCAGTATGGTTATTACCTGGGAATATGATCCTCTGTTCGTTGTCGTTTCCGACGACAACCAGAGTCTCAGGGGCTACTATCTACACAGGGCACACCTAGCATGTGCAGGACTATCATACATTATTTTACGTACCTCAAAGCCTGTCAGTAGACTCATAAAAGCTTCATGCAATCCGCTTTCGGCGGACGAGATTCTCTCCATCACCGTATTCATCAGCATACGGTGTTCATCTGAGATGGCCGCTCGCCCCACCAACTCCCTCAGAACATCCGATCGCACACCAGACGGTGCTGGACTCTTTTGTCTGCTCTCTTCGGGAGCCGGACACTGGGAGCTTCGGGGGTCAATGGGATTATCTTCTGGCCTCACCGGACTCGGAGAGGCCCTCCGCGACGACACTTCAGGGTCGCCCGCTTCCGGAGCGGAGGAGTCCGAAGGAGGCGTTTCGCTCTCCATCATCTCTGGAAGAAGATCCCCCGAAGACGAGCTCATGTGAGAGGGGCTAAGGCCCGAACTGCAAAGATATATGCGGTGGTTATTTTCTCAGAAGAAAAAGATGGCATACCTGTACTATTAAAGTATTTTGGGTCACTTACGATTCGTTGGAGAATTGATCCCCCCGCGGACTTTGTGCGGCAAAAGCACCCCCCAAGGTAGGACCCTCTGTGGGAGACTTCTTCTCCCGTTTGGAAGCTTCGGCTTCCGAATCCCCGGGCGCAGTCCTTTTCCTCCTCCGGTCGTCTTCCTTCATGGAGACGCTCGCTCCCTTGGTTAGAATGGGCAGCGTTGGGGGCCCGCGTCCGCCCGTATTATCCTCCCCAGTATCTTCCTTCAAGGGCTCCGGGCAAGGTGCGACCTGGAGCATCTTTTCCAATACCGGAATGTCCAAACCCTCAGGGAGGGGGGCCGAACACCGAATCAACTTTGCCTTTGTTAGCCAGTCCTGGTCAAAAAGCAAACTCTCAGAAATAACTTCGTAACAAATGAGAGATAGTATGTTCGGCCGGAGGATTCCTTACATGTTCGGCGGCGCGGTTACTGCTCAGGCCCACGTCCTCGGTGATTTCCGGACACTCTACCTGAGGTCCGAAGAATGACTTGTACATCTCCTCGTGCGTCAGGCCGAGGAAATTTTGAATGACACGCGGTCCCTCGGGATTGAACTCCCACAAGCGAAGGGGCCAGCGTTTGCAAGGCTGGACTTGACGAACCAGCATAACTTGTATTACCGCAACCAAACTAAAATCTCCATTGAAGAGATCTCGAATGCGGCTTTGCAGTATAGGCACGTCCTTGGCTGGACCCCAGCTCAGACCTCTTCTGATCCATGACATCAGTTGTGGTGGAGGGCCCGAGCGGAAAACAGGGCGGCCACCCACTTGGCACTTCTAGGAGCCGTGATGTAGAACCACTCCTGTTGCCACAATTCAGACACCTCTGGAATGCAACCTTTGGGCCATGGAGCTCCCATCATCTTGCATATTGAGGCACCTCCGCACGCTGCATGTTGCCCCTCGATCATCTTCAGCTTTACTTCAAAGGTCTTGAGCCACAGGCCAAAGTGAGGGGTAACCCGGAGGAAGGCCTCACACACGACAATAAATGTCGTGATATGAAGAAAGGAGTCCGGAGCTAGATCATGGAAATCTAGCCCATAATAAAACATCAAACCCCTGACGAAAGGATCCAGAGCAAGGCCTAGACCTCGGAGGAAGTGGGAGACGAACACGACGTTCTCGTTGGGTTCAGGGGAGGGGACGGCCTGCCCTCGGGCAGGCAGCCGATGCAAAACCTCGGCGGTCAGATATCTGGCCTCCCTCAACTTTTTATGTCTTCTTCCGTGATGGAGGAAGGCATCCATCGGCCTTGAAGGCTAGATCCGGACATGATCGAAGGTTCGGAGCACCTGACCTGAACTTTGGGTGTTTGAGCTTGAGGTGGGGGAAGGATTCGATTGAGCACGGGAGGGAAAAAATAAAAGCCTTGTCCCTTTATAAAGAGGGTGAATATCAAGCGTCCTCTCCGTGGCCGTTTGGACTTGCCTATAGTCTAGGAGTCCTAGAAGCGGTTGGGTTACCCACGCCCATATCGATGAGAATCCCGGAATAAGGGGACACAATCTCTGCTTTAACAAGACGTGCCAAGGAAACTGCCTCGCATGACACGCTGAGGTGGGACAATAAAACGATTCGAATAAAGGCTTGGTCGTGGTGCGATGTCACACTACGGAATACGTCAGCAGATTAGATTTGTGTAAATATTATTCTCTCTATGGAAATATGTGGAAACTTATTTTACAGAGCTGGACACTATCTTTGTGTTCAAAATCTTCTATGAAGTACTTGGAGGAGGAACCCGCCTTGCAATGCCGAAGACAATCTGCGCGCCGGACTCGTCGTCATTGAAGCCTGGTTCAGGGGCTACTGAGGGAGTCCTGGATTAGGGGGTGTCCGGATGGCCAGACTATACCTTCAGCCGGACTCCTGGACTATGAAGATACAAGATTGAAGACTTCGTCCCGTGTCCGGAAGGGATTTTCCTTGGCGTGGAAGGCAAGCTTGGCGATACGGATATGTAGATCTCCTACCATTGTAACCGACTTTGTGTAACCCTAACCCTCTCCGGTGTCTATATAAACCGGAGGGTTTTAGTCCGTAAGACAACATACAGAACAATCATACCATAGGCTAGCTTCTAGGGTTTAGCCTCTTTGATCTCGTGGTAGATCTACTCTTGTACTACCCATATCATCAATATTAATCAAGCAGGACGTAGGGTTTAACCTCCATCAAGAGGGCCCGAACCTGGGTAAAACTTCGTGTCCCTTGCCTCCTGTTACCACCCGGCCTAGACGCACAGTACGGGACCCCCTACCCGAGATCCGCCGGTTTTGACACTGACAGTCACTAAGATTAAGCACCGCAAGATCGAACCCATTGATATGTCTCCATAGTATCTACTTTTCCAAACTCTTTGCCCTTGTTTTGGACTCTAATTTGCATGATTTGAATGGAACTAACCCGGAATGACGCTATTTTCAGCAAAATTGCCTTGGTGTTATTTTTGTGCAGAAATAAAAGTTCTCGGAATGACATGAAAATTTACAAAGAATATTTTTGGAATAAATAAAAAATATTGGCGAAAGAATCAACCAGAGGGGACCCACCAGCTATCCACAAGGATGGGGGCGCCCTACTCCCCTGGGCGTGCTATTATCAGAAATGTCCAAAAAAATATCATATTCGTGAAGCAGAAATATAATGTACTCCCATTAATGTGGAATAGACGGAACTTAAATTAGTCAATTCAATTCAGCATTGTCAATTTATCCAGAACTTCTCTCTTTTCCTCGGTGAAACAAGAACCTTTTTTATTCAAACAAAAGTCGTCACCCCGCCTTGTGGGTCCCCTGGAGACCCCCCGACCACAACTCCAACTCTATATATTCACGGTTGGGGAGAAAAAAATCAGAGAAAAGGATTCATCGTGTTTTACAATATGGAGCCGCCGCCACCTCCTGTTCTTCATTGGGAGGGCATATCTAGAGTCCGTTTGGGGCTCCAAAGAGGGGGATTCATTGCCATCATCATCACCAACATTCCTCCATCACCAATTTCATGATGCTCACCGCCGTGCGTGAGTAATTCCATCATAGGCGTGCTCGACGGTGATGGGTTGGATGAGATTTATCATGTAATCGAGTTAGTTTTGTTAGGGTTTGATCCCTAGTATCCACTATGTTCTGAGATCGATGTTGCTATGAATTTGCTATGCTTAATGCTTGTCACTAGGGCCCAAGTGCCATGATTTCAGATCTGAACCTTTTATGTTATCATGAATATATTTGTGCTGTTGATCCTATCTTGCAAGTTGTAGACACCTACTACGAGTTATGATCTGCATACCCCAAGGTGACAATAATTGGGATTCTTTCCGGTGATTACTGTAGGTTGAGGAGTTCATGTATTCACTAAGTGCTAATGATTTGTTCCAGTTCACTATTAAAAGGAGGCCTTAATATCCCTTAGTTTCCATTAGGACCCCGCTGCACGGGAGGGTAGGACAAAAGGTGTCATGCAAGTTCTTTTCCATAAGCATGTATGACTATATACGGAATACATGCCTACATTATATTGATGAATTGGAAACAGTTCTGTGTCACCCTAGGTTATATCTGTTGCATGATGAATGCCATCCGACATAATTATCCATTACTGATCCATTGCCTACGAGTTCGTTTCATATTGATCTTTGCTTCATTACTTTTCCGTTGCCACTGTTACAATTGTTGCAAAACTGCTACTGTTACTTTTGCCACCATTACCGTTACTTCCATATAACTTTTCTACTAAATACTTTGCTGCAGATATTAAGTATTTCATGTGTGGTTGAATTGACAAGTCAGCTGCTAGTACTTGAGAATATTCTTTGCCTCCCCTCGTGTCGAATCAATAAATTTGGGTTGAATACTCTACCCTCGAAAATTGTTGTGATCCCCTATACTTGTGGGTTATCACCCATCACAAAGCACCTATTCCCATGGCAAGAAATATCAATCTAGTTGGCCAAACCAAACGAAGATTTTGGAGAAGAAATATGAGGCTATAACAATCATGCATAAAAGAGTTCAGCAAAGACTCAAATAATATTCATGGATAGAACTGATCATAAAGTCACGATTCATCGGATCCCAACAAACTCATCGCAAAAGTCATTACATCAAATAGATCTCCAAGAACATCAATGAGAACATTCTTCCTCAAGAAATTTTCTAGCCATTCCCTCAATCCGGCCATGGATGGATCTAGCACGAAGGGCAAGTGGGAGGCATCCCGCGTCACTGAAGACGACATCCATGAGCTGAAGGGCGCGGGCTACCTTCAAGCCAACGTCTCCCACCGCATTCCAAAGGAGGGCTAGGTCGTCCCCTTGTCCAGGCCAGGTGAGAGGGTGGTGTTCCTGCCCCACTTCATTCGGGGACTAGGCTTCCCTCTCCCCCCCTTTGTCAGGTGTTGATGTTCTTCTATGAACTATACTTTCATGACCTTACCCGAACTGCTTCCTGCACATCTTGGCTTTCATCATCATCTATGAAGCCCTTCTTCGAATCCGACCACACTTCGGCCTGTGGCTGAAGGTTTTTAATGTCAAGCCGAAGATAGTGGACAGACAACAGGCGGACTATGGGGGGCGATGATCAGCAAACTCCTCGGGTTGAGTGGCTGGAAGGCACTTTCATAGACATCATCAAGATCTGGCTAAGGGAGTGGTTCTATATCACAAAGCCGCGTGGTGAAAATTGGGTGGCAATCCCTGCCTTCTGATCCAAACCACCCACAAGGCTAGTCTCGTGGACTAAGAAAGATCTTGACTAGGGGTCTCCCACAGAGGTGGCATCGCTACAGAAGTGCATCTCCCAGATGACAAAGAAGAAGGCCGAACTGACCAATGTAGTTCAGATCATGCTTCGTGGCCGCCTCCTGCCTTGTCAGGACCAGACCGCTCCCCAGCCTAAAGACCTTACCACCATGCTCCACTCTACCGCATCACCCACGCCAGGTTGTGAATGGTGTTTTTCAAGCCCCAAAAGGACTGGTCATCCAAGGGAGAAGACATCGGCCTTGACACTACAACTCCTCCTCGGGAGGTATAATAAGGCTTTATTTTCATGTTCGGATATTACCATTTAACAAGGAACTTGACTTTTTATTCCCTTACCCGCAGAGCTGGCTAAAGAAGGCCGAGTCGATCGACAGCCCGACCCCACTACCCGAGGGCTCCAGGGCGGCTCTATTGACCGAGATCCTGGTCGTGGCGCCGTACCAGGTGCTAGAGAAGAAGGAGAATAAGAAGATGGAGAAGAGGGAGGCCAGAGAAGGCCTCCATCCCAGGGGTCCGCTGGACACCAGATCCGAGGAAACCCAGGCCCACTCCGCCCATGACGGGGAAACGGAGCAAGGAGATGACGGGGAGGAGAGCGACTCCTCCCTGACCAAGAAGAGGGCCGCGTCCGAAGACGCCGAGGAGGATCAACATCCTCCTACCCCAAAGAAGAAATGTAGGGCCAAGGTGGCCCTATCCCAAGACATCTCGGACTCCGCTAAGGAGTCCGAGGCTTCCGAAGAGGTCCCCCAAAGGAACCCTAGGGTCAAGCCCCTAGCTCAGAGGTATATAACCGAAGACTATCCAGGTTGTCCATACTATGTTCATCACCCACCATATGCCTGTCTTTAATATTGCAGTCCTCCATGTGACCTCCCCACCGATCGAGTCTCTGACGGGGATTCTCCGCTAGCTGAACTAGCGGAGATGGTACTGCATCATGCACCATGCCTCCCCTGGTCGTCGAGGTGATCGGGGAGGTGTTGTCCTGAAAGACCCCTCCCGGACCGGACACAGGGGCACGATGATGATGTGATGGTCGAGGTAAACACTTCGGCCACCGAAGATCGGGATGGGAGAAACCCCCTAGTGAACAAGGAGGGGGAGCTTAGCCAGTCCGAGCCCTCACCTAAGATGGTTCCAGAGCCCGCTAAGGCGCCAGGAGCCGAATACTCCGGTTACAACTACAGGTGGAGCCAGGGTGACTCCGCCACCCCGGCCTGCTTTAGAGCGAGCACCGGCTGGGTGGACGGATGTGGTGGTGGTGCTGACCAATTCCTCCCTCACCGAGGAGCACCATGCCCTGATGGGCACGGTGTTGCAAAGCATTCGGTCCGTGGACAAGCTGAAAGAAGCTTTCAGCGGTCTCTTGACAGGCTTCAAGGTAAGCCATGTAATGCCATGTGTCTCTTAGTTTTTACCTATGCGAGCATGTAGTCGTGTGTACAGTAGCTCTCAAGCCCTAGGTGAGTTACAAACACTCATGCGGGGGTCAAAATAGTGTGACGGTATAGATCACAGACGTACCGAAGCCCCCTAAAAATGCGGTCAATTTTAGGAGACACCGATCAATGTACGGGGATTTCATAGTTGGCGTGTAATGTGCATGCATCATCCTCGGTGCTGGCTGCCTGGGATGAGGAATGGGTCAAGCTCAATCGAAAGCTCAAGAGCTCCAATGACGAGCTTAATTAGATTAACAAACGGTTTAACGAGACGCAAGGTAAGCCCGAATTGAATTATTTTGATATCGTTGTTTGTTTATGAAGTGGGTGTTGTTAACCTTAATTAGATACACCTAGCATTACTGCAATTGTTGCCACAGAGGTTGACAACCTCAAGGCCGAGATGCAAAAGGCTCAGCAGGCTATAGAGCAGAGGGCGGCGATCGATCGAGCGGCCGCCGAACTAAAGACAGTGAAGACCATCAGTGAAAAACACGAGGCCGGAGTGGATGAGGTGCAGCGGTAGCTCAAGGATGCCATCACAGAATGTGAGGACCTTGAGCAAAATAGCAAGGATCATTCCTCCTACCTAACCTTGTTAAAATTGGCGATCAAGTAGGTGCGGACGGAGGCGCAAGGCTGCCAAGAAAAGCTCCGCCAAGTCAAGCTTATTGCGGATGGTAAGCCGTACTTACTGCAATGTGCCTTTGGTGGTAACCGGTTTGCCTTGCTTACGCAATTATGGCATTCCCCAGGCACTTTTGCGGATCTCCCAAGGAGTGCGTCCAACGCGGCTAAGTACTCTGCGTCCCATGAGGGTCGTGCCGAGCAGAGGTTGTTTTGAGCGCAGTTTCGAGCCCCCGAGCACCCTTCCCTCCTCAACAACCATATGAAGCAGTTGATGGAGTTGCATCGGATGGCGGAGCCTGTGATGAAGGACCTTTGCGTCAAGTTATGGCCTCCGGAATCATCGTCCAGCAGCTACTTTGGCCTAGTGCATAGGTTGTGTGACACCGAGCCCTGGATTGACGTCCGGAAGCATTTTGTGTGTATCAAGGGAGCTAGGATGGCCTTCGACAAGACCATGGTGCACTGGCCGAAGATAAAGCCAACCGAGATGGCCACGGGTATGCCGCCCCCTGGGAAGGAGCAAGGTGCCCCGAGCAATATTTTCCCATTGTGATGGATGGTGCTCGGGCGATAGAGGCCCCGTGCTCTAAGGATGTAATTTATGAATAGATGTACTACTATTTATCCGAGCAAGTTCAAAATTTTGTTGCTTTATATTACAACCAGTTGTCGTGATTTACTATGTGTTGTTTAATTATATTGACTCATGTGCGTCCGTTCTAAACTGAAAGTTACCAGTCGTCGGCTTCCACCCCTTTGCAGATACTGCAAAGGTCTTTCTTCCTTAACACTGTAACCCTTAGCTGACATCTCGGTGCCCGGAGGCAGTAGTGTGTAGGAGAAACAAGGCAATCAGACTATGCAGTTTTAGTGCTTTCACTTAACCATAGGAGCTTGAAGGCGGGAGCTAGTGACTACCCCAAGTGGTTCGTGATGCTCGGCTATGCCAGAGTCAACACCATCATCACTTGGTTTCTGTGACAGCAACCCTTAGTATAACAGGAATAACCTCCATCAATTTTTAGTTTGACTCTTGTCATCGGATCGCCGACCAATTCTCGCTTATTATGACAGTCAGTTTTCGGCTTTCTCCACTGAGGTACTTAACCAGATGAGCTAGAAGTACAACCGCAGTGGTTCTCCCTTTACCCTCCTAGCCAAACAATGCGGAACATAAGAGGGCAAACATAGGAGCCGGCCAACCCAACTATTGACCAAAGACATAACTTGGAGCCGATTCATATAATGCAATATCTGAGACGCCGAGCACGTAAGATAGAGATAGTGTCGGAATGATGCTTGGGGCGAGTTTCATAGTCGAGCTCCCGGTTTATTAGTTGATCGCATCTAGAACATGTATCGAACAAGCTTGTTTCAGCGTGAAAAAGCGAAAAGAGATATGCAACATGAATGTATGCAATGGGAGCGTAATGATGGTCTTTATTTCTGATGAATGTGTGACGTCGATCCGTACAATTCTAACTGCCGAAGCAACTGTTGTAGATACTTTGGGAAAAATATAAATGATAGAGGAAAGGTTTACACGGGGCCTCTATGAGTCGTTTGACGTCCCTACTGTGCCATGCGGCACGTTTGCGCCTTCGCTCTGTAGTTGGTTCCGTAGAAAGAAAAATGAAGATCGATGGGCGGGTCCTTAAGAGAGGCTCATGAGAACTTAGCCGCAATATATCAGCTTTACGCTAGTTAGGCCCTAGATGGTCCCTGATAATGGTCCGAAGACATATGTGGCCATAGTTTGGTCCCTTCCATTTTTTCCCACAACAGCCCATGGAATCTTTAGCGCAAAATGGTGTACCCGAGGTACATATCCTACGACTAAAGAAGCCGTGCTATGGGGAGCGTATCCCTATTTAGGGTGAGAACTTGAAGGCTCCAGAAGCGGTGCTGAAGGTCGAACTCGTTTGTGTGCATCTTGCACCTTGATGTGAGCCTGGCTCTTGGATGCCCCTTTGTCGGCCTGTACTTTAGCTGCGCTCGGTGTTACCATTAATGGTGATGACACCCTTAGGTCTAGGCATCTTGAGCTTCAAATATGCGTAGTGGGTGACGGCATTGAAGCGAGCAAACGTTGTATGACCGAGAATTGTGTGATAGCCGCTGTGGAAAGGGACGATGTCGAAAATCAAGTCTTCACTACAGAAGTTGTTCGGCGAGCCAAAGACTACTTCCAAAGTGACAGTGCCCGAGCAACATGGTTCGACGCCTGGGATTACTCCTTTAAAGGTGGTATTGCTAGGTTTGATCCTTGATGGATCAATTCCCATCTTCCTTACTGTACCTAAGTAAATCAGATTGAGGTTGCTATCTTCGTCCATTAGGACTCTGGTGAGGTGGTATCCGTCAACGATGGGGTCGAGCACCAAAGTCGTTGTTCCTTCATGACAGATATTGGTTGGATGGTCTCTACGGTCGAAGGTGATCGGGCAAGCTGACCATGGGTTATATTTCCGGGCCACCAGCTCTAAGGCATAAACATCCCGAAGTGCTTGTTTGCATTCCTTCTTGGGTATGTGTGTGACATAGATTATGTTCATAGTTTTTACCTCCGGAGGGAATTGTTTCTGGCCTCCATTGTTCGTCCTGTGAGGCCCATCATCTCGTGAAGGGATTTAGTTTCTTTCCAGAGCTTCCATTGCCATTACCATTCTTTACCTCAGAACAATCATTGGCGTAGTGTCCAGTCTTCCCGCACTTGAAACAGGTAACGTGACTCATATCCTTCTTGGCGGGGGTTGCTGGGCTGAAACGGCTCTGACTTCTATTTCCTCCATTCCCATTTCGATTCTTAGAGTCGCTGTGGTTATGTGAACTTCCTCCATTGTGAGAATGGCCACCATGGTTATGATGGGTATGTCCTCCCGAGTTCGGGGTAAAACGAGGCTTCTGCTGAGCTCCAGAGTTATACTTCCCCTGTACATACTTCCGTTTGCGGTTCTCTATCTACTGCTGCTTGCCTTCAATCATGAGGGCCCTGTCTACCAGTTCCTGATAGTTGGTGAATGTTGCCACCATCAACTGCATAGTCAGCTCATCATTCAGCCCCTCAAGGAACTTCTCCTGCTTCGCGGCATCTGTGGCCACATCATCTAGGGTGTAGCATGCTAACTTGCTGAACTCATCCATGTACTGCACCACGGTACAATTCCCTTGGCATAAGTTGCGGGACTCACGCTTCTTCATACTCATAGCTCCAGCTGAGACGCGTGCAGTGCGGAAAGCCTGCTGAAATTGATCCCAAGTCACATTGGCCACGGGAAAAATGGTAGTGTAGTTCTCCCACCATGAGGCTATGGGTCCATCCAGTTGATGTGCGGCAAAGCACACCTTCTCAACATCTGTGCAACATGCGGTGGTTAGCTCCCTTCCAATCTTGCGGAGCCAGTCATCAGCAACAATCGGCTCGGCGCTACTAGAGAACACCGGCGGGTTCAACCTTAGAAAGCGGGCTAAGTTGTCAATTGGGGGTGGTGGCGGTGGGTTGTTGTTGTTGTTGTTGCCTTGGTTCTGGACTAGAAACTGCATCGAGGCATTCTGTTGTTGGATCAACTGACTGAGCTCCGATGGAAGGCGAATGTGGGGTCACGTCTCGGAGGCATCTGATAGGTTTAGAGGGGTGAGAACAGAATAGAGTGAGGTCTAAAGAGAGATTTCACTACCCATATGGATATGATACAAACAAATTCATTCCACACCACTCAATACGAAACAAGATTCATACAATCGATCTAAGCTACCATTACAAAATATCGCAAACGATTACTATATACATGGAAGTACTCTAATGGTAATATGGTGGTCGACTAGAAATTTTGATCGGTGGAAGACTCCATAATATATGCTCTAGCTTCGTCTTCATAATCATCGTGGATGTCGGGGTCGGAGTCTGTGTTGTCTAGTATGATGTAATCTTCTGAATGAATGTCCACTCCAGGCTCGGGACTCCCCATGAATATTCCTAGATTCTTCTTCAGGTCTTCATTTTGCTCCAGTAGTACATCAATTTCTTCTTCATATCCATCGCATGTAGCTTTGAGTTCTTCCTCCAGCTCCATGTTCCAGGTCATCACCTTCTTCGTGTCTATCATGTGGGCGCACATCTGGTTCTCGTAGCATCGAATGTGCTGGTTCAACTCTTGTATGTAGGCTGCAATGATTTATCCTTCCTGGTGCGAATCATCCAATGGCGTCCACATATCTGGTAGGTGGTGTCCTTAAGATCCTTGTTGTACACCTCGCCTATGCGTCCAATGGCGATGTGGGCGGCAATGCTCTTTCCTAAACTCCAGGTTGGTGCATCAAAGGAAAACTCGATGGGCTCAGTAACTGGTGTAAAAGTCCTTCCTAGAACACGAACTTGAATCGTCCAGCGCTCCTCTTCTGGTAAAGTGGCAGTGAAGGTTCCGGTGAAACTTGGTATGTCGATGTTCAGGTACCTAGTGACTTCCTTCAAGTGTCGTTCGGAAGGGGTGTCATCATCCGGTTGAGTGAACTTGTTCCTTAGGTCTGCCATCTATAGAGTAGAAATGGAGAAGAGTTAGAAATGAGTAGAGAAGAGTATCCTGTGGCTTTTCCTAGTGGTCGCGTCCTACAGTCAGCGTGTGCTCTGATACCATCTTGTAGCGACCCGGTCCCAATGGACCGTAGTCTTTGTGCTTAAGTGTCATCCCTGGATCGGTATTGCTGACACACACAGTACTCGAGGATTTATAACAGAGTTCAATCACACACTTATTACATCGAGTGTCTCAAAAAGAGTACTTATTATAATAATATGGCTAAAGGCCATCTAAATTAAGATAACTACGCAAGCATCGAAGGTAAATGAGTCCATCCAACTCCACGGCAAAAGTGAGTGCATGACAACGACCTATCGCACCTTACTCTTCGTCTGAAAATTCCGCAACATGATACGTTGCATCCATGTAGGTCAGCACATGGAATATGTGATACGTCTCCAACATATCTATAATTTTTGATTGCTCCATGCTATATTATCTACTGTTTTGGACATTATTGGGCTTTATTTTCCACTCTTATATTATTTTTGGGACTAACATATTAACGGGAGGCCCAGCCCAGAATTGTTGTTTTTTTGCCTATTTTAGGGTTTCGAAGAAAAGGAATATCAAACAGAGTCCAAACGGAATGAAACCTTCGGGAACGTGATTTTCTCACCGAACATGATCCAGGAGACTTGGACCCTACGTCAAGAAACAAAGGAGGAGGCCACGAGGTAGGGGGCGCACCTACCCCCCCCCCCCCAGGCGGGCCCTCCACCCTCATGGGCCCCCTGTTGCTCCACCGACGTACTCCTTCCTCCTATATATCCCTACGTACCCCCAAACGATCAGATACAGAGCCAAAACCCTAATTCCACCGTTGTAACTTCCTGTATCCACGAGATCCCATCTTGGGGCCTGTTCCGGAGCTCCGCCGGAGGTGGTATCCATCATAGAGGGCTTCTACATCAACACCATAGCCTCTCCGATGAAGTGTGAGTAGTTTACCTCAGACCTTCGGGTCCATAGTTATTAGCTAGATGGCTTCTTCTCTCTTTTTGGATCTCAATACAATGTTCTGCCCCTCTCTTATGGAGATCTATTCGATGTAATCTTCTTTTTGCAGTGTATTTGTTGAGATCGATGAATTGTGGGTTTATGATCAAGATTATCTATGAACAATATTTGAATCTTCTCTGAATTCTTTTATGTATGATTGGTTATCTTTGCAAGTCTCTTCGAATTATCAGTTTGGTTTGGCCTACTAGATTGATCTTTCTTGCAATGGGAGAAGTGCTTAGCTTTGGGTTCAATCTTGCGTTGTCCTTTCCCAGTGACAGTAGGGGCAGCAAGGCACGTATTGTATTGTTGCCATCGAGGATAACAAGATGGGGTTTTTATCATATTGCATGAATTTATCCCTCTACATCATGTCATCTTGCTTAAGGCGTTACTCTGTTTTCATTAACTTAATACTCTAGATGCATGCTGGATAGCGGTCGATGAGTGGAGTAATAGTAGTAGATGCAAGCAGGAGTCGGTCTACTTGTCTCGGACGTGATGCCTATATACATGATCATACCTAGATATTCTCATAACTATGCTCAATTCTGTCAATTGCTCAACAGTAATTCGTTCACCCACCGTAAAATACTTATGCTCTTGAGAGAAGCCACTACTGAAACCTATGGCCCCCAGGTCTATCTTCATCATATTAATCTTCCCATACTTAGTTATTTCCTTTGCTTTTTTACTTTGCCTTTATTTTACTTTTCATCTTTATCACAAAAATTCCAAAAATATTATCTTATCATATCTATCAGATATCATTCTCGTAAGTGACCGTGAAGGGATTGACAACCCCTTATCGCGTTGGTTGCGAGGAGTTATTTGCTTTGTGCAGGTACTAGGGGACGCGCGCGCAACCTCCTATTGGATTGATACCTTGGTTCTCGAAAACTTAGGGAAATACTTACGCTACTTTGCTGCATCATCCTTTCCTCTTCGGGGAAATCCAACGCAGTGCTCAAGGGGTAGCAAGAAGAATTTCTGGCGCCGTTGCCGGGGAGGTTCGTGCAAGTCAAGATTTGACTTCCAACAATGACCCATTTCTGGCGGCCACGCAAAAGTCAACATACCAAGTACCCATCACATACCCTTATCTCCCGCATTACATTATTTGCCATTTGCCTCTCGTTTTCCTCTCCCCCACTTCACCCTTGCCGTTTTATTCGCCCTCTCTCTCTATCCTCCCTCTCTTTCTCTATTTGCCTCTTTTCTGTTTACTTGTCGTTACGGCCAGTCCTCTATCTTCTCCGTTGTCTCCCGAGAATGAAGTTCTAAATTTTAAGCAAAGGGAGGGAGAAAATCTAAAAGACGCTTGGTATAGAATTTGCAATGCTCAAAATAGATCTACCAGGAAGCAATCTACTTCCGTTCTACTTTGCAATTTTTATGTAGGCGTTTCTCCTTGTACAGATTTGTCCTTGATACCATTACCGGAGTGAATTTCTTGGGTAGCCACACTTTTGATTCTTATAATGCTATGATAGATTTATTTGGCTCACCACCTCTTTTGGTTAATGGAACTGTATTAACTTTGGAGCATGTAATGCAAAGGCTCGAAATTATTGAAAATAAGGTTGCTAACGTAGAGTCAATTGAACATTTGGATAAAAAGATCCACAACTGAATCTCTCAATATGGATCTAAAGTAGGAGTCACTTTGAAAAATATTAAAGAGAAGGAACCCATAGTTAATGAGAAAATAAATCATGATTCCACTAGAATCGATAAACTTGAGGGTATCATCACCAACTTGGGAACCACTTTTTATTTCGTAAATAATACTCCAAGTCCTCTGACTAAAATTGCCAAGCTTATGTATGTTCCTAAAAATAAGGGTGAATCCTCTAGTAAGGAAACTGCGGATCTCAAATCTATAAGTATTCATCCCAATCTTGTTGCTATCATTAAGGAACCATTTGTTACAAATGAATTTTTCGATCTTGTGCCTAAAAGTTTGATAATAACTAAAAAGAAAGAAATTCCTGAGGATGGTAGATGCCTCATTGAAGAATTACCAACCAAAGATGGCAATACCTAGATCTATCCTTGCTTTTTATGCCTAGCTAGGGGCGTTAAACAATAGCGCTTGTTGGGAGGCAACCCAATTTTATTTTTATTCCTTGCTTTTTGCTCCTGTTTAGTAATAAATAATTTATCTAGACTCTGTTTTGGTTGTGTTTTTTGTGTTTAATTAGTGTTTGTGCCAAGTAGAACCATTGGGAAGACTTGGGGAAAGTCTTGATATCTTGCTGTAAAAAACAGAAACTTTAGCGCTCACGAGAACTGCTGCCATTTTTATTTGGAAAGTTCTATTTACTTAATTCTTTTTGAAGATGATTAATAGATAAATTACGAACGTCCAGCAATTTATTTTAGAATTTTTTGGGTTCCAGATCTTGCGCTAGATACAGATTACTACAGACTGTTCTGTTTTTGACAGATTCTGTTTTTCGTGTGTTATTTGCTTATTTTGATGAATCTATGGTTAGTAAAATAGTTTATAAACCATGGAGAAGTTGGAATACAGTAGGCTTAACATCAATATAAATAAAGAATGAGTTCATTACAGTACGTTGAAGTGGTCTTTTGTTTTCTTTCGCTAACGGAGCTCACGAGATTTTCTACTTTGAGTTTTGTGTTGTGAAGTTTTCAAGTTTTGGGTAAAGATTTGATGGATTATGGAACAAGGATTTGCAAGAGCCTAAGCTTGGGGATGCCCATGGCATCCGCAAGATAATATAAGGACACCTAAAAGCCAAAGATTGGGGATGCCCCGGAAGGCATCCCCTCTTTCGTCTACTTCTATCGGTAACTTTACTTGGAGCTATATTTTTATTCACCACATGATATGTGTTTTGCTTGGAGCGCCTTGTATTATTTGAGTCTTTATTTGTTAGTTTACCACAATCATCCTTGTGTATTTTAGAGAGCCATACATGATTTGGAATTTGTTAGAATACTCTATGTGCTTCGCTTATATCTTTTGAGTTATATAGTTTTGCTCTAGTACTTCACTTATATCTTTTAGAGCATGGTGGTGGATTTGTTTTATAGAAAATGTTGATCTCTCATGATTCACTTAGATTATTTTGAGAGTCTTAAATAGCATGGTAATTTGCTTAAATAATCCTAATATGCTTGGTATTCAAGAATAGTATAAACTTTCTTATGAGTTTGTTGAATACTATGAGAAGTTTGATGCTTGATAATTGTTTTGAGATATGAAGATGGTGATATTAAAGTTGTGCTAGTTGAGTAGTTGTGAATTTGAGAAATACTTGTGTTAAAGTTTGTGATTCCCGTAGCATGCACGTATGGTGAACCGTTATGTGATGAAGTCAGAGCATGATTTATTTATTGATTGTCTTCCTTATGAGTGGCGGTCGGGGAGGAGCGATGGTCTTTTCCTACCAATCTATCCCCCTAGGAGCATGAGCGTAATACTTTGCTTTGATAACTTGTAGATTTTTGCAATAAGTATATGAGTTCTTTATGACTAATGTTGAGTCCATGGATTATACGCACTTTTCTTCCTTCCACCATTGCTAGCCTCTCTAATACCACGTACCTTTCACCGGTATCATACACCCACCATATACCTTCCATAAAACAGCCACCATACCTACCTATTATGGCATTTCCATAGCCATTCCGAGATATATTTCCATGCAACTTTCCACCATTCCGTTTATTATGACACACTCCATCATTTTCATATTGCTTAGCATGATCATGTAGTTGACATCGTATTTGTGGCAAAGGCACCATTCATAATTCTTTCATACATGTCACTCATGAGTCATTGCATATCCCGGTACACCGCCGGAGGCATTCACATAGAGTCATATTTTGTTCTAAGTATCGAGTTGTAATTGTTGAGTTGTAAGAAAATAGAAGTGTGATGATCATCATTATTAGAGCATTGTCCCAGTGATGAAAGGATGATGGAGACTATGATCCCCCCACAAGTCGGGATGAGACTCCGGACGAAAAAAAAGAAAGAAAAGAGGCTATAAAAAACATAAAAGCCCCAAATAAAAAAAGATAGAAAAAGAGAGAAGGGGCAATGCTACTATCCTTTTACCACACTTGTGCTTCAAAGTAGCACCATGATCTTCATAGTAGAGAGTCTCTCATTTCGTCACTTTCATATACTAGTGGGAATTTTTCATTATAGAACTTGGCTTGTATATTCCAATGATGGGCTTCCTCAAATTGCCCTAGGTCTTCGTGAGCAAGCGAGTTGGATGCACACCCACTTAGTTTCTTTTTGAGCTTTCATATACTTATAGCTCTAGTGCATCCGTTGCATGGCAATCCCTACTCACTCACATTGATACCTATTGATGGGCATCTCCATAGACCGTTGATACGCCTAGTTGATGTGAGACTATCTTCTTCCTTTTTGTGTTCTCCACAACCACCATTCTATTCCACCTATAGTGATATATCCATGGCTCACGCTCATGTATTGCATGAAGATTGAAAAAGTTTTGAGAATGTCAAAAGTATGAAACAATTGCTTGGCTTGTCATCGGGGTTGTGCATGATTTAAATACTTTGTGTGGTGAAGATAGAGCATAGCCAGACTATATGATTTTGTAGGGATAACTTTCTTTGGCCATGTTATTTTGAGAAGACATAATTGCTTTGTTAGTATGCTTGAAGTATTATTATTTTTATGTCAATATTAAACTTTTATCTTGAATCTTTCGGATCTGAATATTCATACCACAATTAAGAAGAGTTACATTAAAATTATGCCAAGTAGCATTCCACATCAAAAATTCTGTTTTTATCATTTACCTACTCGAGGACGAGAAGGAATTAAGCTTGGGGATGCTTGATACGTCTCCAACGTATCTATAATTTTTGATTGCTCCATGCTATATTATCTACTGTTTTGGACATTATTCGGCTTTATTTTCCACTTTTATATTATTTTTGGGACTAACCTATTAACCGGAGGCCCAGCCCAGAATTGTTTTTTGCCTATTTTAGGGTTTCGAAGAAAAGGAATATTAAACGTAATGAAACCTTCGGGAACGTTATTTTCTCACCGAACATGATCCAGGAGACTTGGACCCTACGTCAAGAAACAAAGGAGGAGGCCACGAGGTAGGGGGCGCGCCTACCCCCCCC
>NC_041392.1:403489806-403601696 GCF_002162155.2 Triticum dicoccoides
GCTCCACCGACGTACTCCTTCCTCCTATATATCCCTACGTACCCCCAAACGATCACATACAGAGCCAAAACCCTAATTCCACCGCCATAACTTCCTGTATCCATGAGATCCCATCTTGCGGCCTGTTTCGGAGCTCCGCCGGAGGGGGTATCCATCACGGAGGGCTTTTACATCAACACCATAGCCTCTCCGATGAAGTGTGAGTAGTTTACCTCATACCTTCGGGTCCATAGTTATTAGCTAGATGGCTTCTTCTCTCTTTTTTGATCTCAATACAATGTTCTCCCCCTCTCTTGTGGAGATCTATTCGATGTAATCTTCTTTTTGCGGTGTGTTTGTTGAGACCGATGAATTGTGGGTTTATGATCAAGATTATCTATGAACAATATTTGAATCTTCTCTGAGTTCTTTTATGTATGATTGGTTATGTTTGCAAGTCTCTTCGAATTATCAGTTTGGTTTGGCCTACTAGATTGATCTTTCTTGCAATGGGAGAAGTGCTTAGCTTTGGGTTCAATCTTGCGGTGTCCTTTCCTAGTGACAGTAGGGGCAGCAAGGAATGTATTGTATTGTTGCCATCGAGGATAACAAGATGGTGTTTTATCATATTGCATGAATTTATCCCTCTACATCATGTCATCTTGCTTAAGGCGTTACTCTGTTTTCATTAACTTAATACTCTAGATGCATGCTGGATAGCGGTCGATGAGTGGAGTAATAGTAGTATATGCAAGCAGGAGTCGGTCTACTTGTCTCAGCCGTGATGCCTATATACATGATCATACCTAGATATTATCATAACTATGCTCAATTCTGTCAATTACTCAACAGTAATTCGTTCACCCACCGTAAAATACTTATGCTCTTGAGAGAAGCCACTACTGAAACCTATGGCCCCTGGGTCTATCTTCATCATATTAATCTTCCAATATTTGTTATTTCCTTTGCTTTTTTACTTTGGCTTTATTTTACTTTGCATCTTTATCACAAAAATACCAAAAATATTATCTTATCATATCTATCAAATCTCACTCTCGTAAGTGACCATGAAGGGATTGATAACCCCTTATTGCGTTGGTTGCGAGGAGTTCTTTGCTTTGTGCAGGTACTAGGGGACGCGCGCACAACCTCCTACTGGATTGATACCTTGGTTCTCAAAAACTGAGGGAAATACTTATGCTACTTTGCTGCATCATCCTTTCCTCTTCGGGGAAATCCAACGCAGTGCTCAAGAGGTAGCAATATGCTGGCAGGATAACACTATAGAGCAATGAACAAATAACATCTATCACTACGTGCATATATGGCTGGTGGAGGCTCTAAGGTTATCATTTGCATAAAGGTAATTTTCCCCTACAACAAAGGAATATATTTTATTTAACTACAAAGTTTAAGTCTTTATTGAGAAGGTACCCCCAACTCAATCCCAATATAATATTAATAACCCAATAAATTCATTAAGCAAAGTGATGAGATCAAACAATAATTCAAGTACCAGATACTCAAGATGTCCATAACCGGGGACACAGCTAACCATGATTAGTTTGTACACTCTGTAGAGGTTTGCACACTTTTCCCCACAAGACTTGATCTCCTCCGAAGGATTTCGCGCACTACATGATGTTTGAGAAACGGATGATCGAGACACAGTCTTTTTGAAGAGGTCCCCTTAACCGATAGATAGGCCGATACACCTACAATTCCTCTACATCTTCTAGCCCATCATGGAAAGGTTTCCCACAACTTACTCAACTATGCCAGAGCCCATAATGGCATGTGGATGCACACAGAAGTTTATAGCATGAATAATCTTATGATCCCTTTGAAACTGGGTGGCATTCCATAGGATGATCACACGGGTTCCCCGGGATCTCCTAGGATAACACTGGATTCCCCAGGTGCCCACAACCAATCCACCCATATTTGTATTAAAGTAGCCAACTTAAGTTTCCCTTAGTTAAATATAACTGTCACATCTTTCATGGATCTCACATACCAATCCACGTCTACGAGCATAGCAAAGCAGTATGAGCATAACGTATAATACCAGGGGTTTGATAAAAGACAATAGTTTCCTACCTCAACAACTACTTCCCATACCCACATGTTACCAAATCCTACTCATGCAATGTTTGAGGGTTGAAACTAATGCATAAAATTGGGTAATAAAGGGATATGATCAAAGTGTTACTTGCCTTGCTGACGATCGGAAAACCCTAGAGATTCGTAGTAGCAAGCCTCGCACTCTAGAAACTCTATCGTGAACAAACAATAGCATACATAAGCACTCAAGCATAAGATGCAAAGGTAAAACCAAAAGAAAAGATCTAAACAGAAAGTTCAAGTGAAGAGCTTCGATTTGCAGCGCGGGGCGGCGGCGGCTTGGTGGCGGAGAGGTTGGGGCGCGGTGGCTTTAAAGGGGGTCGGGAGGGGCTCCGACTTCGGAGGGGGTCGGGCAACGGCGTCGGTGGCTCGGACTCCGGTGGGAGTCCGGCTCGGCCACGCGCTGGGGAGGCGGCGACGCTGACGGGCCGGCTGGGCCTTCGACCCAGTTCAGTCCGGAACTTTTTTTAAAATAAATTTCGCCATGATGAAAAATAATAAATAAAATAAAATAAAATTCCAAAAATAATTTTCACCGTCCTCTCCTAATATTTAGGACCAAGTGAACATTTTTCTGGGCTAAATGCAAATTTAAAAAATGCATATTTTTCCCTTATTTAAGCGAATAAAATCTCAAATAAAATATATTTTTATTCAAAATTAATTTTCCATTATTTCCTCGCTGTTTTGAAGAAGTCGTATTATCTTCTCTCATTATTTTATTTTATTTATAAATAACTGGAAAAATAATTTCAAATAAAAATTCACTTTGATCCAAAATGCCAAATTTTGAAAATTCAAAAATGGATTTTTATGAAAACCTCCAACTCTTTCAAATGGTCCTTGAGTTGCTTAAGGTCTCTAGGATCAAAATGTACAAATAAATCAAGTTCAAAATGCAGAAATTATGGATGCATATGATGACCTAATAACTAACATCCAAATTGAAAATTGGGATGTTACAAAGACCCGGCCCATAAGGATAAGCCACCCTAAGGCTTAAATTATCTCTAGGTTTAAGTCGTCCTGACGTTAAGTCATCTCAGATCCTAACCCGGCTGGTGAGACCCGGCTAGTGAGACCGGCAGGTGAGACCCGGCAGGCAGTCTTTAACCCGACAGGCAGTTGTAAGCTAGCAGATGATGTTGTAACGCCCTCGATGCGACTATATCTCCCACGTGTCGAGGCACGACTTAGAGGCATAATCGCATCGAAGGCATATGTCGCAAGTGAGGTAATCTTCACACAACCCATGTAATATAATAAGGGAAAGAGATACATAGTTGGCTTACAATCGCCACTTCACACAATTACATGAATAAAGCATTACATCATCCAGATACAATCAAGATCCGACAATGGAACCAAAATAAAAGAAGAACCCCAAATGCGACAAAGGTCCCCGATCGACCCCAACTGGGCTCCACTACTGATCAACTAGAACGGAAACAACACCAAGGACAAGATCTTCATCGAGCTCCTCCTTGAGCTTGGTTGCGTCACCTGTTCGGTAACATAGGCACCTGCAAACTGGTTTTGGGAGTATCTGTGAGCCACGGGGACTCAGCAATCTCGCACCCGCGAGATCAAGACTATTTAAGCTTATAGGAAGGATGGAGTAATGAGGTGGAGCTGCAGCAAGCGACTAGCATATATGGTGGCTAACATACGCAAATGAGAGCGAGAAGAGAAGGCAAAGCACGGTCGAGAAACTATGATCAAGAAGTGATCCTGAAACTACTTACGTCAAACATAACTCCAACACCGTGTTCACTTCCCGGACTCCGCCGGAAAGAGACCATCACGGTTACACACACGGTTGATGTATTTTAATTAAGGTCAACTTCGGGTTTTCTACAACCGGACGTTAACAAATTCCCATCTGCCCATAACCGCGGGCACGGCTTTCGAAAGTTCAAATCCCTGCAGGGTGTCCCAACTTATCCCATCACAAGCTCTCACGGTCAACGAAGGAATAGACCTCCACCCGAGACACTCCGATCAGACTCGGTATCCCGGTACAACAAGACATTTCGACAGGGTAAAACTAAACCAGCAACACCGCCCGAATGTGCCGACAAATCCCGATAGGAGCTGCACATATCTCTTTCTCAGGGCACACTCAGATGAGCGCTCCATACAACTAAAACCAAACCTCGAGTTTCCCCGAGGGGGCGCTGCACAGGACTCTAGTTTGGACCAACACTCAGAGGAGCACTGGCCCGGGGGGGTAAAATAATGATGACCCTCAGGAGCGCGACTCCCAAGGGAAAAGAAAAGGCTAGGTGGCAAATGGTAAAACCAATGTTGGGCATTGCTGGAAGAGCTTTACTTAAGGCGAACTGTCAAGGGGTTCCCATTATAGCCCAACCGCGTAAGGGACGCAAAATCCGGGAACATAACACCGATATGACGGAAACTAGGGCGGCGAGAGTGGAACAAAACACCAGGCATAAGGCCGAGCCTTCCACCCTTTACCAAGTATATAGATGCATTAATTAAGTAAGATATATTGTGATATCCCAACAAGCAAATAAATGTTCCAACAAGGAACGGTATCTCCATGTTCCAACAAGGAACAAACTTCAATCTTCACCTGCAACTAACAACGCTATAAGAGGGGCTGAGCAAAGCGGTAACATAGCCAATCAACGGTTTGCTAGGACATTGGTGGGTTAGAGGCTGAACATGGCAATTTGGGTGGCTGACAAGCAAGTGGTAGGCATCGTAGCAATGGCATAGCAAAAGAGCGAGCAAACTAGCATAGCAAAGATAGTAGTGATTTCGAGGGTATGATCATCTTGCCTGAAATCCCGCAAGGAAGAAGAACGAGTCCATGAAGAAGACAAACGGACGTAGACGAACGGATCCTCACAACCTCGACGTTATCGGAACCAACCCGAAGAAGCAAACACCGGAAAAGAAGCACACAGCATAGTAAACAACCACCACAACAACATGGCATGATGCACAAACGAGTATGATGCATGTCCGATTTAATGAAACATGGCATGGCAAAGTGCAACAAACAACACTACAAATTAAGTGGAGCTCAATACGCAACGAGTTGCATATTGATGAAACACCACGACACGTTATTTAGTTTGATCTCGTTTATGTACTCAACAATATTAAATGTTGTTAAGCATGGCAAGAGGGTGAAGCAAATGAAAACTACCTATCTACTCAAGGTTAAATGAGGCCGGAAGCAACAAACAACAATTCCGGAAACTCCCCATATGCATATTTTAGATTAGGTCCTGTTCTGCCCTAAACACAATTTTAGGGTTGTTAAACATGCAAAGTAAGGCCACCATGTTAAACTAGGCAAAATTCTACCCCATTTACATATAAAGTTTATTTAAATCGGAGCTACGGTTATTTAGTTATGAATTAAATCATTTTAGCATGGCATATTAGCAAATTTAAATAAACAGCAAGTTAAACAGTTTAAACATGAATGAAAATGGCATATTCTTAAACTACACAATTTTCTGAGCATGTTTCATATATAAAACATTTTAATCCGATGCACGGTTAGTGAGTTATTAAATGCATGAACTAGGGGGACTAAACTGTAAAACTGGCAGTCTCAGGAATAATAGGAAAAATTCAGGCGCTGAAAAAAAACACATGACGGGCTGAATCTGGGGCAAGCCCAACAGGTGAAAAAAATAAGAGGAGGGGGCGTTTGGGGGCTACTCACCCTGGGCCTGGCCCGGTAGCAGAGAGGAGGAGGCAGGCCGGCTTGGGGCTGCGGGGCTGGGCCGGATCTGGCACGGGAGGAGGCACGCTGGGCCGGCCGGCCTTGGTTCAATCGGGGAAGGGTCAACACGCAGCGACCCACGTACGGCAGCGGTCACCTCATCTCATCCCGCACGAAGCAGAGGACCATGGCGACGGCGTAGCAAAGCTCCGGCGAGGGAGGGTCCGGTGGCGCTCGCGAGGGCTGGAACGGGTTACTGGGCGGCGGATCCGGCCTCGGGGTGCCAGATCCGGTCGATGGCGAGGCGAGATGACAGGGAGGTGCGGATCTCCACCGACGACGACGACCTGCGGGAGGGAGAGGATGAAGCAGGGAGGAGAGGGGCAGGTCAGGGAGGAGGAAGAGGGCGACGGGGCTCCTGCCTGGGGTTCGCCGGCGAGGGTGGTGGTTTGCGAGGACTTGGCCGGCGAGGAGGGATCGAGGAGCTCGGGCTCCTACCTCCTGGACGAGGGGAAGGATCGGGCGTGAGGTCCCTTGCTCAGCTGCTGCACGCACGGGAACGAGGAGGCAAGGGGATCAGTCGTCGGGGCCGGAACCGATGCAGAGGAGGTCACAGGCGAGGCGGGGGAAGACGACGGCAGCTGCTGCTTGCGAACACAGCGCCCATGGTTGTCTCCTGTGAGCGAAAATAGAGAGAGGGAGGGGAAGATCGTGAGAACGGGAGGTAGGGTAGCAAGTGGGGAAAAGGAGCAGGGCTGTCGGGGCACTCATCTCCGGCGACTGGGAGCTGCTGCTCCGGCTGCGCTGGTTGGGTGGGCGACGGGATCCAGGGGAGGCACTAGTTGGTTGGGCGTGGAAATTGAGGAGGAGCGGGGGCGGCTGTGGTTGAAATCGAGGAGGGGAGGACTTGGATCTGGGAAGATCCCAAGGTGGAAGGAGAGACCGGGTGGAGTGGCGGCGCGGTGATGGAATGGATGGGACGTCTCCCTAGATTTTAGGGTTGGATCTGATATTTATATCAGATGAGTTTTAGGTTAGGGGCTAACTCTTCCCTCCGATTAAAATTGGACGGTCGAGGATAATAGCTTAGGAAAGTCCAATGAGAAACCGATGATGTCTTGTAGATGTTTGGGGATGATCCGGATACAACGGTGGCGACAGCTCGGTTCGGGTCCGGGACAACTTTCGGGCGCGCGCGAGGAGGGTCGCGGGCTGACGAGAGAGGTTAGGTAGGGCCTGGTGGTGAGTAGTGGTTGTGTAGACGGTCTCGAGCTGAGAGAAGAGAAGAGAGGGAGGCCCGGCGACTATTTCCGGAGACCGAAAACGTCCGACGTTTTGATCGGCTACTATTGCCGCTATATTTATCCGTTGGGGCGTCAAACGAACTCCGATTGCGATGAAACTTGGCAGGCGGTCTGTCTACACTATAATAAGACCACACACCAAATTTCAACCCAATCCGAGAACATTTTCCGGCCACTTATAAAATAATATTTCGGACATGCCACGGGCGCGTGCAAGTGTGGTTGGGCTCAGAACGGACAACGGAAGGAACGAGGAGACCGGGACGGATGCAAGTTTTGAAAACATGATGATGCAATGCACATGATGACATGATGAAATGCAACACGCAAGCCAATGACAAGACAACAACAACGAATAACTGAACGACACCTGGCACATCGGTCTCGGGGCGTTACAACACTCCACCACTACGAGAGGATCTCGTCCCGAGATCTAGAATGGCACCGGAGGGAAAAACGAAAGGGAAAGAGAAGCGGTAAAACTAAATTGCTTCTTTGACAAATGAGTGAAACCAAGAACCTCGCGAGGTTAAACAAATTCAAGAAAAGAATACAACGAAGGTGAACTAGGTCGAAAACACTCTGTTAGAAAAGAGGGACAAAGAGCATTGCGAAAAACCTTGAGGTTGAAAGGCAAGATATATATTGAAACCACTCCGGTTAAGACAAGATAGAGAAGGAATAAGACTTATATAATTTGGACAGCACTCCGGTTGAGAAGGGATGCAAAAATTGATAAGATGAGAGAGCTCGAAAGAAAAAAACACGACAATCCGGTTGAATGGATAAGCAAAGAAAGGAATACTATCATGACAAAACAAGAGGATGGGTAGAAGAGAGCAACATCACAATGCCTCCGGAACAAAAGAATAGAAGATAGATAATTGAGATAGGGGAATGGAGAAGAAAAAAAAACCAACTTCTGCCACAAAAGAGCTTGACAAGGCATCTTTAGGAGAAGGGTTTAACGGGGTTGTTGGAAAACCACCAACAAAAAGAATAAGGTTGATATGGTCTTATGGAATACATCTCAAATTATGAGGTGACAACCTGCCACTCACGAGAAAAGGATTGGATTGATATCAACAAGGAGACGAGAACTTATTTCACTGGGAGGATAAATGAAGAACTTGGGTCATTTATAAGCACCATAGATAGCAACAAACCTAGGGAAGGCTTTAGGTGGAATATAACCCAAGATAAATCCAACGAATAGGTTGATGGATTTAAAATATCTCATACTTGATAACTTGTGAATCATGAAACACGAAGGAAAAATTATCAGAAATGACATAACACCACCTCCGATAATATGGTAGACAGAATCTCACTCCGGATTACAAGAAGAAGACTGCTTGAGCTCCTTAAAAGAATCTCGATGAAAACTTCGAGAAGGAAATAAATCCTTGATGAACCATCATGTAGAACTTCCATGAAGAACTCCGGTAAACAAAAGGAATGAAAAGAAAGAGAAATTGAAAACACAAGGTGAATCCTTGCAATGATTTAGATGGACCTCCGTGATAATTAGAGCTTGGAACTCCGGGAAAAAGAGAAGATGAAACAAATGAAACCGAGAATTTTAAGGGCCTCCGGAATAAAGAATTAATCACTTGGATGAACAAGAATAAGAATTATGTTATGCTTATCCTTCACCAATTAAATTGACGACAATCAACGGATTTGGCATACTACTTATTCTCGTAGAAAGGATTAAAAGAGATATATCAAAACTTGAGAAGGTCTTCAACGAACCACCGGTAGGATTGGAACAACAAATGAATTGATATGATGAACAAGGAAGAGAGATCTTGAAAGAACCACCGTAAGAATTGAAAATGATCGAAGTAGGGGTGCATCACCGGTAAGAATTAGCAAATGAACGAAGGTGCTTATGACAAACTAGATACATGAGAACAAAGAGATCAAGAACTGATTAGAGGATATTCGATAGATGCACCGGCAAGATAGGAGAATGATAACTGACGGCTGAGAATGAATAAACCTGAATTGATGGACTCCGGATGACAAACTGAGAAGACTCTTGAATATCTCCTGATGGGTGAAAAAGATTCTCACAATCGAAAACAATTATGAGAGGATGGCAACCAGCTAGAACCCCGAATCTTGAAGAGAATGGAGCAAGATTAAAGAGAAACTCTTCTTCGGTCTTCAAATGATGAGAATGACAACAAGAAACACCACCAAGAATTATTGAGGCACACCGGAAGAATCAAAAGCGAAGAGGTTGAGCCAACTATGAAAAGAATTTGAAAGATCTTGGAGAAAAGCATTTAACTGATGATAACTCATTCTTACGTCAAACTTAGAGAAGAATTTAGGATAGCTCTGGGAAAATAGAAGAGTCAGGTAAGATCCTGGGAAAAAACCTGTGGGTTAGGGCCCACTCAAAAGAACACCGTTGAAAAGATTTAAAAGAGATGTTGCACCGGTTGAATTAAATGACTTGAATGAGATACCAATCTCGAAAGAGCTTGAACGAATGCAGAGTGGAAACACGAATCTTCGAGATATCTTGAGCACTCCGGAATAACAAATAGCGAGAAGTAGAATGATAATGAGGTGCACCGGTATGAGAAGACATTGAAATGAGGAAAAAGGGTGGGTGGGCGGGAAAAAACAAAGGCAACTTGGAGACGGATGAAACAAACACCGTTGAGAAGAAATGATAATTGGTCTTGCTGATGTTGAAGTGATCGGATCCACTTGAAGAGAAACACACCGGTTGAAAAGGATTGACAAGACAATCTCGATTGTCGAGAAGGATTGGTATTCACATCGGAGTATGAGAACACCATTTGGAAAAGGTATGGAATCAACATTTGACTTCGAAGCAACTCGAATACCACAAATAAAACAAAACAAAGGATTTGCTTGCAAAATAAGCCGGAACAAACATATGATAGAGATTTCGTCCGAAGTTTTCGTGGTGGGGCCTACACGGGCTCAAGTGTATAGCACCATCATGTACAAGGCAGTGCACATGACATACGAAGTGTCCCCGAGTCGGCATAGCCAAGGACTCTTTAAGACACAACGAGACCACTGTAAAAACGACCGTGGAAAGGCGGACCACTAGACGTCGAACCCCAATTTCATATCATACATCTGTCGAAAAGATATCCTAAGAGCTACTTGAATTCCCACCTATGAAACTCCCAAAATTTTCCGGTTATGCAATCAGGTGTTGGGGATACAGGGGAAGCATAATATCTCACCCAAAACTAACAAATCCTACATCCAGCTGTATCCATCCTTCAACACATAACCAAGAAAACTTCGGAAACCATCTACCTCAACCTTCGAAAAGCATCCGTTATACAAGTTATGGCGATACTCCCGAACTCCCGCCCCAGTACTGGGTGGCGTCGAGGTTATCTCACCAACGAACTGCATAAAAGAGATTTTCGATGTCGGCGTACTAAACTCAGGTATACCAGAATTGCAACGATAAAATTATGATGACAACACCTCAGAGCTCAACTCCCCGGGACACTTCCACAAAACCCCTGACAGGAGGCACCAAGACAATGTTCTCATCATAAAACCATCGGAACGATTCCAAGATACCCGCGTGATCCTAAAAAAAATTTAGTGAAATTTGAGAAGAGAAGAGTCAAAACTCTACGTCAGGATGCCTTACCAGAGCGATGAGGAGACTGGGAAGTAAAAAGAATTCCTAAACTCTCCGATATATAATTCCTAAAGGACTCAAAATATTTTTCTAGACACAACTCGGCCACTAATAACGATCAAGCAATGGGGCTCCTAAGGTCGGGGAAGGCTCTGATTACCAACTTGCAACGCCCTCGATGCGACTATATCTCCCACGTGTCGAGGCACGACTTAGAGGCATAATCGCATCGAAGGCATATGTCGCAAGTGAGGTAATCTTCACACAACCCATGTAATATAATAAGGGAAAGAGATACATAGTTGGCTTACAATCGCCACTTCACACAATTACATGAATAAAGCATTACATCATCCAGATACAATCAAGGTCCGACTACGGAACCAAAATAAAAGAAGAACCCCAAATGCGACAAAGGTCCCCGATCGACCCCAACTGGGCTCCACTACTGATCAACTAGAACGGAAACAACACCAAGGACAAGATCTTCATCGAGCTCCTCCTTGAGCTTGGTTGCGTCACCTGTTCGGTAACATAGGCACCTGCAAACTGGTTTTGGGAGTATCTGTGAGCCACGGGGACTCAGCAATCTCGCACCCGCGAGATCAAGACTATTTAAGCTTATAGGAAGGATGGAGTAATGAGGTGGAGCTGCAGCAAGCGACTAGCATATATGGTGGCTAACATACGCAAATGAGAGCGAGAAGAGAAGGCAAAGCACGGTCGAGAAACTATGATCAAGAAGTGATCCTGAAACTACTTACGTCAAACATAACTCCAACACCGTGTTCACTTCCCGGACTCCGCCGGAAAGAGACCATCACGGTTACACACACGGTTGATGTATTTTAATTAAGGTCAACTTCGGGTTTTCTACAACCGGACGTTAACAAATTCCCATCTGCCCATAACCGCGGGCACGGCTTTCGAAAGTTCAAATCCCTGCAGGGTGTCCCAACTTAGCCCATCACAAGCTCTCACGGTCAACGAAGGAATAGACCTCCACCCGAGACACTCCGATCAGACTCGGTATCCCGGTACAACAAGACATTTCGAAAGGGTAAAACTAAACCAGCAACACCGCCTGAATGTGCCGACAAATCCCGATAGGAGCTGCACATATCTCTTTCTCAGGGCACACTCAGATGAGCGCTCCATACAACTAAAACCAAACCTCGAGTTTCCCCGAGGGGGCGCTGCACAGGACTCTAGTTTGGACCAACACTCAGAGGAGCACTGGCCCGGGGGGGTAAAATAATGATGACCCTCAGGAGCGCGACTCCCAAGGGAAAAGAAAAGGCTAGGTGGCAAATGGTAAAACCAATGTTGGGCATTGCTGGAAGAGCTTTACTTAAGGCGAACTGTCAAGGGGTTCCCATTATAGCCCAACCGCGTAAGGGACGCAAAATCCGGGAACATAACACCGATATGACGGAAACTAGGGCGGCGAGAGTGGAACAAAACACCAGGCATAAGGCCGAGCCTTCCACCCTTTACCAAGTATATAGATGCATTAATTAAGTAAGATATATTGTGATATCCCAACAAGCAAATAAATGTTCCAACAAGGAACGGTATCTCCATGTTCCAACAAGGAACAAACTTCAATCTTCACCTGCAACTAACAACGCTATAAGAGGGGCTGAGCAAAGCGGTAACATAGCCAATCAACGGTTTGCTAGGACATTGGTGGGTTAGAGGCTGAACATGGCAATTTGGGTGGCTGACAAGCAAGTGGTAGGCATCGTAGCAATGGCATAGCAAAAGAGCGAGCAAACTAGCATAGCAAAGATAGTAGTGATTTCGAGGGTATGATCATCTTGCCTGAAATCCCGCAAGGAAGAAGAACGAGTCCATGAAGAAGACAAACGGACGTAGACGAACGGATCCTCACAACCTCGACGTTATCGGAACCAACCCGAAGAAGCAAACACCGGAAAAGAATCACACAACATAGTAAACAACCACCACAACAACATGGCATGATGCACAAACGAGTATGATGCATGTCCGATTTAATGAAACATGGCATGGCAAAGTGCAACAAACAACACTACAAATTAAGTGGAGCTCAATACGCAACGAGTTGCATATTGATGAAACACCACGACACGTTATTTAGTTTGATCTCGTTTATGTACTCAACAATATTAAATGTTGTTAAGCATGGCAAGAGGGTGAAGCAAATGAAAACTACCTATCTACTCAAGGTTAAATGAGGCCGGAAGCAACGAACAACAATTCCAGAAACTCCCCATATGCATATTTTAGATTAGGTCCTGTTCTGCCCTAAACACAATTGTAGGGTTGTTAAACATGCAAAGTAAGGCCACCATGTTAAACTAGGCAAAATTCTACCCCATTTACATATAAAGTTTATTTAAATCGGAGCTACGGTTATTTAGTTATGAATTAAATCATTTTAGCATGGCATATTAGCAAATTTAAATAAACAGCAAGTTAAACAGTTTAAACATGAATGAAAATGTCATATTCTTAAACTACACAATTTTCTGAGCATGTTTCATATATAAAACATTTTAATCCGATGCACGGTTAGTGAGTTATTAAATGCATGAACTAGGGGGACTAAACTGTAAAACTGGCAGTCTCAGGAATAATAGGAAAAATTCAGGCGCTGAAAAAAAACACATGACGGGCTGAATCTGGGGCAAGCCCAACAGGTGAAAAAAATAAGAGGAGGGGGCGCTTGGGGGCTACTCACCCTGGGCCTGGCCCGGTAGCAGAGAGGAGGAGGCAGGCCGGCTTGGGGCTGCGGGGCTGGGCCGGATCTGGCACGGGAGGAGGCACGCTGGGCCGGCCGGCCTTGGTTCAATCGGGGAAGGGTCAACGCGCAGCGACCCACGTACGGCAGCGGTCACCTCGTCTCATCCCGCACGAAGCAGAGGACCATGGCGACGGCGTAGCAAAGCTCCGGCGAGGGAGGGTCCGGTGGCGCTCGCTAGGGCTGGAACGGGTTACTGGGCGGCGGATCCGGCCTCGGGGTGCCAGATCCGGTCGATGGCGAGGCGAGACGACAGGGAGGCGCGGATCTCCACCGACGACGACGACCTGCGGGAGGGAGAGGATGAAGCAGGGAGGAGAGGGGCAGGTCAGGGAGGAGGAAGAGGGCGACGGGGCTCCTGCCTGGGGTTCGCCGGCGAGGGTGGTGGCTTGCGAGGACTTGGCCGGCGAGGAGGGATCGAGGAGCTCGGGCTCCTACCTCCTGGATGAGGGGAAGGATCGGGCGCGAGGTCCCTTGCTCAGCTGCTGCACGCACGGGAACGAGGAGGCAAGGGGATCAGTCGTCGGGGCCGGAACCGATGCAGAGGAGGTCACAGGCGAGGCGGGGGAAGACGACGGCAGCTGCTGCTTGCGAACACAGCGCCCATGGTTGTCTCCTGTGAGCGAAAATAGAGAGAGGGAGGGGAAGATCGTGAGAACGGGAGGTAGGGTAGCAAGTGGGGAAAAGGAGCAGGGTTGTCAGGGCACTCATCTCCGGCGACTGGGAGCTGCTGCTCCGGCTGCGCTGGTTGGGTGGGCAACGGGATCCAGGGGAGGCACTAGTTGGTTGGGCGTGGAAATTGAGGAGGAGCGAGGGCGGCTGTGGTTGAAATCGAGGAGGGGAGGACTTGGATCTGGGAAGATCCCAAGGTGGAAGGAGAGACCGGGTGGAGTGGCGGCGCGGTGATGGAATGGATGGGACGTCTCCCTAGATTTTAGGGTTGGATCTGATATTTATATCAGATGAGTTTTAGGTTAGGGGCTAACTCTTCCCTCCGATTAAAATTGGACGGTCGAGGATAAATAGCTTAGGAAAGTCCAATGAGAAACCGATGATGTCTTGTAGACGTTTGGGGATGATCCGGATACAACGGTGGCGACAGCTCGGTTCGGGTCCGGGACAACTTTCGGGCGCGCGCGAGGAGGGTCGCGGGCTGACGAGAGAGGTTAGGTAGGGCCTGGTGGTGAGTAGTGGCTGTGTAGACGGTCTCGAGCTGAGAGAAGAGAAGAGAGGGAGGCCCGGCGACTATTTCCGGAGACCGAAAACGTCCGACGTTTTGACCGGCTACTATTGCCGCTATATTTATCCGTTGGGGCGTCAAACGAACTCCGATTGCGATGAAACTTGGCAGGCGGTCTGTCTACACTATAATAAGACCACACACCAAATTTCAACCCAATCCGAGAACATTTTCCAGCCACTTATAAAATAATATTTCGGACATGTCGCGGGCGCGTGCAAGTGTGGTTGGGCTCAGAACGGACAACGGAAGGAACGAGGAGACCGGGACGGATGCAAGTTTTGAAAACATGATGATGCAATGCACATGATGACATGATGAAATGCAACACGCAAGCCAATGACAAGACAACAACAACGAATAACTGAACGACACCTGGCACATCGGTCTCGGGGCGTTACAGATGTCTACTACGCAACCTTCTTCTTGTAGCCTCGTGTTGGGCCTCCAAGCGCAGAGTTTTGTAGGACACTAGCAAATTTCCCTCAAGTGGAGGACCTAAGGTTTATCAATCTGTGGGAGCATAGGATGAAGATGGTCTCTCTCAAACAACCGTGCAACCAAATAAAAAAGAGTCTCTTGTGTCCCCAACACACCCAATACAATGGTAAATTGTATAGGTGCACTAGTTCTGCGAAGAGATGGTGATACAAGTGCAATATGGATGGTAGATATACATTTTTGTAATCTAAAAATATAAAAATAGAAAGGTAACTAGTAGTAAAAGTGAGCAAAAACGGTATTGCAATGCTTGGAAACAAGGCCTAGGGTTCATACTTTCACTAGTGCAAGTTCTCTCAACAATGATAACATAATTATATCATATAACAATCCCTCAATGTGCAACAAAGAGTCACTCCAAAGTCACTAATAGCTGAGGATAAACGAAGAGATTATTGTAGGGTACGAAACCACCTCAAAGTTATTCTTTCTTATCAATCTATTGGGGTATTCCTATAAGTGTCACAAACAGCCCTAGAGTTCGTACTAAGATAACACCTTGAGACACACATCAACCAAAACCCTAATGTCACCTAGATCATCTCATGTCACCTCCAGTATCCGCGGGTTTGATTATACGATATGCATCACACAATCTCAGATTCATCTATTCAAACCAACACAAAGAACTTCCAAGAGTGACCCAAAGTTTCTACCAGAGAGTCAAGACGAAAATGTGTTCCAACCCCTATGCATAAGTTCACAAGGTCACAGAACCCGCAAGTTGACCACCAAAACATACATCAAGTAGATCACGTGAATATCCCATTGTCACCACAGATAAGCACACACAAGAAATACATCAAGTGTTCTCAAATCCTTAAAGACTCAATCCGATAAGAAAAATTCAAAGGGAAAACTCAATCCATTACAAGAAGGTAGAGGGGGAGAAACATCATAAGATCCAACTATAATAGCAAAGCTCGCGGTACATCAAGATTGTGCAAATCAAGAACACGAGAGAGAGATCAAACACATAGCTACTGGTACATACCCTTAGCCCTGAGGGTGAACTACTCCCTCCTCGTCATGGAGAACGTCGGGATGATGAAGATGGCCATCGGAGATGGTTTCCCCCTCTGGCAAGATGCCGGAACGGGCTCCCGATTGGTTTTTCATGGCTACAAAGGCTTGTGGCGGTGGAACTCCTGATCTATGTTCTGTTCTGGGGTTTTGGGGATTTATAAGAGGTGTTAGCATCAGGAACAAGTCGAGGGGGGGGCACGAGGCCATGACAATGACGGGGTGCGCCCTCCACCCTTGTGGTGGCCTCGGGACTCTTCTCTGATATCTTTTTGTTCCAGTATTTTTTATATTTTCCAAAAATATTCTCCATAAATTTTCAGGTCAATTGGACTCTGTTTGATATTCCTTTTCTGCGAAACTCAAAAATAGGAAAAAAAACAGAAACTGATACTGGGCTCTAGGTTAATAGGTTAGTCCCAAAAATCATGTAAAATAGCATATAAATGCATATAAAACATCCAAGATAGATAATATAATAGGATGGAACAATAAAAAATTATAGATACGTTGGAGACGTATCAAGCATCCCCAAGCTTAATACCTGCTCGTCCTCGAGTAGGTAAATGATAGAAAGAGAATTTTTGATGTGGAATGCTACCTAACATATTTATCCATGTAATTTTTCTCTATAGTGACATGAATAGTCAGATCCATGAGATTCAAAATAAATGTTTAATATTGACATAAAAACAATAATACTTCAAACATACTAACAAGGCAATTATGTCTTCTCAAAATAACATGGCCAAAGAAAGCTTATCCCTATAAAATCATATAGTCTGGCTATGCTCGATCTTCATTACACAAAATATTCAAATCATGCACAAACCCGATGACAAGCCAAGAAATTGTTTCATACTTTTGACGTTATCAAACTTTTTCAACTTTCATGCAGTACATGAGCGTGAGCCATGGACATAGAACTATAGGTGGAATAGAAGGTGGACGTGGAGAAGACAAAAAATGAGGAGAAAGTCTCACATCAACTAGGCGTATCAATGGTCTATGGAGATTCCCATGAATAGATATCAATGTGAGTGAGTAGGGATTGCCACGCAATGGATGCACTAGAGCTATAAGTTTATGGAAGCTCAAAAAGAAAACTAAGTGTGTGTGCATCCAACTTTCATGCTCATGAAGACCTAGGGAAATTTGAGGAAGACCATCGTTGGAATATACAAGCCAAGTTCTATAATGAAAGATTCCCACTAGCATATGAAAGTGACAATATAGGAGACTCTCTATCATGAAGATCATGGTGCTACTTTGAAGCACAAGTGTGGTAAAAGGATAGTAACATTGCCCCTTCTCTCTTTTTCTCTCATTTTTTTGGGCCTTCTCTTTTTTTTGGCCTTCTTTTTTTTCTCACATGGGACAATGCTCTAATAATGAAGATCATCACACTTTTAATTACTTACAACTCAAAAATTACAAGTCGATACTAGAACAAATATGACTCTATGTGAATGCCTCTGACAGTGTACTGGGATGTGCAATGAATCAAGAGTAACTTTCATGAAAGAATTATGAACGGTGGCTTTGCCGCAAATACGCTGTCAACTACATGATCATGCAAAGCAATATGACAATGATGGAACGTGTCACAATAAACGGAATGGTGGAAAGTTGCATGGTGATATATCTCGGAATGGCTATGGAAATGCCATAATAGGTAGGTATGGTGGCTGTTTTGAGGAAGGTATATGGTGGGGTTATGGTACCGGCGAAAGTTGCGCGGTACAAGAGAGGCTAGCAATGGTGGAAGGGTGAGAGTGCGTATAATCCATGGACTCAACATTAGTCATAAAGAACTCACATACTTATTGCAAAAATCTATTAGTCATTGAAAAAAGCACTATGCACATGCTCCTAGGGGGATAGATTGGTAGGTAAATACCATCGCTCGTCCCTGACCGCCACTCATAAGGAAGACAATCAAAAAATATCTCATGCTCCAACTTCGTTACATAACGGTTCACCATACGTGCATGCTACGGGACTCACAAACCTTAACACAAGTATTTCTCAAATTCACAACTACTCACTAGCATGACTCTAATATCACCATCGTCATATCTCAGAACAATCATAAGGAATCAAACTTTTCATAGTATTCAATGCACTTTTTATGAAAGTTTTTATTATATCCCTCTTGGATGCCTATCATATTAGGACTAAATTTCTAACCAAAGAAAATTACCATGTTGTTTAAAGACTCTCAAAATAAATAAGTTAAGCATGAGAGTTCAACAATTTCTTCAAAATAAAACTACCATCATGCTCTAAAAATATATAAGTGAAGCACTAGAGCAAATGACAAACTACTCCAAAAGATATAAGTGAAGATCAATGAGTAGTTGAATAATTATGTAACTATGTGAAGACTCCTTCTCATTTAAGTATTTCAGATCTTAATATTTTATTCAAACATCAAGCAAATCCTAAATAAAATAAAATGATGCTCCAAGCAAAACACATATCATGTGGCGAATAAAAATATAGCCTCAAGTAAAGTTACCGATGAATGAAGACGAAAGAGGGGATGCCATCCGGGGCATCGCCAAGCTTAGGCTCTTGGTTGTCCTTGAATATTACCTTTGGGTGCCTTGGTCATCCCCAAACTTAGGCTCTTGCCACTCCTTATTCCATAGTCCATCAAATCTTTACCCAAAATTTGAAAACTTCACAACACAAAACTTAACAGAAAACTCGTAAGCTCCGTTAGTATTAATAAAGCAAATCACCACTTAGGTACTGTCAACACAAGATTCATAATTCTTCTCACATGATGCCTACTATACCCTATCATTTCTACAATTTATATTAAGAAACATAAGCCATAGAAACTAGAAAACAAGCAAACTATGCATCAAAAACAGAATCTATCAAAAACAGAACAGTCTGTAGTAATCTGTAACTCTCGAATACTTGTGTAACTCCAAAAATTATGAAAACTTAGTACAACCTAAGAATTTTTTTATTAATCTTCTGCAAAAAGAATCAGTATTTTATCGCACTTCTGTTAAAAATGAGAATTGTTTTCCTGAGTGCAAAAGTTTCTGTTTTTCAGCAAGATCAAATCAACTATCACCGTAAGCCATCCCAAAGGTGTTACTTGGTACTTTATTGAAACAAAAGCTATAGAACATGATTACTATAGTAGCTTAATCATGTGAACAAACCAAAACAGTAGGTATAAATGTTAGGTTGTCTTCCAACAAGCACTTTTCTTTAATGCCTTTTTAGCTAGGCGTGATGATTTCAATGATGCTCGCATAAAAGAGAAGAATTGAAGCATAATGGGGGCATCATGAAGCATATGACTAGCACATTTAAGTCTAACCCACTTCCTATGCATAGGAATTTTGTGAGCAAACAATTTATGGGAACAAGAATCAACAAGCATAGGAAGGCAAAACTAGCATAACTTCAAGATGTTCAACACATAGAGAGGAAACTTGATATTATTGCAACTCCTACAAGAATATATTCCACCCTCATAATAATTTTAAGTGGCCTAATGAATGAATTCAACAATATAACCATCACATAAAGCATTATTTTCATGATCCACAAGCATAGAAAATTTACTACTCTCCACATAAGCAAAATTCTTCTCATTCATAGTAGTGGGAGTAAACTCAACAAAATAACTATCATGTGGGGTGTAATCCATGTGAAAATTAAAATCTTGATGACAAGTTTCATGGTTATCGTTATTCTTTATAGCATACATGTCATCACAATAATCATCATAGGTAGCAACTTTGTTCTCATGATCAATTGGAACCTCTTCCGAAATAGTGGATTCATCACTAAATAAAGTCATGACCTCTCCAAATCCACTTTCATAAATATTATGAGATACAACACCCTACGAAATAGTGGGATCATTAGTACCTAGAGTAGACACTCTTCCAAACTCACTTTCATCAATATAATCATCATAAATAGGAGGCATGCTATGATCATAATAAATTTGCTTAACAAAACTTGGGGGAAAAAATATCATCTTTATCAAACATAGCATCCCCAAGGTTATGGCTTTGCATATCATTAGCATCATGGATATTCAAAGAATTCATACTAACAACATAGCAATCATGCTCATCATTCAAAAATTTAGTGCCAAACATTTTATACACTTCTTCTTCTAACACTTAAGCACAATTTTCTGTTCCATCATTTACAAGAAAAACATTAAAAAGATGAAGCATATGAGGCAACCTCAATTCCATTTTTTTGTAGTTTTCTTTTATAGACTAAACTAGTGATAAAAAAAGAAACTAAAAGATTCAATTGCAAGATCTAAAGATATACCTTCAAGCACTAACCTCCCCGGCAACGGAGCCAGAAAAGAGCTTCGTTGACGGGATGTGAGTGTTGCTTACCTAGCCTCCCCGGCAACAGCGCCAGAAAAGAGCTTGATGTCTACTATGCAACCTTCTTCTTGTAGACTCGTGTTGGGCCTCCAATCGCAGAGTTCTGTAAGACAGTAGCAAATTTCCCTCAAGTGGATGACCTAAGGTTTATCAATCTGTGGGAGGCGTAGGATGAATATGGTCTCTCTCAAACAACCCTGCAACCAAAATAACAAAGAGACTCTTGTGTCCCCAACACACTGAATACAATGGTAAATTGTACAGGTGCACTAGTTCGCCGAAGAGATGGTGATACAAGTGCAATATGGATGGTAGATATAGGTTTTTGTAATATGAAAAATATAAAAACAGCAAGCTAACTAATAGTAAAAGTGAGCGAAAATGGTATTGAAATGCTTGAAAACAAGGCCTAGGGTTCATACTTTCACTAGTGCAAGTTCTCTCAACAATAATAACATAATTAGATCATATAACAATCCCTCAACATGCAACAAAGAGTCACTCCAAAGTCACTAATAGCGGGGAATAAACGAAGAGATTATTTTAGGGTACGAAACCACCTCAAAGTTATTCTTTCTGATCGATCTATTGGGATATTCCTATAGTTGTCACAAACAGCCCTAGAGTTCGTACTAAAATAACACCTTAAGACACACATCAACCAAACCCCTAATGTAACGTAGATACTCCAATGTCACCACAAGTATCCGTGGGTTTGATTATACGAGATGCATCACACAATCTCCGATTCATCTATTCAAACCAACACAATGAACTTCCAAGAGTGCCCCAGAGTTTCTATAGGAGAGTCAAGACGAGAACGTGTGCCAACCCCCATGCATAAGTTCAGAAGGTCATAGAACCCGCAAGTTGATCACCGAAACATACATCAAGTAGATCACGTGAATATCCCATTGTCACCATAGATAAACACATGCATGACATACATCAAGTGTTCTCAAATCCTTAAAGACTCAATCCGATAAGATAACTTCAAAGGGAAAACTCAATCCATTACAAGAAGGTAGAGGGGGAGAAACATCATAAGATCCAACTATAATAGCAAAGCTCGCGGTACATCAGGATCATGCCAAATCAAGAACATGAGAGAGTGAGAGAGAGATCAAACACATAGCTACTAGTACATACCCTCATCCCCGAGGGTGAACTACTCCCTCCTCGTCATGGAGACCGCCGAGATGATGAAGATGGCCACCGGTGATGGTTTCCCCCTCCGGCAGTATGCCGAAACGGGCTCTCGATTGGTTTTTCGTGGCTACAAAGGCTTGCAATGGCGGAACTCCCAATCTAGGTTCTGTTTTGAGGTTTTTGGGATCTATAAGAGGTGTTGGCATCGGGAACAAGTCAGGGGGGTACTAGGTGATGACAATGATGGTAGGCGCGCCCTAGGGGGGCGCGCTCCACCCTTGTGGAGGCCTCTAGACTCTTCTCCGATATCTTTTCGTTCTAGTATTTTTATATTTTCCAAAAATATTCTCCATATATTTTCAGGTCAATTGGACTCTGTTTGATATTCCTTTTCTGCGAAACTCAAAAACAAGGAAAAGACAAAAACTGCCACTAGGCTCTAGGTTAATAGGTTAGTCCCAAAAATCATATAAAATAGCATATAAATGCTTATAAAACATCCAAGATAGATAATATAATTTAATAGCAGCATGTCGGTCGGCATTGAATTGCCGCCTAAGTTGCCGTCTCCCCTCACTGTTGCCTTTGCTCCGGGTCACCCCACCTCCAAACTACAAAGCTCAGAGTTGCCGTCTCCATTGTGACCCGTCGTGGTTTGCTCCGGTCTCCTCTGCCGCTGTGTCAAACCACCGCCACAAGCCGCCCTCATCGAAGGGCCATGTGCTTCATCCGCTCCATGGCTGCGCTGCGACGACTTGGCCTTGCTTCGCGACCCGCCTCTGTCCCTGTCGCACGCCCTTAGCTCGCCGAGGTTCTCCCCATGTAGCCTCGCCCTGTGCGACCAAATCGCCCGAGCCATCACAAGTCGCTGCCGGTCCTCCCCAACTCCTCCTGCCGGCCTCGCTTCCACAAGCAGTCACTACGGCCTCGCCTTCGCCGGTGGCCGTCGTTGTGCCCCCGTAGAAGTCGCCGCAAGACACCGCCTTCACCGCACCTCAAGAAGGCCCTCCCCTCGCGCCGACGGCCTGCATCAAGCCGCCCCCATGGTCTCTATCGCCGCATCAAGCCGCCTTCGCTCGCTTCATCTACCGCCTGGAGTCGCCTCCACTGGCCTCCCGCGCTCGACAACCTTTATGCATCTTCGTTCTCACACCACTCTGACCCACCGGCTTGCGCTTCCCCTTGCTGCATCACTCGTACTTTGCCCCACAGCTGCGCAAGCCGCCGCGGCCGAGCCAACCTTGATATTCCTTGCCGACGGCTTGCCCGTGTTGCGCCACACTCTCTGACCGCTCCAGCGCCCTGGCGTGGCCATCTGCCTATGCGGGGAAAGAAAAGAAAAGGGGCTGAGTTAGCTAGAAAAAAAATCCAATGGTCAAACATGACCCGCAGGATCCCTGCTAAGCCACCCGGTGCCGCGCTTTAAGCCGCCACCTCTGTCATCGTTGCTGCAACCCTATGGCTGATAATTCTTGATAAAACATATCAGGTGAAATCCATCCTGTCAAGTTTCTATTGATATATTTTTATTTTCTTCGAGAACAATTACTCTCGTCTGTGAAATTTCTTATGCACACAATTCATCGTTACAAAAGAGACCATCAAGCTATGGCCCTTGCCTAGACCGGATGGATCAATGGACAGGCGCACAAGTCCCCGCTATTGCGGTTTGGGTAATTTCAACAACTAGCTGGGATGAACCACTGGCCGGATTACTGACACAAATCATATGGGATCATTTATAACCTGCCATGGTCGACCTCAACCTTCCATGGATTCACATCTTGATTCAACGCCAAGGATATACAATGAGTGTCGCGAAGACATCAACTCACCACCTCGTCTCCAGCTTCAACATATTGCAACATTTTGCTGATCAATTATATGCCGGTTTATATCACGGTCAAGTATGGAGAATCTCAAGCCAACTCCTCGAGTCGTCTTAAGACTCGGGGGCTACACAGATATGACTCAACAAATTTTGCAAATTTTGCCAGTTTCAGCAAATTCAAGAACCTCGAGTCATTGGATGGAAAATAACCTAGTCCCGAAGGCTACTGCCATATTATTGGTTATACATGCCTGCTTAATGCTACTCCGACCCCGTGTACTCTCGATAAGTCAATCCATATGGACCCTGAACTTATCCAGGTTAAAACATCGATTGGGTCATGTGAGGGCCAGCTTACGGATAGCGAGTATAAACCAAGGCTATTAAGCCAGCTTCATTGAAACTTGGTTAAACATGCATGTTTGCAAGATGCTACTCCGACCCCGTGTAGTCTCGATAAGTTAATCCATATGGACCCTAAACTTATCTAGGTTAAAACATCGATTGTGTCATGTGAGAGTCGGCTTACGGAAAGCGAGGATAAACCAGTGGCTATCATGCTAATTTCATTGAAGTAAGATTCGAGCTTCGAAATTCAACATTTTTAATACTCTGTTATCATGCACATACATCATCATACATTGTGCAATCATAGCATGCATCATATATGCATGGATATACTGGTTTATATTGCAGGAACCGGTTTTCAAACCGGGTTACATTATTCAAATCTTTAATAGACAAAATGGATGGATTTTTTATGTTTATCAATAACTAGTATTATGATTGTGGTTTTCAATGCCGCTCCAGAGTAATGGTTATTATTTCTTCATTCAAGAATACCAGCTCACAACAGAGAGAAAGGTTCAATATTGATATGTAGAGCATTCAACACTATCATCCAAACAGAGGATATGATTTATTCTACAATGGAAGGAATAGTCTCAAGTCGCTGCATGCATACAACCCGACACTTGGGGGCTACATTATTCAGATCAAGATTATATCAAGTATGCAAGTCCCATGTCACTACAATCATGTACCATGGTACTTGGGAGCTAATGCAAGTTGCTTTTCAAATCATCACATTATCAATAGACCTGGATATCTCAGGAGGATGAGACGGCCTTCTATCTTTTTTCTAAGTCCTAGCCCAGTGTTATCTTAATGAGCCGGCCCTTGGGGGCTACACATTGCTCATCAAGTCAATATGATCAGATCTACAAAGTCCCTGCTCATTATTTCAATATGACCTGGCCCTTGGGGGTTACACTGGTTGAAATTTTATGAGCATAAGACAGTTACAAGTCCCAGATTGCTGCAGGCAAGACTACCAGGCACTTGGGGGCTACACATGTGATGTAAAAAATATTCAGTTTATGACTGATGAATGAGATGAACAACCCAGATTTCTTCAAGGTTGCGGTATTTATATTGAAGCAAGTCTTAAGCTATCACTTTGTTCTACTCAAGACTTGGGGGCTACAGGTGAAGGAGAACACCTTCAAAAAATCAGTGTTGATATGACAGGGATTCATAATTTTCAGGAGCTGGTCAACTGATATTTTTGAGTGAGCCGGTCCCTTTACATATTCTTATTTTAAGAGTTTAGCATGAATAAATTCAAAGCTAAACTGGGGGCTAATGTTGGGGATATTCCCCACGACCAAGACCCGGCTCACAAGGATAAGCCGCCCTAAGGCTTAAATCATCTCTAGGTTTAAGTCGTCCTGATGTTAAGTCATCTCAGATCCTAACCCTGCTTGTGAGATCCGGCTGGTGAGACCCGACAGACAGTCTCTAACCTGACAGACAGTTATGACCCAGCAGACAGTTATGACCCGATAGATAGATTGTGACCCGACAGATGCACGGAGTCATGGAGATGAGTCTCAGAGATGAGTCGTCTGGGGTTAAGAAGCCCAAGACGTTAAGAAGCCCACAGAGAGAAGCCCAGGACGTTAAGAAGCCCATGGTGAGAAGTTAGAATAGTTTAAGTCTTAATCCGACTTGGACTCTACATGTAACCCGCCCCTTCAACTTATATAAGGAGGGGCGGGGCGCCCCAAGAGGGACAAGTTTTTCTAGACATCTCAATAGACAGGTCTCAATAGATAGGTCTCAATAGACAGGTCTTAGACAATGTCAAAGTAGATGCTCTCGAGATAGAGGTAGCGTAACCTCGCCCTTGTAACCGAGATCGTCATGATGATCAGTATCAGTCAAGCAGGATGTAGGATTTTACCTCCACCGTGAGGGGCCAAACCTGTGTAAAAACTCGCGTATCTCGTCCCGCTCAACCCCTCTCAAGATACCAATTAGACGTGTTGGCCTCACGACTAAGTCCTCACACTAAGGACATCTGCCATGACAAAACCACGACACAGGGTCTATCCAGGATTTTATCTAACGCGATAGGGCCATCCCTGTTCCCTTTAGACTTCTTCAGCGATCCTAATTTGGAGTTGCTGAATCCAACATTTACTGTCGTGTGATCGGCTTCTCCGCCGTTGTGTCGGTGCTTGTTCTTGTTGCACCGTGGCTTCCCGTTTTCTATCTCGGACTTCTGAGGTGTCGGGTTCGTCCTGGTAGTTGCTTCTATGAGCTAACCAACTATCTTCGCCTGCGCAAAAGCGGGTCACGAGAGAGGTGAGCACTGACATTGTTTTCGGCTTATCTTGGCCGAGCTGGCGAGCGAGCCATTCGTGTGCCTGAAAGCGGCTATTGCCTCCGCATCCGGACAGTCGATGATCTGGTTTTTCTTGGTCAAGAACTGATTCCAATATTGATGGGCTGACTCCCGGGATTTTGAACAACATGGCTCAAGTCATCGGCATCTGGCAGGTGAACATAGGTGCCCTAAAAGTTAGCGTGGAAGGCGTCCTCGAGCTCCTCCCAGCTCCCAATGGAGTTTTCAGGGAGGCTGTTCAACCAGTGCCTGGCCGGTCCTTTATGTTTTAGTGGTAAGTATTTGATGGCATGGAGGTCGTCTCCTCAGGCCATATGAATGTGGAGAAGGAAATCTTTGATCCACACAGCTGGGTCTGTCGTCCCATCATATTGTTTGATGTTTTCGGGTTTAAACCCTTCGGAGAACTGATGCTCCATCACCTCATCTGTAAAACACATTGGGTGTGCGGCGCCCCTGACCCGGGCCACGACATGTCGGAGATCGACTGTCATCCAGACACGGTGTTGCTCCCGGGCTCTATTGTTTTTGTCATGCTAGGCTTGGCATCCATCTCGTCCAGCGGGTGTGCCCTCTAGATCCGCAGATGGATCTTGCTTGTCCTGCACTGATGGTTAGGTCGTTTCGTAGAGCATATGTGTGTTCTGTTTGCATTATCTCCTTGCCTCTTCAGTGAGGGGGAGCAGGTGGATATTCGGCTTCTCCAGCCGTCTTGTCTCATCTTCGAGGGGGGCAGTCTAGCTGGTTGGCCTGAGTACCTCTGGGTTGTGTGGGCTCAAGGGCCTCGATGTCGAATTGTGGGAGCAAACGTCACCATGGGTAGCTTTTGTTTTGGTCCTGCCGCTCATTGTCATAGCCCTCTTTGGCTACTAGGACTTTGGTCTATCTGTCATTGAGGGTTTCCTGTTCAGCTTTCAATTGCTCCTGCTTCTTCTTAAAGCTTTGGGCAGTGGCTATAAGTTGTCGTTTGACTGCAAAGCAATATGACAATGAATGCTCAAGTCATCAAAATGGAAGCAGTGGAAGTTGCATGGCAATATATCTCGGAATGGGTATGGAAAGACCATAATAGGTAGGTATGGTGGCTGTTTTGAGGAAGATATATAAGGCTTATGTGTGATAGAGCGTATTATATCATGGGGTTTGGATGTACTGCGAAGTTTGCACCACATCTCGGGGTGAGAAAGGGCAGTGCACAATACCGTAGAGGCTAGCAAATTGCAGAAAGGTAAGACTGCATATAATCGATGCACTCACATTAGTCATAAAGAACTCATATACTTATTGCAAATGTTTATTAGCCCTCGAAGAAAAGTACTACTACGCATGCCCCTAGTGGGATAGATTGGTAGGAAAAGATCATCGCTCGTCCCCGATCGCCACTCATAAGGAAGACAATCAATAATAAATCATGCTCCAACTTCATAGCACAACGAGAGACTATACGTGCATGCTTCGGGAGTCACAAACCTTAACACCAATATTCTTACTAATCACAACCATTTACTAGTACCTCCCACATATTATCATCTCTATATCGCAAACATATTGCAAGGAATCAAACATATCATATTTAGTGATCCACAAGTTTTATGTAGGATTTATTGACTAACCATACAAATGACCAATTCTTGTTGACTCTCTAAATAGATATAAGTGAAGCATAAGAGTTTAATTCTTTCTGCAAAATATCAAGCTCTAATAAATATAAGTGAAGCAAAAGAGCATTCTACGAATAATGGTTTTCTATGTGAAGGTAAATAGGCAATCCAAACTTCAAATGATATAAGTGAAGCACATGAAGCATTCTATAAAGCCATACTCAAAAGATATAAGTGAAGTGCAATGAGTGTTCTATAAATCAACCATGGACTATCTCATAATAGCATGGTGCATAAAATAAAAGTGAAAACTAAACACAAAAGACACTCCAAGATTTACGCATATCACATGAACGAAACGAAGACGAAAACATACCGATACTTGTTGAAGAAAGATGGGATGCCTTCCGGAGCATACCCAAGCTTAGACGCTTGAGTCTCCTTGGATATTTACTTGGGGTGCCATGGGAACCCCCAAGCTTGAACTCTTGCCTCTCCTCCTTCTCCTCATATCGAGACCTGCTCGATCTTTGAACACTTCATCCACACAAAAGTTAACAGAAGACTGGTGAGATCCGTTAGTATAATAAAGCAAATTACTAATTTAAGTAACATTGCAAACCCATTCATATTTTGTTTTTTCATTGTAGCTACTTTATTATAACTTTTCCATGGCTTATACCACCGATATAAATCGATAGTTTCATCAAAACAAGCGAAACAATACATCAAAAAGAGAATATGTCTTAAACAGGACAGTCAGTAGTAATCTGAACTTCAACCATACTTCTGGTACTCCAAAAATTCTAAAAAATTAGGGTAAAAATAAACAATTTGTATAGAAATGTTGTGCAAAAAGTTTCAGAAACTTTCGACATTCCAGTAAAAATGTAAAATCACACACTACAGCCAAAGTTTCTGTTTTTGCACCGCACATACCAACAAGCAATCTAATCATCCTAAAGGCAGATCTTGGCACATTATTTTTATAATACAATGGATTTGTACAAGGGAGTAATAATTTTTGTTGAAAATTTTCTGTAATCAAGATTCACAAAGTTTCCATGGGCATGAACAAAGTTCAAGGCATGCTCCCATTTCCGCGATGCTCGTCTTTCTCATTTTCACTTCTCTTTTTGTGAAATTTTAGGTTCCCCTCTATATTTTTTGCTTTTAATCTTTATAAAAGCACACAACATAATAAAATGACTCTCTAAAACTTCTGGGTTGTCTCCCTGGCAGCGCTTTCTTTATAGCCATTAAGCTAGGCATAAAGTGCTCAAGTAATGGATCCACCCGGATCCCAAGGTATGTCAAAACCAATTTTAATTAATAATGATTTATAGTTTAGTAGTGAGCACAAAACAGCATATATCATGTAATGACGAAGTCTAACTCTCTTCCTATGCATCGGCTGGTCATAAAAGAACAATTCATGCACATCAAGTAAAGGCCAATACATAGCATAAGCAGTTTCTTGCAATTTTATCGTGTTGGAAACATAGAGAGGCTGAGTTGTAGCTCCTCTCTCATAATAATTGCACATGCATATTATGTTCAAAAAAATTATCATGTGCAACGGTAAAAGGCAACCCATCAATGTAATCCTTAATAAGCGCAAACTTCTCTGATATAGTGTCAGGACCCCGACTCGATGTCACATCGATCTAGCCGGTAACACCTCATATCACTTTGCGGCCTCACGCACGGTATCCCCACGGGTGTCGCCTTACCTTTGCCCGGGACCGTTTGCGCCTTTTGGCTCACGTATATGATAGTGTCGCTAGCATCCATATGATAAGGAGCCCGGGCTGACATGACTAGTCGTAAACCCAAAGTGGCACAGACTTACAGGGACAGGCATCCATGACCCAGCTTCGAACGTGTCGGTCATCAGCAAGTGGGTCCGGGCTGTAGCACTGGGCTAGCAGGACTCCGGTAAACCGGGCTGTAGCGGGCTAACAGGACTCCGGTACTCAAAGCGTGACATTTCCCCGAAGGGACAGACACAGGAACGAAGAAGGACACATGCCGGCCAGCCTAAGTGTTCCAGAGCAGTAGCAAGCTACCATGGCTCAGCGGTAACACTAGGAGACATTTCCCGGTAAGAGAGGCTACTAAAGATAAACAACTAGGTAGTCAGATCCCACACATACCAAGCATTTCAATCATACACACAATATGCTCGATATGTGCAAATACAACGAAGCATCACAACATGACTCTACGACACAAGTACTTTATTTAAGGCTCAGAGAGCCATACATAACATACACAAGGTACGGGTCACACGACCCAGCATTCAAGTCATACAGTCATACAAACCAGCAGCCGAAGTAACTTGTCTGAGTACAGACAACTAGTAAAATAAAAGAGGCTTGGAAAGCCTGGCTATACTACGTGGTCCTTCACAAGCTCAGGGTCACCACCTAGGTCTTTAGCCTACTCGTTGATGTCAACGTCTACATAGAACCCATCAGAAGGGGTTGCAGCGTCTTCTGTAAAATGTAAATTATAGCAACATGAGTACAAAGGTACTCAGCAAGACTTACATCAGATCCTACATACATGCATATTATCAAGAAGGGTTGGTGGAGTTATTGCAGCAAGCCAGCTTTGACTCTTGGCTAGACTATCCTACGATACTCCAACTTGAAATGGTTTTGCGCACACGAGTCCACTACTCACCACTTCAATACACTACCGAGGATCCACCTCCGTCTTCCTATGGAAGAGCCATCCTCGGCACTCACACTTATCTTGAGGCTTTTAGTAGCTTCCATTTACTTGTCTATGAACTGTATAGGCAACCAAGTAGTCCTTTACCGCAGACGCGGCTATTCGAATAGATCATGATAACCCTGCAGGGGTGTACTTCTTCATACACGCTCTCACCACTTACCGTCGTTTACACGACATGTACTCGGCAACCTTCAAGCGGAAGCCCAACGTGGGTGTCGGCCACGACCTACCTAATCACCTAAGCCTCCAGTCCAGGTTTATCGCCTATTCAGGTTCCATCCGCAGGGAGTCCGGCCGAGGTTTCCCATACGGCCCCGAACGATGTGAACAGGGTTCCCGAGATACCTAATGGGTATTCGGTACACCCGGCCACGTACCTACCGCATCACAGCCCACCCCTACGGTCAGCGCTGTCCACGGCCTCCAGTAGGCTACAAACACCAGAAACTACTTGCAACTCCTGGACGGAGAACTAGGGTGAATAAGAAGCCGAGAGGGTCCATTGGTTTCGGGCCCAATGCATGGTAGTAGATGTATCTTAAATCACACATACAGATCTCAGTGCTTAAGGTCGGCTTCAATGAAACAACCCACCATGTACTCCTACATGGCCTCTCATCGATACCTTTACCAAATCGTGTTCACCACACCACTCTCATTACCGACATAATCATTTCACTCTAGCCCATCACCCAGATGAACCAGACCTGACACGACTCTAAGCATAGCAGGCATAGCAAGGTAGGAACAACACATACATATGGCTCAATCAACTCCTACACATGCTAGTGGGTTTCATCTAGTTACTGTGGCAATGACAGGTCATGCAGAGGAAATGGGTTCAACTACCGTAGCACACAGCAGTTTGAAACACGTTGTCTTAATGCAGTAAAAGAGAGCAGGAGCGAGAACATGGGATTGTACCGATATGATCAAATGGTTGGTTGCTTGCCTGATGGTTCGATGCACTGATACGGTTCTTCGTTAGGGTAATCACGGTACTCCTCGGAGGCAGAACCTGTCGCAAAGGACATCGATACACAACCATCACCAAACAATGTGCAACAATATGATGCATGCATGAAACATGGCAATATGAGTGTGTTGGGCTAATGCAACTAAAACGAGAAGGGTTTGAACAAATTTGAATCAAAGATTCAAATTTCAAACTCAAACATGGCCTTTTAAAGTGCTTTTCCTTGTTCTGCTTAAAACATCAATTTAACTTGTTTGATCATGCATGAAAATAGTACAGATGGATAGATTGGATTTTTCTGATCATTTTTCATATATAATTTGTCTAATTTGGAGTTACAGAATAAAAGTTATGAATTTTTGAAGTTTAAATAATATTCTGGAATTTCCTGATTTATATTAAATCCAGAAATATATATATTGCGCCAGCATGACGTCAGCATGACGTCAGCGATCAACTGCGGCTGGCTGGGGTCAAACCTGACGTGTGGGGTCCACACGTCAGTGACAGGGGGGTTAAACAGGGTTAGTTTAATCCTAATTAGGAATTAGTGGCGCTGGGGCCCACTGGTCAGTGTCAGGGGGTTAACTAACAGTGATTAGCACTAATCTGACCACCTGGCCGATGGGGCCCACGCGTCAGTGACCCTGGGGGGGTCAAACCCCAGGTCAAACAGGTCAAACCCACCGGCGACATGACGCCGGCGAGGCCCGAGACGGCGGCGCGATACGGAAACGCGCTACAGGGCACGGGCGAGGCCGTGCTTGGGCTCGTTGGAGAGCCCTTGCTCCCGCGCGTCGAACGGTGGTGGTGGCCGTGCCTGAGGTGGCCGGTATCGACGACGGCGAGCTCGTGAGCGGCGGTCGGAGTTCGGGTGCGGTCGGGATCGGCGCTGCTGCTCGCAAGCGAGGGAGCTGAAGCGCTGGAGGGGCTCTACGGGTCCTTATGGACTTGTTGGACTCGCCGGGGTGACCAAGTGGTCACCGGAGCTGCGTCGACGGCGAGCTTGGTGACGGCGGAGGTTCGGTCGTGGTGGGGAACGGGGTTACGGTGCGGGAACGAGGGGGAAAAGAGGGGGAAATGGTGGCGGAGCTCACCGCGGTTGCAGTGGGCGTCGAAGCGGGCTCGGGGACGCGCTGGAGACGGCGAATCGATGGCGATGGTGGTTGGAGCCCGAGGAGGAAGACGATGGCGTGGAGGCGATGCAGAGCTTCCCGAGGGGCTTGGCTTGGTGGGGAGGAAGAGGGGGTCGCGGCGGAGCTCCTGAGCTCAACGGAGGGGCGAGGGGTGGCCGGTGACGGCTGCTATGGCGAACGGCGGCGATGGTGGTGTTCGGCCGTGAGAGAGAGAGAGAGCGAGGGAGAGGAGGGGAAGAACCGAGGGAGAGTGAGAGAACGGGGGAGGGCGTGGCGTCGTTCCAGGCCATCCAGACGAGGAGGGGAGGGGCAGGCAGGCAGGCGAGCAGGTGGCGTGGCGCGGTGGCGCGCGCGCGCGCTGGGCACACTCCCCTCCCTCTGTCGAGGACGAAGACGACAGAGGAGGAGGTGGGCTGGGCCGGCCAGCTGGCTGGGCCAGAGGCGCCAGGTAAAAGGCCCAGGTAAGGTTCTTCCTTTATTTATTTCTATTTTCTAATTTCTAACATTTGTTTTGATTTAAATAAAATATTAAATCATTTTATAACCTTATGCCAATTTTTGCAGGAGCTAGATATATTATTCCAGAGCTCCCCAACAGGTGGCATAATTTTTGGACATATATTAATATATATAGTTAATATATTTCCAATGCAAATATTTATGCATTAATTCCAAATGCCCAAAATAAATACCTATGAGATCTTAAAAATATTGGTTTGATTTTTATCTCTGTCCAATATTTTCAGAGAGCAACATGAGCATTTTCTTGGACCTTTTTGGAGAAATTTTTATTTGGATCATTTTCAGAAATGATTCTGAGGGTTTCACAAATCCCCATTTCAAGTTAAATGGAATTTTAAACATGATGCACACACTCTGATGCATGACTAGCTAGGGTGTGACAACTCACCCCCACTCAAAAGAATCTCGTCCCGAGATTTGGGTTCCTCCGGGAAGAAGGCGGGATACTCGAGTCGAAGACGATCCTCCCTTTCCCAAGTTGCTTCAACCTCAGAATGGTGCGACCATTGTACTTTGAGAAACTTGATATTATGACGTCGGGTGGTACGTTCGGTTTGATCGAGAATACGAATGGGGTACTCTCGATATGTAAGATTATCTTGGAGATCAAGCGTTTCGTGGTCCACTCCACGGATAGGATCCGAGAAGCAACGCCTGAGTTGAGAAACGTGGAAGACATCATGGACTCTGGAGAGGTGCGGAGGTAGTTCCAACTGGTAGGCAACTTCTCCTCGTTTGGCGAGAATGCGAAAAGGTCCAATGTAACGCGGAGCCAATTTGCCCTTAATACCGAAATGATGGGTTCCCTTCAGAGGGGTGACCCGAAGATAAGCCTTCTCGTCAACCTCGAAAGTCACAGCCTTATGTTTTCGGTCATATTGACTCTTTTGACGAGATTGGGCTGTTTTCAACTTTTCACGAACGATACGAACTTGTTCTTCTGCTTCTTGAATCATATCCGGGCCAAAGAATTGTCTTTCCCCGGTCTCTGACCAGTTAAGGGGTGTTCGACACCGTCGTCCATAGAGAACTTCAAAAGGGGCTTTACCCAAGCTAGACTGATAGCTGTTGTTGTAAGCGAATTCGGCAAATGGAAGACACTTCTCCCAGTCCATTCCGAATGAGATAACAGAGGCTCGAAGCATGTCTTCTAGAATCTGGTTGACGCGTTCCACTTGACCACTCGACTGAGGGTGGAAGGCGGTGCTAAAGGAGAGACGGGTTCCCATAGCATTTTGGAAACTTTCCCAAAATCGAGAGGTGAAAAGACTTCCTCGATCCGAGTTGATTTCCAAAGGAACACCATGGAGGGACACTATTTGGGAGATGTATAAGTCTGCCAGCTGACTAGCGGTTATACTCTCACGAACAGGTAGGAAATGGGCTACTTTGGAAAGACGATCGACAACGACGAAGATAGCATTATTCCCTCTCTTGGTCCTGGGAAAACCGGTAATGAAATCCATACCAATTTTATCCCATTTCCATTCAGGAATAGCTAAGGGTTGAAGGGTGCCAGCAGGCCGTTGATGTTCTGCTTTTACACGACGACAGACGTCGCAATTAGCAATATACTGAGCAATTTCTCTCTTCATCCTAGTCCACCAGAACCTCTAGCGTAGGTCCTGATACATCTTAGTACTACCGGGATGAATGGTGAGAGGAGATTCATGAGCTTCCTTAAGGATCAATCGCCTCAGGTTTCGCACTTTGGGAACCACTAGTCGATTCCCGAAGTATACGACCCCTTGATCATTAATGGAGAAGCAATTCACAAATCCTTTCTGGATGTTTCTCTTGATGCGGGAAATTCCCGGATCTACCTTCTGTTCTTTGATAATCTGATCCGTAAGGGTAGGTTTTGCCACCAAGGTGGAAAGAAAACCTTGAGGTACAATGTGAAGGTTAAGCTTCCGAAATTCCTCATGGAGAAGCGGTTGACTTTGTTGTAACATCAGGTTGTTACAATAAGATTTACGACTTAGCGCATCAGCCATGACGTTGGCTTTCCCCGGGGTGTAGGTTATTCCTAAGTCGAAGTCTGTGATCAACTCAACCCAACGTCTTTGCCTGAGATTCAGATCCGGTTGGGTGAAAATGTACTTCAGACTTTGGTGATCAGTGAATATTTCGCAACGATTACCGAGGAGGTAATGTCGCCAGGTCTTAAGTGCATAGACTACGGCTGCAAGCTCTAGATCATGAGTAGGATAATTCTCCTCATGTGGGTGCAATTGCCGTGAAGCGTAAGCAATTACGTGTCGATCTTGCACGAGAATGCAACCTAGTCCTTGTCGCGAGGCGTCGCAGTAGATAACAAAGTCCTTGGAGAAGTCTGGCGGTACCAGTACGGGAGCAGAAGTCAGGCGTCTTTTCAGTTCCTGAAAGCTGTGCTCACATTGTGGAGTCCACTCGAACTTCTTATCTTTCTTGAGGAGTTCGGTTAGAGGTTTAGCAACCTTGGAGAAGTTCTCGACAAAGCGACGACAATAGCTTGCTAAGCCCAGAAAACTCCGAACTTGCTTGACCGATTCAGGTGGAGTCCAATTAAGGACGGCTTGAACTCGCTCAGGGTTAACAGCAATACCTTTACCAGATATTACATGACCCAGATAGGTCACTTCTGACAACCAGAATTCACATTTAGAAAATTTGGCATAAAGGCGATGCTCTCAAAGTTTCTTCAACACTAGCCTTAAATGTTCGGCATGTTCTTCCTCGTTCTTGGAGTAGATGAGTATATCATCGAGGTAAACTACGACGAATTTATCCAAATACTCCATGAAGATTGAGTTCATTAACCGAGAAAAGGTGGCTGGAGCGTTGGTTAAACCGAAGGACATGACGGTGTACTCGTATTGGCCATAACGAGTAACAAAGGCCGTTTTAGGAATGTCCCCGTTTCTGATTTTGATTTGATGGTAGCCCAACCTCAAATCCATCTTGGAGAAGATTGAGGATCCAGCGAGCTGATCATACAGGTCGTTGATCCTGGGAAGCGGATATTTGTTCTTGATTGTGACCAAATTGACAGGTCGGTAATCTACAACCATCCGGTCCGTACCATCCTTCTTCTTGACGAATAGGACGGGGCAAGCCCACGGAGATGAACTAGGTCGGATGAAACCCTTTTTCAAGGACTCATCGAGTTGTTTCTTAAGCTCGGCTAGTTCTAGGTGTGCCATCTTATAAGGTCTTCTAGCAATCGGAACGGTTCCTGGGATGAGGTCTATTACGAACTCGACATCCCTGTCAGGTGGAACACCTGGCAATTCCTCTGGAAAGACATCCGGGAAGTCACGGACTACCGGAATGTCCTCAAGGTCTGGCAAAGGGCTAGCGTTAAGAGAATATAATTGTCGCTTGGCTATTCGGGTCAAGACATTGACTATCTTCCCCGAAGGATGGGTGAGTTGAACAGTCCTAGAGAAGCAATCAATTTTGGCTTGATGAGCTGACATCCAGTCCATACCCAAAATGATATTAATATCTGAAGATTTAAGGGCTATCAAAGACGCGAGGAAAACAAGTCTGTCGACTTGGATTTCATTTCCATAACTTACCCTAGAGGTCTGCCATCTAGACCCGGGAGTAGAAATTTCCATAGTGGATGGCATGTCACAGAATGCGGTGTTATGCAAACGAGCATAGTTCTCGGATATAAATGAATGAGAGGCTCCTGTATCGAAAAGAACAGATGCCGGGTGGCAATTAACAAGGAGCGTACCGAGAACGACGTTGGGATCCTCTTGAGCTTCTTCGGCAGAGATACAGTTGACATGGCCACGTGAAGCGGTGACCGGCTTGGCGTGGAATACTTTTCCTGTCGGCTTGCCACGGCCAACAGCTTTAGCAGACTGGTTGGGGTTGGTCTGGGGACACTCACGCATATAGTGGCCAGATTCCCCACACTTGAAACAAGTTACGGAACTGGTACGTGGAGGAGCATTGTTGGTTGGACCCCCATAGGGCTTGGCTGGTGCAGACTGTTGAACAGGGCGAGGCGCCTGGAAAGATGGCCTCGGTGTGAACCTGGGTGGCAGGGCGGTGTTGGGTACCCACACGCGGCGCTTCTAAGGACCAGCACCGGATGAGGAACCCATGTCACGGCCATGCTTGCGTGTTGCGTCATAGTCAGTCTGACCAGTTTCAGCACTGATGGCTTTGTTAACAAGTTTCTGAAAGGATGTGCACTCATGCAGACGGAGGTCGCGGCGAAGCTCAGGACTAAGGCCCTTACGGAACCTTGCTTGCTTCTTGGCATCAGTAGACACTTCCTCAGTTGCATATCGTGCGAGGTTACCAAACTCCCTGCTGTAAACATCCACAGAAAGTCGGCCTTGGGTGAAACTGCAAAATTCCTCATGTTTACGGTCCATGAGACCCTCCGGAATGTGATGTTCACGGAAAGCCTCACTGAATTCAGCCCAAGTAGTGACATGGCCCGCTGGGCGCATAGCTCCATAATTCTCCCACCATAGACTGGCGGGGCCTTCAAGATGATATGCAGCAAAGGTGACCTTGTCAGCCTCCGCTACCAGCGCGGAACGCAGTTTGTGAGAGATACTGCGAAGCCAGTCATCAGCGTCGAGAGGCTCGACGGAGTGGTGGAACGTGGGTGGATGCAATTTGATAAAATCACTGAGTGACACCACGTTAGTCCTCTGATGGTGTGCCGTGTTCTGTTCAATACGCTCCAACAAACGGTTAGTCTCCCGCTTGTTTCTCTCAGCTTCCATCATAACCTCGGCTAGGGAAGGAGGATGAGGCAGATTTGCATCCCTGACTTCACTGCCTTCGGCCTGCTCTTGAGGAGCAGGGTTAGCGCGCGTGTTGACCATCCTAGGTAAACAAGACAATGATTTAGTCAGGATGATAAAATTCCAACATAGGATACAAAATGTAAGGAATAACTCGGAATGCAAGATGATCATCCGTATGACATGGTAGATACAGAAACTGCTTCTTTTATTCCATCGTCATACACACCATACAGGGTTTAGTACAAGACCAAACAAAGTACTATTACGGTGAAAAGAGGATTACATCTCATTGGAGGCATCCCAAGCTCCTATACATTATTTTTCTACATCTCCGGAAAGAGTACAAACTAGGTCATATCCCACGAGTCACGCGGGACGATAGACGACACAGCTAGTGCGAACTAGTGATACTACCACTAACTCAGACCGATCCATAGTAGTCCTCATAGAAGTCACCTCCATAGCCTGGAAGCTCAACATGATCATCCGGAAACAGACGGTCTCGCGGAGCTTGTGGACCATAGGGGCTAGGATGAGGTCTTGGACCAACAGACGGTGGCCTGCGGGGACCGCGAGGTGGGGTGATGCCTCCTACATCACGCCAACCCATCACGTCTGGCAGAGCAGATCTCACAGGATAGAGATCGCGCATATCTGAATATCCAGCTTGCACCGCCGGTGCGAACCGAGTCAATGTGGCCCAGTGGTCAGCACGGGTATTGAAGAGCTCTAACCTCAAGGCCCGATTTTCACGGTCCTTATCCTCGAGCATCTCAGCAGTGGTGCGAGTCCGTGAATCCTCCTGGGTGGGGTCAGCATAGATAGCCTAGAGATACCCTTGTGCTCCCGGAAGTGATCCTGGCATATACCGGAAATCAGAGTCCCGAAATAGTCCAGATCTGACTCGCATGATGGTCATCATAGAGTAGGCGGCGTCCTGCACAGCCATCTCAATAGTAACCCCGAGTCCATAGGAGCAGTGAAGGGGCTCGGTGGATCCAGGATAAGATGGAAATATCCTGACAGTGCAGAGATACTGGCTTTGATTAAAGTCTCGGAATTGCTCTTCGACCGTGTACTCAGGATACCAGCGGTATCCAGCCTCAGTCATTACCCTGACCAACTTGGCAGTATGGCCGGGTAAATCTAGGCATCGAGTCAGGCGAACCACTTGATTGAGGTCGCGAGTGGCCATCTGAAAGCACAATCATAATGCAAAGGCATTAGAATTTCTAGCAAAATTTCGGCAGCATAACAGCTGTAAATGCTCAAGAAGGATTTTGAGACATTTGACAAAGGATTTCATACACACTCAACATCATCATATCAAATTCTGAATCCATCCTAGCAACATAATATGGTAGAAGAACTGAACTAGGCTTGTATCCATCATACCTATAAGGTACTACTGATTAGTAACACGTGATCCTGATAGAGAGAATAGATCCTAATTCCTTAACCCCCGGTGGAAGAATGGACTGACTCAGATCAGAATGTCATAAGATAAAGGAGTAAAAAGAGCCTTACGTTCCAACCCACAAACAATTCCCCTACATATAACTAAAGAATTTCTAGACTCAACATCGACCAGTTTGGCTTGGAGAACCTACAGGCAGTCCGGCTCTGATGCCAACGCTGTCAGGACCCCGACTTGATGTCACATCGATCTAGCCGGTAACACCTCATATCACTTTGCGGCCTCACGCACGGTATCCCCACGGGTGTCTCCTTACCTTTGCCCGGGACCGTTTGCGCCTTTTGGCTCACGTATATGATAGTGTCGCTAGCATCCATATGATAAGGAGCCCGGGCTGACATGACTAGTCGTAAACCCAAAGTGGCACAGACTTACAGGGACAAGCATCCATGACCCAGCTTCGAACGTGTCGGTCATCAGCAAGTGGGTCCGGGCTGTAGCACTGGGCTAGCAGGACTCCGGTAAACCGGGCTGTAGCGGGCTAACAGGACTCCGGTACTCAAAGCGTGACATTTCCCCGAAGGGACAGACACAGGAACGAAGAAGGACACATGCCGGCCAGCCTAAGTGTTCCAGAGCAGTAGCAAGCTACCATGGCTCAGCGGTAACACTAGGAGACATTTCCCGGTAAGAGAGGCTACTAAAGATAAACAACTAGGTAGTCAGATCCCACACATACCAAGCATTTCAATCATACACACAATATGCTCGATATGTGCAAATACAACGAAGCATCACAACATGACTCTATGACACAAGTACTTTATTTAAGGCTCAGTGAGCCATACATAACATACACAAAGGTACGGGTCTCACGACCCCACATACAAGTCATACAGTCATACAAACCAGCAGCGGAAGTAACTTGTCTGAGTACAGACAACTAGTAAAAAAAGAGGCTTGGAAAGCCTAGCTATACTACGTGGTCCTTCACAAGCTCAGGGTCACCACCTGGGTCTTTAGCCTACTCGTTGATGTCAACGTCTACATAGAACCCATCAGAAGGGGTTGCAGCGTCTTCTGTAAAAATGTAGATTATAGCAACATGAGTACAAAGGTACTCAGCAAGACTTACATCAGATCCTACATACATGCATAGTATCAAGAAGGGTTGGTGGAGTTATTGCAGCAAGCCAGCTTTGACTCTTGGCTAGACTAACCTACGATACTCCAACTTGAAATGGTTTTGCGCACACGAGTCCACTACTCACCACTTCAATACACTACCGAGGATCCACCTCCGTCTTCCTACGGAAGAGCCATCCTCGGCACTCACACTTATCTTGAGGCTTTTAGCAGTTTCCATTTACTTGTCTATGAACTGTATAGGCAACCAAGTAGTCCTTTACCGCGGACGCGGCTATTCGAATAGATCATGTTAACCCTGCAGGGGGTACTTCTTCATACACGCTCTCACCACTTACCGTCGTTTACACGACATGTACTCGGCAACCTTCAAGCGGAAGCCCAACGTGGGTGTCGGCCACGACCTACCTAATCACCTAAGCCTCCAGTCCAGGTTTATCGCCTATTCAGGTTCCATCCGCAGGGAGTCCGGCCGAGGTTTCCCATACGGCCCCGAACGATGTGAACAGGGTTCCCGAGATACCTAACGGGTATTCGGTACACCCGGCCACGTACCTACCGCATCACAGCCCACCCCTACGGTCAGCGCTGTCCACGGCCTCCAGTAGGCTACAAACACCAGAAACTACTTGCAACTCCTGGACGGAGAACTAGGGTGAATAAGAAGTCGAGAGGGTCCATTGGTTTCGGGCCCAATGCATGGTAGTAGCTGATTCTTAAATCACACATACAGATCTCAGTGCTTAAGGTCGGCTTCAATGAAACAACCCACCATGTACTCCTACATGGCCTCTCATCGATACCTTTACCAAATCGTGTCCACCACACCACTCTCATTACCGACATAATCATTTCACTCTAGCCCATCACCCAGATGAACCAGACCTGACACGACTCTAAGCATAGCAGGCATAGCAAGGTAGGAACAACACATACATATGGCTCAATCAACTCCTACACATGCTAGTGGGTTTCATCTAGTTACTGTGGCAATGACAGGTCATGCAGAGGAAATGGGTTCAACTACCGTAGCACACAGCAGTTTGAATCGCGTTGTCTTAATGCAGTAAAAGAGAGCAGGAGCGAGAACATGGGATTGTATCGATATGATCAAATGGTTGGTTGCTTGCCTGATGGTTCGATGCACGGATACGGTTCTTCGTTAGGGTAGTCACGGTACTCCTCGGGGACAGATCCTGTCGTAAAGGATAACGATACACAGGCATCACCAAACAATGTGCAACAATATGATGCATGCATGAAACATGGCAATATGAGTGTGTTGGGCTAATGCAACTAAAGCTACCAACGCTGTCAGGACCCCGACTCGATGTCACATCGATCTAGCTGGTAACACCTCATATCACTTTGCGGCCTCACGCACGGTATCCCCACGGGTGTCGTCTTACCTTTTCCCGGGACCGTTTGCGCCTTTTGGCTCGCGTATATGAAAGTGTCGCTAGCATCCATATGATAAAGAGCCCGGGCTGACATGACTAGTCGTAAACCCAAAGTGGCATAGACTTACAGGGACAGGCATCCATGACCCAGCTTCGAACGTGTCGGTCATCAGCAAGTGGGTCCGGGCTGTAGCACTGGGCTAGCAGGACTCCGGTAAACCGGGCTGTAGCGGGCTAACAGGACTCCGGTACTCAAAGCGTGACATTTCCCCGAAGGGACAGACACAGGAACGAAGAAGGACACATGCCGGCCAGCCTAAGTGTTCCAGAGCAGTAGCAAGCTACCATGGCTCAGTGGTAACACTAGGAGACATTTCCCGGTAAGAGAGGCTACTAAAGATAAACAACTAGGTAGTCAGATCCCACACATACCAAGCATTTCAATCATACACACAATATGCTCGATATGTGCAAATACAACGAAGCATCACAACATGACTCTACGACACAAGTACTTTATTTAAGGCTCAGAGAGCCATACATAACATACACAAGGTACGGGTCACACGACCCAGCATTCAAGTCATACAGTCATACAAACCAGCAGCGGAAGTAACTTGTCTGAGTACAGACAACTAGTAAAATAAAAGAGGCTTGGAAAGCCTGGCTATACTACGTGGTCCTTCACAAGCTCAGGGTCACCACCTGGGTCTTTAGCCTACTCGTTGATGTCAACGTCTACATAGAACCCATCAGAAGGGGTTGCAGCGTCTTCTGTAAAATGTAAATTATAGCAACATGAGTACAAAGGTACTCAACAAGACTTACATCAGATCCTACATACATGCATATTATCAAGAAGGGTTGGTGGAGTTATTGCAGCAAGCCAGCTTTGACTCTTGGCTAGACTATCCTACGATACTCCAACTTGAAATGGTTTTGCGCACACGAGTCCACTACTCACCACTTCAATACACTACCGAGGATCCACCTCCGTCTTCCTACGGAAGAGCCATCCTCGGCACTCACACTTATCTTGAGGCTTTTAGTAGCTTCCATTTACATGTCTATGAACTGTATAGGCAACCAAGTAGTCCTTTACCGCGGACGCGGCTATTCGAATAGATCATGATAACCCTGCAGGGGTGTACTTCTTCATACACGCTCTCACCACTTACCGTCGTTTACACGACATGTACTCGGCAACCTTCAAGCGGAAGCCCAACGTGGGTGTCGGCCACGACCTACCTAATCACCTAAGCCTCCAGTCCAGGTTTATCGCCTATTCAGGTTCCATCCGCAGGGAGTCCAGCCGAGGTTTCCCATACGGCCCCGAACGATGTGAACAGGGTTCCCGAGATACCTAACGGGTATTCGGTACACCCGGCCACGTACCTACCGCATCACAGCCCACCCCTACGGTCAGCGCTGTCCACGGCCTCCAGTAGGCTACAAACACCAGAAACTACTTGCAACTCCTGGACGGAGAACTAGGGTGAATAAGAAGCTGAGAGGGTCCATTGGTTTTGGGCCCAATGCATGGTAGTAGCTGTATCTTAAATCAAACATACAGATCTCAGTGCTTAAGGTCGGCTTCAATGAAACAACCCACCATGTACTCCTACATGGCCTCTCATCGATACCTTTACCAAATCGTGTTGACCACACCACTCTCATTACCGACATAATCATTTCACTCTAGCCCATCACCCAGATGAACCAGACCTGACACGACTCTAAGCATAGCAGGCATAGCAAGGTAGGAACAACACATACATATGGCTCAATCAACTCCTACACATGCTAGTGGGTTTCATCTAGTTACTGTGGCAATGACAGGTCATGCAGAGGAAATGGGTTCAACTACCGTAGCACACAGCAGTTTGAAACGCGTTGTCTTAATGCAGTAAAAGAGAGCAGGAGCGAGAACATGGGATTGTATCGATATGATCAAATGGTTGGTTGCTTGCCTGATGGTTCGATGCACTGATACGGTTCTTCGTTAGGGTAATCACGGTACTCCTCGGAGGCAGAACCTGTCGCAAAGGACATCGATACACAACCATCACCAAACAATGTGCAACAATATGATGCATGCATGAAACATGGCAATATGAGTGTGTTGGGCTAATGCAACTAAAACCAGAAGGGTTTGAACAAATTTGAATCAAAGATTCAAATTTCAAACTCAAACATGGCCTTTTAAAGTGCTTTTCCTTGTTCTGCTTAAAACATCAATTTAACTTGTTTGATCATGCATGAAAATAGTACAGATGGATAGATTGGATTTTTCTGATCATTTTTCATATATAATTTGTCTAATTTGGAGTTACAGAATAAAAGTTATGAATTTTTGAAGTTTAAATAATATTCTGGAATTTCCTGATTTATATTAAATCCAGAAATATATATATTGCGCCAGCATGACGTCAGCATGATGTCAGCGGTCAACTGCGGCTGGCTGGGGTCAAACCTGACGTGTGGGGTCCACACGTCAGTGACAGGGGGGTTAAACAGGGTTAGTTTAATCCTAATTAGGAATTAGTGGCGCTGGGGCCCACTGGTCAGTGTCAGGGGGTTAACTAACAGTGATTAGCACTAATCTGACCACCTGGCCGACGGGGCCCACGCGTCAGTGACCCTGGGGGGGTCAAACCCCAGGTCAAACAGGTCAAACCCACCGGCGACATGACGCCGGCGAGGCCCGAGACGGCGGCGCGATACGGAAACGCGCTACAGGGCACGGGCGAGGCCGTGCTTGGGCTCGTTGGAGAGCCCTTGCTCCCGCGCGTCGAACGGTGGTGGTGGCCGTGCCTGAGGTGGCCGGTACCGACGACGGCGAGCTCGTGAGCGGCGGCCGGAGTTCGGGTGCGGTCGGGATCGGCGCTGCTGCTCGCAAGCGAGGGAGCTGAGGCGCTGGAGGGGCTCTACGGGTCCTTACGGACTTGTTGGACTCGCCGGGGTGACCAAGTGGTCACCGGAGCTGCGTCGACGGCGAGCTTGGCGACGGCGGAGGTTCGGCCGTGGTGGGGAACGGGGTTACGATGCGGGAACGAGGGGGAAAAGAGGGGGAAACGGTGGCGGAGCTCACCGCGGTTGCAGTGGGCGTCGAAGCGGGCTCGGGGACGCGCTGGAGACGGCGAATCGACGGCGATGGTGGTCGGAGCCCGAGGAGGAAGACGATGGCGTGGAGGCGATGCAGAGCTTCCCGAGGGGCTTGGCTTGGTGGGGAGGAAGAGGGGGTCGCGGCGGAGCTCCTGAGCTCAACGAAGGGGCGAGGGGTGGCCGGTGACGGCTGCTATGGCGAACGGCGGCGATGGTGGTGTTCGGCCGTGAGAGAGAGAGAGAGCGAGGGAGAGGAGGGGAAGAACCGAGGGAGAGTGAGAGAACGGGGGAGGGCGTGGCGTCGTTCCAGGCCATCCAGACGAGGAGGGGAGGGGCAGGCAGGCAGGCGAGCAGGTGGCGTGGCGCGGTGGCGCGCGCGCGCGCCGGGCACACTCCCCTCCCTCTGTCGAGGACGAAGACGACAGAGGAGGAGGTGGGCTGGGCCGGCCAGCTGGCTGGGCCAGAGGCGCCAGGTAAAAGGCCCAGGTAAGGTTCTTCCTTTATTTATTTCTGTTTTCTAATTTCTGACATTTGTTTTGATTTAAATAAAATATTAAATCATTTTATAACCTTATGCCAATTTTTGCAGGAGCTAGATATATTATTCCAGAGCTCCCCAACAGGTGGCATAATTTTTGGACATATATTAATATATATAGTTAATATATTTCCAATGCAAATATTTATGCATTAATTCCAAATGCCCAAAATAAATACCTATGAGATCTTAAAAATATTGGTTTGATTTTTATCTCTGTCCAATATTTTCAGAGGGCAACATGAGCATTTTCTTGGACCTTTTTGGAGAAATTTTTATTTGGATCATTTTCAGAAATGATTCTAAGGGTTTCACAAATCCCCATTTCAAGTTAAATGGAATTTTAAACATGATGCACACACTCTGATGCATGACTAGCTAGGGTGTGACATATAGTGTAGTTGAGAGAATTCAAAAAGATAATAGGACTATCATGTGTGGGTGCAATAGAAACAAATTCATTATTAACATAAGGAACTATAGCAAGTTCATCTCCATAAGCATAATTCATATTGGCATCTTGGCCACAAGCATAACAAGCATCGAGTTCATCAAAAGGGGATATTTCAAATGAACCAACGGGATCATAGCAATTATCATAGAATTCATCCTTCGGTAAGCACGAAGGGACATTGAGCAATGTATGAGTTGAAGAGTTACTCTCATTAGAAGGTGGGCATGGGTAGCTAATCCATTCTTCCTCTGTTTGTTCTTCGCTCTCCTCATCATCTTTTTCATCCAATATTTAAGTACGGCAAAATTTTCAGATTTGTAAAGAGTAGCATCATACTTTTGAATCAAAGAAGAAATTTCATAAAGCATCCTTCAAAGAAAAAAATTCTTCAATTTTTTAAATATCATAATAATTACAAACACCCTTGGCATAAGAAGATAAAATTCCATTATCCTTAAACTCACATTGGAACGGAAGGTGTTTTTAGGGTCTTCAGAACAACAAGTAAAATCATGTATTTCACATAAATTCAAAGCATAACAATACAAACTATTAATATGATGCCAGAAAAGTTTCCCTTTTGAGATAAGCGGTGTCACACAAAATAAGCATGCTCATTTAATGATTTTCCCTCAACTAAGCTAGTTGGGATTTCAGCATGAGCACACAAGGATCGAAGATGATCCAAGTAGAAAGCTTCAGCAGTATGATAGATTTTGGGTGATTCTTCAACCACTGGTTTAGTAGGTACAACTATTTTTTTGGTATTTTACGTTTCCTACCCATAACTAGAGATAGAAAACAAGAGAACAAACTAAAAACTACTTAATGATAAAGCAAACAAGCACACACGAGAATATTCACCCCACGCTATTGCTCCTCGGCAACGACGCCATAAAAAGGTCTTGATAACCCACAAGTATAGGGGGTCATTTGTAGCCTTTTTTGATAAATAAGAGTGTCGAACCCAATGAGGAGCTAAAGGCAGATCAAATATTCCCTCAAGTTCTATCGACCACCGATACAACTCTACGCACACTTAACGTTTGCTTTACCTAGAACAAGAATAAAACTAGAAGTACTTTGTAGTTGTGGATACGTTTGCAAGATAATAAAGAACGCGAAAATAAAAGTTAGGTGTTGTTTCAATAAAAGTGCAATTAAATAAAGCGAGTGTGGAAAGGTGGCGATAGGATTTGCGGAATTGTCCCTAGGCAATCGATAACTAGACCGATAATCATTCCTACAATTTTATATGAGGGAGAGGCATGAGCCAACATACTTTCCTTACTTGGATCATATGGACTTATGATTGGAACTCTAGCAATCATCTACAACTACCAAATATCATTAAGGTAAAACCCAACCATACCATTAAGTATCAAGTCCTCTTTACTCCCATACGCCATAACCCCCTTACTCGGGTCTGTGCTTCTGTCACTCATGCCACCCACTATAAGAGAACCATGAACATATTGCAACACCCTACAATGGGGACCCCTCACATTTGCATGAGACGGAGGGCACCGTAGGACAGCACCATAATAAAATATACACTCATACCAACCAAGATCACGATTAACCCATAGGACAAAATAGATCTACTCAAACATCATGGGATGGGAACATAGTATTGGATAATAATATGAAGCATAAAGCACCATGTTCAAGTAGAGGGTACAACGGGTTGCAGGAGAGTGGACCACTAAATATAGATGGGGGAAGATGATGAAGATGTTGGTGAAGATGATGGAGTTGTTGGAGTAGATTGCCGTCACATGATGATTGCCCTGGCGGCGTTCCGGCGCCACCTGGAGAGAGAGGGAGAGAGCCCCCCTCCTTCTTCTTCTTCCTTGGCCTCCCCCTAGGTGGAGGAGAGTTCCCCCTCTGGTCCATGGCCTCCATGGTGGCAGAGGAGCGGAAGCCCCTCCGAGATTGGATCTCCCTCTCTGTTCTCTTCTATTTTGCGTTCCTGTTTTCTGGCCCTTCACCGTTTCTCGAATTCCTGGAGATCCATAACTCTGATTGCGCTGATATTTTTACACAAGTTTTTCCATAAATTATCTTTCTTGCGCCCAAAGAAGGGTCCCAACTGACTTACGGGGTGGACGCAAGACACCTGGGAGCGCCATGGGGTGCCCGGCGCCCGCTGGTGGGTTGTGGAGGCCATGGGCCTCTGTTTGCGTTGATTCCACATCCCAAAAATCACATATATTCCAAAACAATTCTCCATAAATTTTTATCGCGTTTGGACTTCGTTTGATATGGATATTCCACGAAACAAAAAACATGCAACAAATAGGAACTGGCACTGGGCACTAGATCAATTGGTTAGTCCAATAAATCATATAAAATGTTGCCAAAAGTATGTGAAAGTTATATAATATTGGCATGAAGCAATCAAAAATTATAGATACGACGGAGACGTATCAATAAGCCATAGGGTTTAGCCTGTACAGGGGACATCCTCGCAAAATCATTCACCTAGCCCTAGATTTAGACCACACATTACAATCTCGAGCTAGACCAGCTTTGTATTTGATACATCTCCATCAATATAAACAAGAGTAGGACATATGGTTTTACCTCCATTAAGAGGGTCCGAACCTGGCTAAACATCATCTCCTTCATTCCTGTTACACTCGATCCAAGATCCATAGCTCGGGACCCCCTACCCCGAGATTTGCCGGTTTTGACACCGACACTGGTGCTTTCTTTGAGAGCTGCATTGGGCGATCGATGAAGAGATCGATGGGATCGTCGGTCAATAGCCTCGAACCAGAGGGGCTTGCTTGCGCGCCCAAAGCTTCAGTCACTAGAACGCCTACATGTACAATCGAGGCGGAATATGACACTTCTCCGGTCCCCATGGGGAAGTCCCCCAGGGATGAGGGGCTACGGTACTTCCTGGAAAGTGAGTTGAATGGAAGCCCGCCTGAGACAGCCGAGGAGGCCAACCTCCGGGCCAGATCGCCCATCGAATGATCACAAATTCGACATCGGATGAAAAGGATAGGGTCTCGAACCCACGATCTATTGAGATCGGGACTCGTCCGTTAACCTCCCGCATAGAGTATCGCCCCGACAACTCTGGCCCACCCGACGTCTAGGATCTAACCTACGTGCAGCAACTCCCTGATGAATTGATCATGCAGTACTGGGCTAGATTCTTGTCTGTCAAAGACAAAGCTATCGGATTGTCTGGACTCTGACATAACCACTACTTTCTAGCGCGGGTGCAAGGATAAAGTTGCCTCGAACACCCTTGCTCGTCGCTGCATTCAAACGCTCTCGGGATTATACAAGCTAGTGCACCGATTTTGCGCCATTGAGGATGCTTGGCTCACCGAGGAAAAGACGGATTCGATCTATGAGGATTACGTGGGACATCCAGAGCCAGCACCTTAGTGTGGGCCTCGTAAATGGAACCCCGGAAGGAGAAGAAGAAATCCTCTGGTCACCCCGCAATCACTTTGGACAGCTTCCTAGATAAGATGTGCTTGATCCACATTATCCTAATCAACTCTTGCCCGACCCATAACCTTCACGACTGTTGCATGTTGAGACAAGTAGCAAAAGGGGGACTCGCCATCCTGGCAGGTACCTCCCAACACGGTGAACAAACCTTGGACGAGGATGAGGTTTGATGATCTACGGAACTTTCGTGTCCAACAACCAGTGCAAACGGGCCCTGTGAGAAATCAATTTTGTTTGATAGGTGCGGACTAGGGGTGCGTGGATAGACACACCAATGACCTTAGATCATAGCGATCAGCCGATGTCAACCCCAAACATGTGCCCTGCCACCCTGGTCCTCAACCCAATTGTAGGTAGTGGCCGACTTCAGAAGACCGTCATGGACGGGGACAGTAGCCTAAATCTAATACATGAAAATACTCTGGATAAAATGTTAATTGATAAATTTTGCATAGAATAGAGCTGCGCCACCTTTAAAGGTATAGTCCCTAGGCGAGAAGCACGCTGCAGCGGAAAAATGACCATGGTTGTGGTCTTTGGAACTCCAAGAAACTATCGTTCCGAAGAGATCACGTTCATATCGCTCCTTTCAAGAGCGGATACCATGCCCTCCTCGGACGGGGCGCCTTCTCTAAATTCCAAGAAGTACCGCATTATGGCTACATGAAGCTTAAGATGCCGGGCCCAAACAGGATCATCACTGTCTCAAGCAACCCCGATCGAGCACTTAAAGCCGAGAATAAGACGGCGTCGCTCGCCCTTGATACTCCGCCCAAAGCCTGCGCGGCCGAGGAACTAACCATGTTAAGCGCCAAAGTCGACCATGATGATGTCATCCTTGAAAAGTGACCGAGGTTTACTTCGTTCAAACCAGCTGACGAAATAGTGAAATTTCAAGTGCACCCAATGGACCCCGCCAAAACAGCGTCCATAGGGGCAAACCTGGATCCATAAATTTCAAAGCCCTTGTGCACTTTCCTTAGGGAGAATTGGGACATATTTGCCTGGCACTCTTTCGACATGCCTGGGATACCCCGCAGGCTCGCAGAACATAGTTTGAACATACTGAAAGGCTACAAGCCAGTCAACCAAATGCTTCGACATTTTTCTGAACCAAAGCGTCAAGCAATGGGCGAGGAGCTGGATAAACTACTAGAGGCCGGGTTCATCCTAGATATAAAACACCCCGATTGGCTTGCCAATTTGGTCATGGTACCAAAGAAGGATAGGTCCTGGCGGTTGTGCGTCGATTTCAAAGATATCAATAAAGCCTACCCCGAATACCCCTTCCCCTACCCCGCATTGATCATATTGTAGACGCCACGACAGGCCATAATGCGCTATGCTTCCTGGAAGCCTATTCAGGATACCATCTGATACATCTCCAATGTATCTATAATTTTTGATTTTTCCATGTTGTTATATTATCAATCTTGGATGGTTTATAATCATTTTATAGTCATTTTATATCTTTTTTTGGTACTAACCTATTGACATAGTGCCAAGTGCCAGCTGTTGTTTTTTCCATGTTTTTTACATAACAAAAAATCAATACCAATGGGAGTCCACACGCAATGAAGCTTTATGGAGATTTTTTTGGACCAGAAGGAACATAATGGGCCCTGGCTGCACCTGGGGTGGTGCTCCGAGGAGAGCACAACCCACCAGGGCATTCTAGGCGTACCCTGGTTGGTTGTGCCCACCTCGGGTGCCCCCCGGACCGCCTCTTTGCTCTATAAATACCCCAATATTCCAGAAACACTAGGGGAGTTGACAAAATATTGATCCAGTCGCCGCATAGTCCAGAACCACCAGATCCAATCTAGACACCATCTCGGATGGGGTTCACCACCTTCATTGGTGCCTCTCCGATGATGCGTGAGTAGTCCTTTGTAAACCTTCGAGTTTGTAGTTAGTAGCTAGATGGCTTCCTCTCTCTCTCTCTCTTGATTCTCAATACAATGGTCACTTGGAGATCCATATGATGCAGTGTGTTTGTTGGGATCGATGAACTTTGAGTTTATGATCATATCTATCTTTTTATATCCATGAAAGTTATTTGAGTTTCTTTGATCTCTTTTATGTATGATTGTTTATAGCCTCGTATTTTTTCTCTGATATTTGGGTTTTGTTTGGCCAACTTGATCTATTTATCTTACAATGGGAAGAGGCACTTTGTAGTGGGTTCGATCTTACGGTGCTTGATCCCAGTGACAGAAGGGGAACCGACACGTATGTATCGTTGCTACTAAGGATAAAATGATGGGGTCTATCTCTACATAGATAGATCTTGTCTACATCATGTCGTCGTTCTTATTGCATTACTCTGTTTCTCCATGAACTTAATACACTAGATGCCTGCTGGATAGCAGTCGATGTGTGGAGTAATAGTAGTAGATGCAGGCAGGAGTCGGCCTACTAATCTTGGACGTGATGCCTATGTAATGATCATTGCCTAGATATCTTCATGAGTATTTGAAGTTCTATCAATTGCCCAACAGTAATTTGTTCACCCACCGCTTGCTATTTTTCTTGAGAGAAGACACTAGTGAAACCTATGGCCCCGGGTCTCTTTCTCATATTATTTGCCTTTCCGATCTATTTTATTTGCCATTTATTTTCAGATCTATTAAACCAAAAATACCTTGCTGCAATTTATTCTTATTTATTTTATTTGGCATTCGGTCTATCAATTACTACAAATTTACCTCACGTCTGTTTGCCTATCTTGAGGCGCCGTACCCCGGAAGGCATTGACAACCCCTTTAACACGTCGGGTTGCTAGAAGTTGTCATTTGTGTGCAGGTGTTGTTTACGTTGTATTGCTTGGTTTTCCTACTGGTTCTATAACCTTGGTTTCACATCTAAGGGAAATACCTACCATCGCTGTGCTGCATCATCCCTTCCTCTTCAAGGACATACTAACGTAGCTTCAAACGACATCAAAAGGAATTTCTGGCGCCATTGCCGGGGAGGATCAAGTCAAGATAGTCTCCCGGCCACGTGCCAATTTCTGGCGCTGTTGCCGGGGAGGATCTTCAACATATACGAGGTTCATCTCCTCGCAATTACATTATTTGCCATTTGCCTCTTGTTTTCCTCTCCCCCACTTCACAAAAATGTGTCGTTTTATTCGCCCCTCTTTTTCGTTCGCTGTTTTCTCGCCGGATCTATTTTTGTGTGCAATTTTATTTGCCCCTATTATCGTCATGGATAGTTCTTCCCCTATTGGCTGCACCCCCAAGAACGAAGTTCTCAACTTTAAACAAAGGGGAGGAGAAAATTTAAAAGATGCTTGGTATAGAATTTGCAATGCTCATAATAGATCTATCCGTAAGCAATCTACTGTTGTTCTTCTTCGTTGCTTTCATGTGGGCATCACCACTTGGTATAGATTCGTCCTTGATACGATTACCGGTGGAAATTTCTTGATGTGTCCCTCTCTTGATGCTTTCAATGCTATGGGAAATTTAGTAGGCTCACCACCCCTTATGATTAATGAAACAACTTTAACTCTTGAGCATGTTATGGAAAGATTAGATGCTATTGAAAAGAAAATGGTTACTGAAGAGCATATTGGAAATTTGGATAAAAAGATGCATAATTTTTCTACTAAGATTGGGTCAAAAGTGGGAGAAGTTTTTAAGTTTGTTAAAGGAAAAGGGTACCGTAATTCATGAAAGAATTGAAGAAAGTCCGTCTTGGATTGATAAATTAGAAGAAATCTTTAGTAATTTGAGCACGGCTTTTGCTTTCACTAAAACTATTGAAAGAACTCCCGTAAAGATTGGCAAGACTACTCAAGTTACTAAGAACAAGAGTGCAACTTCTAGTAATAGTAAAGAGGATCTTAAGATGATTAGCATTCACGCGGATTTTGTTGAAGTTATAAGAGATCCCTTTGGTAAGAATGAATTCTTTAAAATTATTCCTAGGAGTACTGTCATTGAAAATCTTTATGCTAAATCTTTGAAAAATTCAAAGTGTTTGATTGAAGAGTTGAACAAGGATGAAAAACTTAGATCCTTGCTTTATGTCTAGCTAAGGGCGTAAAACTATAGCGCTTGTTGGGAGGCAACCCAATGAATAAAATTTATTTTTTCTTTTTGCTTCCTATTCTTGAGTGTTAGCACAATTATGCTACTGTTATGATTGTGTTTTTTATGTTTTATTAGTGTTTGTGCCAAGTAAAGCATTTAGGATCCTCTTGGGTGATAGTTGTTTGATCTTGCTAAAAAAACAGAAACTTTTGCGCTCACGAAAATAATTCTCATTTTTTACCAGAGAGCGATAAAATACCAATTCCTTTTGCGGTAGATCAATATAAAAATTACTCAGGTCATCCTAATGTTTCAGAATTTTTGGAGTTACAGAAGTATTCTAAATAGTCAAATTTCTACAGACTGTTCTGTTTTGACAGATTCTGTTTTCTTTGCGTTGTGTGCTTATTTTGATGGCTCTATGGTTTTCTTTGATGATTTTTTTCCATAGAAAAGTAGGAATACAGTAGATATAATGCAAGAACGAAATATGAATTGGTTTGATACAAAACTTATAGTAGTGATTTATTTTCTTATACTAACGGATCTCACGAAGGTTTTGTTGAGTTTTGTGTGATTGAAGTTTTCATGGTTTGGGTAATCTTACGACGGATGAAGGAATATGGAGTAGAAGATCCTAAGCTTGGGATTCCCCGGCACCCCAAGCTATTATCCAAAAATGAGCAACCAACTAAGCTTGGGGATGCCCCCGAGTGGCATCCCCTCTTTCTTCTAACGACCATCGGTATTTTACTCGAAGCTATATTTTTATTCGTCACATACTATGTGTTTTGCTTGGAGTGTCTTGTATGATATGAGTCTTTGCTTGTTTTATTTTGTGTTTTTAAGTCTTGATACCTTGCTGGACACACCTATTTGGGAGAGCCAAAATTATGTCATGACTTGCTAGAATTGCTCTCCATGCTTCACTTAAATTTTTGTGAGCTATGGACTTGCTCTAGTGCTTCACTTATATCTTTTTGAGCACGGTGTGCTTTAGTATTTTTGAAGAAATGCTCTCTTGCTTCACTTAGATTTATTTGAGAGTTAATAAAATTTTCAAGAAATTCTCTCTTTGCTTCACTTAAATTAATTTGAGAGAAAGAAAGAAATATTATGCTCATGATCTTCACTTATATTTGTTTGAGCTTATGAAAAGCAACACATGAAAATTAGTCCCAGAGTGATAGATATCCAAGAAGGATATAATAAAAACTTTCATGAAGATCATTGGACAAAATAAACTTGATTCTTAGTAATAGTTTTGAGGTATGATGCTGCGATATGTGAGTCATCTTGATGAGTAATTATGCTTTAGTAAGAATATTGGTGTTAAGGTTTGTGATTCCCTATGCAAGCACAAAAGTCAATAGTCATGCAATGAAATTATATCCTACTTGTGGTGCATTATTCGGTGTTAATTATGCTTAATGCTTGCTTATGAGATTATCTATTTCTTGGTTGGTCGCTTCTCAATCTTTTGCTAGCCTTCATTTTGCACTAAGTATGATCTCTACTTGTGCATCCAAAATCCTTTAAACCAGTTTTGCCACATGAGTCCACTATATCTACCTCTATGCGTATTGTTTTGCCGTTCTAAGCAAATTTGCATATGCCATATCTAATTCTCAAAATAAGCTTCTCTTTTGTGTGTTCGTTTTGCTCGCGGAGCGGTAAGGGATGGCTAATATTTCCATGCTAGATGTGTTATTCTCACAATGAGTATTTACTCACATGTCATTGCACGAGAGTAAGGCAAAGGTATTAGGGATGCCCAGCCCCGAAATGAAAAAAAATGAATTTACTTGATGTTGTCAAATAATAAATTCCTTCGAAAGTGTTGGTATGGAAGGCACCTGTGGATACGGTTAGCCATGGAAAGTGAAAGTATGGTGGAAAAAGGAATAAACTTTATTTTTTGTTTGGAACCGCCTATGATATATCTAGCATGGAAAGTGTTGGGAACTCTAAGTCGTTTTCGTTGGTGGGAAGGATACACCTCCCAAAATGTTTTTATCTCTAAGTTTTTCACTTTGAGCTCTGACACCTCTGCAAATCCCTACTTCCCTCTGCGAAGGGCCTTTCTTTTACTTTATGAAATTTTTATTTTTGAATTTGAGTCTCCACCTTCTCTTGTAAAAACACCAACTAGGAGGCAATATGATCGTACGTGAGTATTGGGTGTAGCTAATATGCGAGTGTGTTTCATGAATGGATCAATGATTGAGCATGATGGGCTAGGGATAACTTATTTTAGAGTTGATATTTTGAAAGACATGGTTGCTTGTTGATATGCTTGAGTATTTAAATTATCTTGTCAGAAGTAGACTATTGCTTTGAATCACATAAAAGTCCAAATGTCCGTGCTATAAAGAAAAGAATATGATATGACATGTTAGGCAGCATTCCACATCACAAATTCTGTTTTTATCACTTACCTACTTGAGGACGAGTAGGAGTTAAGCTTGGGGATGTTGATACGTCTCCAACGTATCTATAGTTTTTGATTGTTCCATGCTGTTATATTATCAATCTTGGATGTTTTATAATGATTTTATATCATTTTTGGTACTAATGTAACATCCCAATTTTCAATTTGGATGTTATACATGGGTCATCATATACATATCATATTTTATTTGCATTTTGGTTGTGATCCTAGAAATCTTAAGCAACTCAAGGACCCAAGGAGAGAGTTGGAGGTTTCACAAATTTCATATTTGATTTTTTTTCAAATTTGAAATTGAGGATCAATTTGATTTTAATATTTTCTCTCCAATTATTTCCAGTAATAAAAATAAATGAGAGAAGATAATATGACTTCTTCAAAAGAGAGGAATATTGGACAAGAAAATTTAAAATCAAATTAATATTTTATTGGTATTTTATTTGCTATTTTATTTGAATTAGAAAATATGCATTTTTGAAAAGTGCATTTTTAGGCCAGAAAAATGTTCATCTTGTCCTAAATATTAGGTTTGGACGGTGAAAATTGTTTCTGGTATTTTTAGAATTTTTTTGTATTTTATTAGGATTTTTTCTTTCACGCGAAATTTATTTAAAAAAAATTCTTCTTCGCCCAACTGGGCCGAAGGCCCAGCCGAGCCAGGCCCAGCCGCCATCGTCGCCCCGTGCTGGCGCCGAACTCCGGCGCGGGGAGTCCGGGTCGGACCCGTGCCGCCGCCGCCCCCTCGCACAAGCCCCCCCCTCGGGCCTTTATAAGGCCGAGCCTCCCCGCCACCTCCTCCCCACCACCCACCGCCGAAGCCGCCGGAGCCGCGTTGGATCTTGTCATTGACCTCGCCGTCGATTTTCTATGATTAACCAGTAAAAACCGCTAGGTTTTCCTCGTTTTTTTGGTTTAGATTAGATCAGTTTTTTATTTTATTAGGTTAAATAGCGAACGTTCATCGGTTAGATTGTTTTTATGAACGATTTTCATTCGTTATTTCCTGTTAGCGAACGTTTGTTCATTTTTCCGTCTATTTTCGGCCAGGGACCTATCCGCAAATACTTTTATCATAGATTAGTCCATGATCTTAAAACCTTTGTTACTTTTTGCTCGTTTATCCAAATCTAGTGAAACCAACGCCTAAACTTCGTCTTGTTCCCCTCTTTCGAGATAATCAACTTCAACATTGTTTTGACAAATTAAAATTTGGTTTCAAGCAGATTTGATTTCGAACTTCTTTTGATCGTAGTTTGGGTTTCATAGCTCTGAATTGATTGTTTCTTTTTGCAAATAGAAGCTCTTCAGTTGAACTTTCAGTTTGGATCTTTTATTTTGAGTTTTACCCTTGCATCGTATGCTTGAGTGCTTATGTATGTGGTTGTTTGTTCACGATAGAGTTTCTGGAGTGCGAGGCTTGCTACTACAAATCACTAGGGTTTTCAGATCGTCTGCAAGGGAAGTAACACTTTGATCATATTGCTTATTACCCAGTTTTTATGCATTAGTTTCAATCCTCAAACACTGCATGGTTAGGACTTGAATACTTGTGGGTATTGGTAAGTAGTTGATGAGGTAGAACCTATTGTCGTTTATACAAACCTTGGGAGTTACTACATTATGCTTATACTTCTCTGCTATGCTTGTAGACGTGGTTTGGTTTGAGTGATCCATGATAGATGTGAGAGTTTAAATTAATGGTTAAACTTAAGGTGGCTACTTTAATACACATCTGGGTGGATTGGTTGAGGCACCCTTGAGTACCCAGTGGTTGTCCAGGCACCTGGAGCAATCCAGTGTTGTCCTAGGATATCCCGGAGTAACCGTGAGATCATCCTATGGTTTGCCACCCAGGCTCAAAGTGATCTTGAGATTATTCATGCTAGAAACTTCCGTGTGCATCCACAAGCCATTATGGGCTCTGGCATAGTTGAGTAAGTTGTGTGACCTCTTTCAGTGGTAAGCTAGTAGATGTAGGGGATGTAGGTGGTACTGTCTACCCGGAGTAAAGAGTTAATGCTTCTGAAAGACTGTGTCTCGGTCATCCATTTCTCAAACACCATGTAGTGCAAGAAATCCAATGGAGGAGATCAAGTCTTGTGGGGAAAAGTGCGCAAACTTCTACAGAGTGTACAAACTAATCATGGTTAGCGTGTCCCTGGTTATGGACATCTTTGAGTATCTGGTACTTGAATTATTGATTTGACTCATCGCTTTACTTAATTAATTTGTTGGGTTATAATTATTATTTTGGAGGAACCTTCTCAATAATTTCTTTTTCAACCAACTTTGTAGTTAAATAAAGTATATTCCTTTGTTGTGGGGAAAAATTAGCTTTATGCAAATAGTAACCATAGAGCCTCCACCAGCCATATATGCATATAGTGATAGATGTTATTTGTTCCTTACTCTATAGTGTTATCTTGCCAGCATATTCCATGTGCTGACCTATATGGGCTGCAACGTATTATGTTGCAGAGTTTTCAGACGAAGAGTAAGGTGCGATATGTCGTTTTCGTGCACGCAGCTATGCCCTTGGAGTTGATGGACTCATTTACCTTCGAAGCTTCCGCAGTTATCTTATTTAGATGGCTTCTGCCATATTATTGTAATAAGTTCTCTTTTGAGAAATTCGATGTAATAAGTGTGTGATGGAACTCTGTTATAAATCATCGAGTACTATATGTGTTAGCATTACCGATCCAGGGGTGACACTTAAGCACAGAGATTTGACCGTCTAAGGTCAGATCTCTACAAGATGGTATCAGAGCACATGCTGACTATAGGGCGCGACCACTAGGATGAGCCATAGGGCACTCTTCTCTAATCATTTTTGACTCTTCTCCCTTTTCTACACTATAGATGTTTGACCCAAGCAACAAGTTTGCTCAATCAGATGATGACACCCCATTTGGACGACACTTGAAGGAGGCCACTAAGTACCTGAGCATCGGAATACCAAGCTTCACGGGGACCTACACTGCCACTCTACCTGAAGAAGAGCGCTGGAAAATTCAAGTACATGTTCCAGGAAGGACATTCATACCAGTTACTGAGCCCATAGAGTTTTTCTTTGATGCACCAACTTGGAGTCTAGGAAAGAGCATGGCAGCCCATATCGCCATGGGACGCATCGGCGAGGTATACCACAAGGATCTTAAGGACACCATCTACCAGATATGTGGACTCCGAGATGAGCAATGGGAGATGATTTGCACCAGGAGGGACAAGTCCATTGCAGCCTACATCCAGGAGTTAAACCAACACATTCGTCGTCAGGAGAACCAGATGTGGGCCAGCATGATAGACAAGAAGAAGGTGATGACCAGGAACATGGAGCTAGAAGAGGAACTCAAGTCTACATGCGATGGATATGAAGAAGAAATCATAGTACTACTAGAGAAGAATGAAGACCTGAAGAAGAAGCTAGGAATATTCATGGGAGATCCCAAAACTCAGGAGGACAACCATCCTGAAGACTACATCATAATCGACGACACCGACTCCGCCCCCGACAGTGATGACGATTATGAAGATGAAGCTGGAGCGGATATCATGGAGTCTTCCTCCGATCAAAATTTCTAGCCGACCACCACATTATCAGTAGTATTGCCCCATGTATATAGTAGTAGTCCGAGTATTTTGTAACGGTAGGTTAGATCGATTGTATGATCTTGTTTGAATTGAGTGGTGTGAAATGAATGTTTTTGTCTCATGTGCATTTGGGTAGTGATTTCCCTTTAGACCACACTCTGTTCTATTCTCACCCCTCTAAACATATCAGATGCCTCCGAGACGTGACCCTAGATTTGTCTTCCCACCGGAGCTCACTGATACGTCCATTTTGCATCATGCTTTTATATCGATATTTATTGCATTATGGGCTGTTATTTCATATTATGTCACAATACTTATGGCTATTCTCTCTTATTTTATAAGGTTTACATAAGGAGGAAGAATGCCGGCAGCTAGAATTCTGGGATGGAAAAGGAGCAAATATTAGAGACCTATTCTGCATAACTCCAAAAGTCCTGAAACTCCATGGAACACCTTATAATAAATAATGAAAAATCCTTGCCAAAGATGAAGACTAGGGGGCCCACACCCTGCTCACGAGGGTGGGGGGCGCCCCCCCTAGGGCGCGTCCCCCTACCTCATGGGCCCCCTGGTGGTTCTCCGATGACCATCTTCTCCTATATGAAGTCTTTCGTCGAGAAAAAAAATAAGAAGCAACCTTTCGGGACGAAACTCCACCGCCACGAGGCGGAACCTTGGCAGATCCAATCTAGAGCTCCGGTAGAGCTGTTCTGCCGGGAAAACTTCCCTCCCGGAGGGGGAAATCATCGCCATCGTCATCACCAACGCTCCTCTCATCGGGAGAGGACAATCTCCATCAACATCTTCACCAGCACCATCTCATCTCAAAACCCTAGTTCATCTCTTGTATCCAATTCTTGTCTCCAAGTCCGGGATTGGTGCTAGTAGGTTGCTAGTAGTATTGATTACTCCTTGTAGTTGATGCTAGTTGGTTTAATTGGTGGAAGATCATATGTTCAGATCCTTTATGTATATTATTACCCCTCTGATTATGAACATGAATATGCTTTATGAGTAGTTACATTTGTTCCTGAGGACAAGGGAGAAGTCTTGCTATTAGTAGTCATGTGAATTTGGTATTCGTTCGATATTTTGATAAGATGTATGTTGTCTAGCCTCTAGTGGTGTTATGTGAACGTCGACTACATAACACTTCACCATTATTTGGGCCTAGAGGAAGGCATTGGGAAGTAGTAAGTAGATGATGGGTTGCTAGAGTGACAGAAGCTTAAACCCTAGTTTATGCGTTGCTTCGTAAGGGGCTGATTTGGATCCATATGTTTCATGCTATGGTTAGGTTTACCTTAATACTTTTGTTGTAGTTGCGGATGCTTGCAATAGAGGTTAATCATAACTGGGATGCTTGTTCAAGTAAGAACAGCACCGAAGCACCGGTCCACCCACATGTCAAATTATCAAAGTACCAAATGCGAATCATATGAATGTGATGAAAACTAGCTTGACGATATTCCCATGTGTCCTCGGGAGAGCTTTTCCTTATATACGAGTTTGTCCAGGCTTGTCCTTTGCTACAAAAAGGATTGGGCCACCTTGCTGCACTTTATTTACTTTTGTTACTTGTTGCTCGTTACAAATTATCTCATCACAAAACTATGTGTTACCACTTATTTCAGTACTTGCAGAGAATACCTTGCTGAAAATCGTTTATCATTTCCTTCTGCTCCTCGTTGGGTTCGACACTCTTACTTATCGAAAGGACTACGATAGATCCCCTATACTTGTGGGTCATCAAGACTCTTTTCTGGCGCCGTTGCCAGGGAGTGAAGCGCCTTTGGTAGGTGGAATTTGGTAAGGAAAAATTTATATAGTGTGTTGAAATTTACTGTCACTTGTTACTATGGAAAGTAATCCTCTGAGTGGCTTGTTCGGGGTATCTTCACCCCAACCAGTAGAGCAAAGAGTTGCTCCTCAACCTACTAAACCTATTGAAAATGAAATTCCTTATGAGTATCCTTCGAGTATAATAGAAAAACTGCTAGCTAATCCTTTTACAGGAGATGGAACAAAGCATCCTGATGAACACCTAACATATGTGGATGAAGTTTGTGGATTATTTAAGCTTGCAGGTATTCCCGATGATGTTGCTAAGAAGAAGGTCTTCCCTTTATCTTTGAAGGGAGACGCATTGACATGGTATAGGCTATGTGATGATATGGGATCATGGAACTATAGAATATTGAAATTGGAATTTCATCAAAAGTATTACCCTATGCATCTTGTTCATCGTGATCGCAATTATATATATAATTTTTGGATTCGCGAAGGAGAAAGCATTGCTCAAGCTTGGGGAGTCTTAAATCAATGTTATATTCATGCCCCAATCATGAGCTCCCAAAAGAAACAATTCTTCAAAAAAATTATGCTCGGCTTTCTGAAAATAATCGCACCATGCTCGATACTTCTTGTGTTGGCTCTTTTATGATGAAGACTTTTGGATTTACATGGGATTTATTGGATAGAATTAAACGCAACTCTGAAGATTGGGACCTCGACAATGGTAAGGAGTCAGGTATGACACCTAAGTTTGATTGTGTTAAATCTTTTATGGATACCGATATTTTCCGTAAGTTTAGCACTAAATATGGACTTGATTATGAGATAGTAGCTTCTTTCTATGAATCTTTTGCTACTTATGTTGATCTCCCTAAGGAGAAGTGGTTTAAATATCATCCTCCCATAGAAGTAAAAGTAGCTGCACCTATTAAAGTTGAAGAAAAGACTATTACTTATAATGATCCTATTGTTCCTACTTCTTATGTTGAGAAACCACGTTTCCCTGTTAGGATAAAGGATCATGCTAAAGCTTCAACTGTGGTTCGTAAAAGCAATATTAAAACATATACACCCCCTGAGCAAGTTAAAGTAGAACCTGATATTGCTATTGTTAAAGATCTCTTGTCTGATAATGTTGATGGGCATGTTATTCAGTTTTGCGATGAAACTGCTAGAATTGCTAAACCTTTTGCTAAAGATAAACATAGACATGTGGTAGGCATGCATGTTATTTCTGTTAAAATAGGAGATCATTGTTATCATGGCTTATGTGATATGGGTGCTAGTGCTAGTGCAATACCTATTGACTTATACAAAGAAAGTATGCATGACATTGCACCTGTTGAGTTAGAAAAAATTGATGTTACTATTAAACTTGCTAATAGAGATACTATTTCACCAATGGGAATTGTTAGAGATGTTGAAGTATTGTGTGGGAAAACTAAATATCCTGCTGATTTTCTTGTTCTTGGTTCCCCACAAGACAGCTTTTGCCCCATTATATTTGGTAGACCCTTCTTAAATACTGTTAATGCTACCATAGATTGCACTAGGGATATTGTTACTGTCGGCTTAGATGATATGACTCATGAATTTAATTTCTCTAAATTTAGTAAACAACACCGTGAAGAAGAATTGCCTAGTAAGGATGAAATTATTGGTCTTGCTTCTATTGCCGTACCTCCTAATGATCCGTTAGAACAATATTTGCTAGACCATGAGAATGATATGTTTATGAATGAAAGAAAGGAAATAGATGAAGTATTCTTTAAACAGGAACCTATGCTGAAACACAATTTGCCTGTTGAAATCCTAGGGGATCCTCCTCCACCTAAGGGTGATCCCGTGTTTGAGCTTAAACCATTGCTTGATAATCTTAAATATGCTTATCTTGATGAAAAGAAGATATATCCTGTTATTATTAGTGCTAACCTTTCGGAGCATGAAGAATAAAGATTATTGAAAACTCTGAAGAAGCACCGTGCTGCTATTGGATATACTCTTGATGATCTTAAGGGCATTAGTACCACTGTATGTCAACATAAAATAAATTTGGAAGCAGATGCCAAACCAGTTCGTGATCCTCAACGACGTCTAAATCCTAAAATGAAAGAAGTGGTAAGAAAAGAAATACTAAAGCTTGTGGAGGCAGGTATAATTTATCTCGTTGCTGATAGTCAGTGGGTAAGTCATGTTCATTGTGTCCCTAAGAAGGGAGGTATTACTGTTGTTCCTAATGATAAAGATGAATTGATTCCACAAAGAATTATTACAGGTTATAGGATGGTAATTGATTTCCGCAAATTAAATAAGGCTACTAAGAAAGATCATTACCCCTTACTTTTTATTGATCAAATGCTAGAAAGATTACGCAAACATACACATTACTGCTTTCTAGATGGTTATTCTGGTTTCTCTCAAATACCTGTGTCAGCTAAAGATCAATCAAAGACTACTTTCACATGCCCTTTTGGTACTTCTGCTTATAGACGTATGCCTTTTGGTTTATGTAATGCACCTGCTACCTTTCAAAGATGCATGATGGCAATATTCTATGACTTTTGTGAAAAGATTTGTGAGGTTTTCATGGATGACTTTTCCGTCTAAGGATCTTCTTTTGATGATTGCTTGAGCAATCTTGATCGAGTTTTGCAGAGATGTGAAGAAACTAATCTTGTCTTGAATTGGGAAAAGTGCCACTTTATGGTTAATGAAGGTATTGTCTTGGGGCATAAAGTTTCTGAAAGAGGTATTGAAGTTGATAAAACCAAGGTTGATGCTATTGAAAAGATGCCATGTCCCAAGGACATCAAAGGTATAAGAAGTTTCCTTGGTCACGCCGGATTTTATAGGAGGTTCATTAAGGACTTCTCAAAAATTTCTCGGCCTCTGACTAATTTATTACAAAAAGATATACCGTTTGTCTTTGATGATGATTGTGTAGAAGCATTTGAAATACTTAAGAAAGCATTAGTCTCTGCACCTATTGTTCAGCCACCTGATTGGAATTTACCCTTTGAAATTATGTGTGATGCTAGTAATTATGTTGTAGGTGCTGTTCTAGGACAAAGAGTTGATAAGAAATTAAATGTTATCCATTATGCTAGTAAGACTCTATACAATGCTCAAAGAAATTATGCTACTACTGAAAAAGAACTTTTAGCAGTTGTATTTGCTTGTGATAAGTTCAGACCTCATATTGTTGATTCTAAAGTAACTATCCACACTGATCATGCTGCTATTAAATATCCTATGGAGAAGAAAGATGCTAAACCTAGACTTATTAGATGGGTTCTCTTGCTACAAGAATTTGATTTGCATATTGTTGATAGAAAAGGAGCTGAGAACCCCGTTGCAGACAACTTATCTAGGTTAGAGAATGTTCTTGATGACCCACTACCTATTGATGATAGCTTTCTTGATGAACAATTGAATGTCATAAGTACTTCTCGTTGTACCCCTTGGTATGCTGATTATGCTAATTACATAGTTGCTAAATTTATACCACTTAGCTTCACATACCAACAAAAGAAAAAGTTCTTCTATGATTTGAGACATTACTTTTGGGATGACCCACATCTTTTTAAAGAAGGAGTGGATGGTGTTATTAGACGCTGTGTACCTGAGCATGAACAGGAACAGATCCTACGCAAGTGCCACTCCGAAACTTATGGAGGACACCACGCGGGAGATAGAACTGCACATAAGGTATTGCAATCCGGTTTTTATTGGCCTACTCTCTTCAACGATGCCCGTAAGTTTGTCATATCTTGTGATGAATGTCAAAGAATTGGTAATATTCGTAGACGTCAAGAAATGCCTATGAATTATTCACTTGTTATTGAACTGTTTGATGTTTGGGGCTTTGATTATATGGGACCTTTTCCTGCCTCTAATGGATATACACATATTTTAGTTGATGTTGATTACATTACTAAGTGGGTAGAAGCTATTCCAACTAGTAGTGCTGATCATAACACTTCTATTAAAATGCTTAAAGAAGTTATTTTTCCTAGGTTTGGAGTCCCTAGATATTTAATGACTGATGGTGGTTCACATTTTATTCATGGTGCTTTCCGTAAAATGCTTGCTAAATATGACGTCAATCACAGAATTACATCTCCGTATCACCCACAGTCTAGTGGTCAAGTAGAATTGAGTAATAGAGAACTCAAATTAATTTTGCAAAAGACTGTCAATAGGTCTAGAAAGAATTGGTCCAACAAACTTGATGATGCATTATGGGCCTATAGAGCTGCATATAAAAATCCTATGGGTATGTCTCCGTATAAAATGGTATATGGAAAAGCATGTCACTTGCCTCTCGAACTAGAACATAAGGCATATTGGGCTATTAAAGAGCTCAACTATGATTTTAAACTTGCCGGTGAGAAGAGGTTATTTGATATTAGCTCACTTGATGAATGGAGAACCCAAGCTTATGAAAATGCCAAGTTGTTTAAAGAAAAGGTTAAAAGATGGCATGACAAAAGGATACAAAAGCGTGAGTTTAATGTAGGTGATTATGTATTGCTATACAACTCTCGTTTAAGATTTTTTTTGCAGGGAAACTTCTCTCTAAATGGGAAGGCCCCTACGTTATTGAGGAGGTCTATCATTCCAGTGCCATAAAAATCAACAACTTCGAAGGCACAAATCTGAAGGTGGTAAACGGTCAAAGAATCAAACATTATATCTCGGGTAATCCCATAAATGTTGAAACCAATATTATTGAAACTGTAACCCCGGAGGAGTACATAAGGGACACTTTCTAGAACGTTTCAGACTCCGAAAAGGAATAGGTATGTGGTACGGTAAGTCAACTGACTCCAAAACAATTTTTAAGGCAATATTTCTCCATTTTGGAATATTTAGAAAAATAGAAAATTAAGTAGCAGTCCGGGAAGGACACGAGGGTGGAGGGCGCGCCCTACCCCCTGGGCGCGCCCCCTACCTCGTGTGCCTTCCGGACTCTGTTTTCTTGCACGATACGAATTTTGGTCGGTAAAAAATCATTATATATTCTCCCAAAGGTTTTGACTCCCGTATCATGCAAAAATCTCCTGTTTTTGTTTCGAGCTATTTTTCTGACAGATCTAGATTATCATGACGCCCCCAAGTGCTTCCAAGGACAAGTTCTTCGAGAAGGTCATCAACCCTTACCTCACAGAGGTGCTGCGACACCCTCAAACCATTGAGATGCTTGATGGGTTGCTGCACATCCGTGATGCTGAGGGACCAAAGGGAATCGGAAGCGTGGAGACGAGGCTCGAAGCAATGGAGCAACAAGTTTTCAAGTGCCAGGGGATGGTGGAGCGTGGAAACAACGCTAGCCACATGATGCTTACGGAGTTCACTAACAACTACAAGCCGGATGCCAAGAACATCGAGGAGGCCATCTTCAAGCTACATGAAAAGATCGAGCACCTCCAAGCCCAAATCTATGAACTACAAAACCAAAACTGTGAGTATGAATATAGATTCAAAAGAATGAGTTTGGCTGCAGATTCGAGGATTCCGGAGACTCGATCATCTTTCTATGATGGTGAACCTATGCCTTGGAAGATGGATGATAAGCCCGCATCATCAACAACACCTCCACCATCTCCTCCAATAAAGAAGAATTGGGTATCTGGGTATGGGCACTCCACTTGGCAACTACCAAGCTTGGGGGAGTGCCCCGGTATCATATCACCATCACTTTTATCTTTAATGTTTTCCTTAGTTTGATCTTATTAGTTGTATCTTGATCTAGTAGAATAAAAGTTCTTAGTGTGATCTAGTTGTGAGTTTTGCTTTATTATCCTTCTATGTAATCGAATCTGTGAGCTATATAATAAAGATTAGTGTTGAATCAAGGGCTTGATTATTTTGCCATGATCCTAAGTGAATAAAAGAATAAAAAGAAACAAAGAGATCATATGGATCTCATGGAGAGTAATGAGCTCACATAGAAAAAGTATGATGAATAAAAGTTGTTGAGAGTTGACAAGCATTGTTTTCGTCATCGTTGCAATTAATAGGAAGTAACAAAGAAAGAGAGGTCTTCACATATAGATATACTATATTGGACATCTTTTATGATTGTGAGCACTCATTAAAATATGACATGCTAAAGAGTTGACATTGGACAAGGAAGACAATGTAATGGGTTATGTTTTCTTACATCTGAGATAAATTATATTGTCTTGGATCCTCCAACATGTTGAGATTGCCTTTCCCCCTCATGCTAGCCAAATTCTCAGCACCAAGTAGAGATACTACTTGTGCTTCCAAAAATCCTTAAACCGGTTTTTCCATGAGAGTCCACCATATCTACCTATGGATTGAATAAGATCCTTCAAGTAAGTTGTCATCGGTGCAAAGCAATAAAAATTGCTCTCTAAATATGTATGATTGATTGGTGTGGGAGAAATAAGCTTTATACGATCTTTTGATGTGGAAGTAATAAAAGCGAAGGACTGCATAATAAAGGTTCATATCACAAGGGGCAATATAAAGTGATGTTCTTTTGCACTAAGATTTTGTGCATCCAACCATAAAAGCGCATGGCAACCTCTGCTTCCCTCTGCGAAGGGCCTATCTTTTACTTTTATCTCCTACCTTGCATAAGAGTCATGGTGATTTTCACCCTTCCTTTTTACACTTTATCCTTTGGCAAGCACAGTATGTTGGAAAGATCCTGGTATATATGGCTAATTGGATGCGAGTTTACATGAACTATTACTGTTGACATTACCCTTGAGGTAAAACGTTGGGAGGCAAGACTATAAGCCCCTATCTTTCTCTGTGTCCGATTAAAACTCCATACCCATAAGTATTGTGTGAGTGTCAGCAATTGTGAAAGATTATATGATAGTTGAGTATGTGGACTTGCTGAAAAGCTCTTATACATTGACTCTTTCCTATGTTATGATAAATTGCAATTGCTTCAATGAACGAGATTGTAGTTTGTTAGTTTTCAATGAAGTTTACAATTCATACTTGCTATTGTGATTGAATTATTACTCTAGCATAAGATATCATATGACAAGAATTATATAAGTTGCTGTTCTAAGAATGATCATGATGCCCTCATGTCCATATTTTATTTTTATCGACACCTTCATCTCTAAACATGTGGACATATTTTTCGATTTCGGCTTTTCGCTTGAGGACAAGCGAGGTCTAAGCTTGGGGGAGTTGATACGTCCATTTTGCATCATGCTTTTATATCGATATTTATTGCATTATGGTCTGTTATTTCACATTATGTCACAATACTTATGGCTATTCTCTCTTATTTTACAAGGTTTACATAAGGAGGGAGAATGCCGGCAGCTGGAATTCTGGGCTGGAAAAAGAGCAAATATTAGAGACCTATTCTGCACAACTCCAAAAGTCCTGAAACTCCACGGAACACCTTATAATAAATAATGAAAAATCTCACCAAAGATGAAGACCGGGGGGCCCACACCCTGCTCACGAGGGTGGGGGGCGCCCCCCCTAGGGCGCGCCCCCTACCTCGTGGGCCCACTGGTGGTTCTCCGATGACCATCTTCTCCTATATGAAGTCTTTCGTCGAGAAAAAAATAAGAAGCAACCTTTCGGGACAAAACTCCGCCGCCACGATGCGGAACCTTGGCGGATCCAATCTAGAGCTTCGGCAGAGCTGTTCTGCCGGGGAAACTTCCCTCCCGGAGGGGGAAATCACCACCATCGTCATCACCAACGCTCCTCTCATCGGGAGAGGGCAATCTCCATCAACATCTTCATCAACACCATCTCATCTCAAAACCCTAGTTCATCTCTTGTATCCAATTCTTGTCTCCAAGTCTGGGATTGGTGCTAGTAGGTTGCTAGTAGTGTTAATTACTCCTTGTAGTTGATGCTAGTTGGTTTAATTGGTGGAAGATCATATGTTCATATCCTTTATGCATATTATTACCCCTCTGATTATGAACATGAATATGCTTTGTGAGTAGTTACGTTTGTTCCTGAGGACAAGGGAGAAGTCTTGCTTTTAGTAGTCATGCGAATTTGGTATTCGTTCGATATTTTGATAAGATGTATGTTATCTAGCCTCTAGTGGTGTTATGTGAACGTCGACTACATAACACTTCACCATTATTTGGGCCTAGAGGAAGGCATTGGGAAATAATAAGTAGATGATGGGTTGCTAGAGTGACAGAAGCTTAAACCCTAGTTTATGCGTTGCTTCGTAAGTGGCTGATTTGGATCCATATGTTTCGTGCTATGGTTAGGTTTACCTTAATACTTTTGTTGTAGTTGCAGATGCTCGCAATAGAGGTTAATCATAAGTGGGATGCTTGTTCAAGTAAGAACAGCACCCAAGCATCGGTCCACCCACATGTCAAATTATCAAAGTACCGAATGCGAATCATATGAATGTGATGAAAACTAGCTTGACGATATTCCCATGTGTCCTCGGGAGTGCTTTTCCTTATATACGAGTTTGTCCAAGCTTGTCCTTTGCTACAAAAAGGATTGGACCACCTTGCTGCACTTTATTTACTTTTGTTACTTGTTTCTCATTACAAATTATGTCATCACAAAACTATATGTTACCACTTATTTCAGTACTTGCAGAGAATACCTTGCTGAAAACCGTTTATCATTTCCTTCTACTCCTCGTTGGGTTCGACACTCTTACTTATCGAAAGGACTAAGATAGATCCCCTATACTTGTGGGTCATCACTCACTCAGTTGATCCAACCACAGAATGCCTTGATGAAGTTGCTAGTCCAGAACCAAGGCAACAACAACAACAACAACAACAACCCATCGCCACCACCTCCAGTTGACAACTTAGCCAGTTTTCTGATGTTGAATCCGCTGGTGTTTTCTAGTAGCACCGAGACGATTGTTGCAGATGACTGGCTCCGCAAGATTGGAAGGGAGCTGACCACCGCAGGTTGCATAGACGCTGAGAAGGTGCGCTTTGCCGCACATCAACTAGATGGACCCGCAGCCTCATGGTGGGAGAATTACACAGCCACTTTCCCCATAGCCAATGTCACTTGGGATCAGTTCAACAAGCTTTCCGCATAGCCGATGTCTCAACTGGAGCAATGAGCATGAAGAAGCGTGAGTGTCGCAACTTACGCCAGAGAAATCGTACTATGGGACAGTACTTGGATGAGTTCAGTAAGTTAGCTCGTTATGCCCCAGATGATGTGGCCACATATGCCGCAAAGCAGGAGAAGTTTATGGAAGGGCTGAATGACGAGCTGAGTACGCAGTTGATGGTGGCAACATTTGCTAACTACCAGGAGCTGGTAGATAGGGCTCTTATGATAGAAGGCAAGCAACAACAGATAGAGAGTCGCACAAGGAACTATGGACAGGGGAAGTACAATTCTGGAGCTCAGCAGAAGCCTCATTTTACACCTGAACTCGGGAGGATGTACCCATCATAACCATGGAGGCCACACTCATAATGGAGGAAGTTCACATAACCATAGTGGCCCTAAGAATGGTAAGGGAATGGAGGAAACAACAGTCAGAACTGTTTCAACCTCACTACACCCGCCAAGAAGGATCTAAGCCACATTACTTGTTTCAAGTGCGGGAAGACTGGACACTACGCTATCGAGTGTCCTAAAGCAAAGAATTGAAATGGCAATGGAAGCTCAGGGAAGAAGCCAAACCCTTTCACCAGAGATCAGGTGAACCACATCAACGTGGAGGAAGTTGAAGATCAGCCTGACGCAGTGATTGGTAAGTTTTTGATTAAGTCATTTGCTGCTCTCGTTCTTTTTGACACTGGTGCATCACATTCATACATATCAAGGGGATTTGTGGACAAGTTCAAGTCTCCAACCTTAGCCCTTAGGTCACCCATGTTAGTAAGCTCTCCAGGAGCAGAATATATGGCCAGCCGATGGTGTGATCGGTTACCGTCAACCATTGGTAGCCATGTTTTCCCCTCGGACCTAATAAGTTTGGAGTCACAAGGATTGGATATAATACAAGGCATGGATTGGCTATCGAAGTACTGAGGAAACATCGACTGTGCTAGAAAGTCGATACTACTCACCACCCCTGAGGGAAAGAGGATCAAGTATGTATGTAGGCATGCGCCAAGGAGGACCCAAGTGAATTCCCTCTCGGGAGTTGTTCAGGAAGAAGTGCCTATTGTGAGGGATTACCCGGATGTATTTCCAGAAGAATTGTCAGGCATGCCACCAGATCGAGAGATAGAATTTTTTATAGAGCTATTGCCAGGCACCGGACCAATATCAAAGAGACCATGTCGGATGCCCGCGAATGATCTGGAGGAAATTAAGAAGCAGACTAAGGAGTTATTGGAGAAAGATTACATTCGACCAAGTTTATCACCATGGGGAGCCCCAGTGCTCCTAGTTGAGAAGAAGGATGGATCTTTGAGAATGGTTGTTGATTATCGAGCATTGAATGAGGCGACGATCAAGAACAAGTATCCACTACCGATGATCAATGATTTGTTTGACCAACTGCAGGGAGCCAAAGTATTCTCCAAAATTGATCTTCGATCCGGATACCACCTGCTGAAGATCCGAGAATAGGATATACCTAAGACAGCTTTTACCACAAGGTACGGGCTATATGAGTACATGGTCATGTCATTTGGATTGACTAACGCCCCTGCCTATTTTATGAGTACGATGAATAAGGTGTTCATGGAGTTTTTGGATAAGTTTGTTGTGGTGTTCATTGATGATATTTTGGTGTACTCAAAGAATGAATAGGAACACAAGGAACACTTGCGCTTAGTTCTCGAGAAGCTCAGGGAACATCAGCTATACGCCAAGTTCAGCAGTTTAAGGAAGTTGGATTTCTTGGACATGTTATATCATGAGAAGGTATAGCAGCAGACCCTACCAAGGTTCAATCTATCACTGAGTGGTTGGCACCCACTTCAGTAGGAGAGATCCGCAGTCTTCTGGGACTCGCAGGATATTATAGGAGATTCATTGAGAATTTTTCCAAGATTGCAAAATCCATGATAGAGTTATTGAAGAAGGACACCAAATTCAAATGGACTGAGGAATGTGAGGCCAGTTTTTAGGAGTTGAAGAAACGTTTAGTAAGAGCCCCAGTGCTGATCCTTCCGGATATACGCAAGGATTTCCAAGTATATTGCGACGCTTCCCACTTGGGACTTGGAGGTGAACTTATGCAGGACAGAAGAGTTGTTTCATATGCCTCACGTCAGCTTCGACCTCATGAGTTGAATTATGCCATGCATGATTTGGAGTTAGCAGTCGTAGTGCATCCGCTCAAGACCTGGAAACATTTTCTTATTGGAAACCGTTGTGATGTGTACACGGATCACAAGAGTTTGAACTATATTTTCATGCAGAAGGAGTTAAAACTCAGGCAGAGGAGATGGCTGGAGCTCATAAAGGATTATGACATGAAGTTGCATTATCATCTAGGAATGGCCAATGTCGTAGCAGACGCTTTGAGCCACAAGAGCTATGTCAATACCCTCGTAAGCGGAGGATTACCGCAGGAGTTAGTCGAGGATCTCAAGGAACTTTGTTTGGAGATAGTTCCAAGAGGTTTTGTTGCAGCAATGGAGGTTCAGTCCACATTATTGGGAAAGATTCGAGAAGCTCAGAAGGATGATAAGGAAATTGCTGAGATAAAGGAGAAAATGAGCAAAGGAAAAGCCAAGGATTTTCGTGAGGATGAGCACGAAACTTTATGGTTTGAGGATCGTGTATATGTGCCCAATAATGCGGAGATCAGGAAGTTAATATTTCAGGAAGCTCATGATTCGCCATACTCGATTCACCCCGGAAACACCAAGATGTATTTGGATTTGAAGGAATGTTTCTGGTGGACAGGTATGAAGAAGGATATTGCCGAGTATGTAGCAGTATGTGATGTATGTAAGAGAGTGAAGGTAGAACATCAGAAGCCAGCATGATTACTTCAGCCTACGTCGATACCCGAATGGAAGTGATACAAACTTGGCATGGATTTTATCACAGGATTACCCAGGACACGATCGGGATATGATTCTATCTGGGTACTAGTTGATCGCGTGACCAAAGTGGCTCACTTTATCCCCATGAAAACCACTTCTACGAGTGCGAAGTTGGCCAAGATATATATGACCGGGATCATATGTCTGCATGGAGTCCCGAGGACCATTGTATCATATGGAGGAACACAATTTACTTTGAAGTTTTGGAATCAGTTGCACCAGACTTCGGGTACCAGGCTAGAGTTTAGTACAGCCTTTCATCTGTAGACTGATGGATAGACTGAGAGAGTCAATCAGATCCTGGAGGACATGTTGAGAGCTTGTGCACTAGATTATGGATCTAGTTGGGATGATAATTTGCCCTACGCAGAGTTCTCATACAACAACAGTTACCAGGCTAGTTTGAAAATGACCCCTTTCGAAGCTTTGTACGAAAGAAGGTGCAGGACACAGTTAATGTGGGATGAAGTCGGAGACCGTTAGTTGTTAGGACCCAATTTGATTAAGGAGTCTGTAGAGAAGGTTAAGTTGATTCACGATAGACTGAAGGTAGCTCAGTCCAGGCAAAAGGGTTATGCCGATACTAAACGCAAGGTGGTAGTCTAAGAAATTAGAGACATAGCATATCTCCGTGTGTCACCGCTCCGAGGAGTTAAACGATTTGGAATTAAGGTAAAGTTAGCCCCAAGATTAGTAGGACCATACCGAGTTTTGGAACGTATGGGAGAGGTGGCCTACAAGTTGGAGTTACACGAAGGATTGTCAGGAGTTCATGATGTGTATCACATTTCCCAGCTAAAAAAGTGCCATGCTAAGATGGCCGATATTCCGCTGAGATATATAGTTCCCCTGGAAGCAATTCAGTTGGAAAGTGACCTAACTTACGAGGAGAAACCCGTCAAGATTCTTGAGTTTGCCAGGCGAGTTAGACGCAGCAAGGTTATCAAGTTTTGCAAAGTTCAATGGAGCCACCATACCGAGGAAGAAGCCACCTGGGAGCGAGAAGAAGACCTACGGAAAGACCACCCACACCTATTCTCTAGCCAACCCGAATCTCGAGGGAAAGATTCATCTTAAGGGGGGTAGGTTTGTAACATCTCAATTTTCAATTTGGATGTTATACATAGGTCATCATATGCATATCATATTTTATTTTGATTTTGGTTCTGATCCTAGAAATCTTAAGCAACTCAAGGACCCAAGGAGAGAGTTGGAGGTTGCACAAATTTCATATTTGAATTTTTTTTCAAATTTGAAATTATGGATCAATTTGATTTTAATATTTTCTCTCCAATTATTTCCAACAATAAAAATAAATGAGAGAAGATAATATGACTTCTTCAAAAGAGAGGAATATTGGAGAAGAAATTTTAAAATCAAATTAATATTTTATTTGCTATTTTATTTGAATTAGAAAAATATGCATTTTTAGGCCAGAAAAATGTTCATCTTGTCCTAAATATTAGGTTTGGACGATGAAAATTGTTTCTGGTATTTTTAGAATTTCTTATATTTTATTAGGATTTTTTCTTTCGCGTGAATTTTTTTTTCTTCTTCTCCCGACTAAGCCGAAGGCCCAGCCGCCGCGCCGCCTTCGTCGCACCTGTGCTGGTGACGGACTCCCGCGAGGGGAGTCCGGGTCGGACGTGCGCCGCTGTCGCCCCCTCGGGCAAGCCCCCCCTCGGGCCTTTATAAGGCTGAGCCTCCCAGCCGCCTCCTCCCCACCACCCGCCGCCGGAGCCGCACCGGATCTTGCCATTGACCTCGCCGTCGATTTACTACGGTTAACCGGTAAAAAACGCTAGGTTTTCCTCATTTTTTTGGTTTAGATTAGATCGTTTATTTTATTTTATTAGGTTAAATAGCGAACGTTCATCGGTTAGATTGTTTTTACGAACGATTTTCATTCGTTAGTTCCTGTTAGCGAGCGTTCATTCGTTAGATTTTTCTTTTTTTCTGTTTATTTTCGGCCAGGGACCTATCCGTGAATACTTTTATCACAGATTAGTCCCTGATCTTCAAACCTTCGTTACTTTTTGCTCGTTTATCCAAATCCAGTGAAACCAACGCCTAAATCTTCGTATTGTTCCCCTCTTTCTAGATAATCAACTTGAACATGGTTTTGACAAATTAAAATTTGGTTTGAAGCAGATTTGATTTTGTACTTCTTTTGATCGTAGTTTGGGTTTTGTAGCTCCGGATCGATTGTTTCTTTTTGCAAATCGAAGCTCTTTAGTTGAACTTTCAGTTTGGATATTTTCTTTTGAGTCTTACCCTTGCATCTTATGCTTGAGTGCTTATGTATGCTATTGTTTGTTCACGATAGAGTTTCCGGAGTGCGAGGCTTGCTACTACGAATCACTAGGGTTTTCAGATCGTCAGCAAGGCAAGTAACACTTTGATCATATCCCTTATTACCCAGTTTTTATGCATTATTTTCAATCCACAAACACTGCATGGTTAGCACTTGAATACTTGTGGGTATTGGGAAGTAGTTCATGAGGTAGAACCTATTGTCGTTTATACAAACCTTGGGAGTTACTACGTTATGCTTATACTTCTCTGCTATGCTTGTAGACGTGGTTTGGTTTGAGTGATCCATGATAGATGTGAGAGTTTAAATTAATGGTTAAACTTAAGGTGGCTACTTTAATACACATCTGGGTGGATTGGTTGAGGCACCCTTGAGCACCCAGTGGTTGTCCTGGCACCTGGAGCAATCCAGTGTTGTCCTACGATATCCCGGAGTACCCCTGAGATCATCCTATTGTTTTCCAACCAGGCTCAAAGGGATCTTGAGATTATTCATAATAGAAACTTCCGTGTGAAGCCACAAGCCATTATGGGCTCTGGCATAGTTAAGTAAGTTGTGTGACCTCTTTTAGTGGTAGGCTAGCAGATGTAGGGGATGTAGGTGGTATTGTCTACCCGGAGTAAATAGTTAATGCTTCTGAAAGACTGTGTCTCGGTCATCCATTTCTCAAACACCATGTAGTGCGAGAAATCCAACAGAGGAGATCGAGTCTTGTGGGTAAAAGTACACAAACCTCTGCAGAGTGTACAAACTAATCATGGTTAGCCGAGTCCCCGGTTATGGACATCTTGAGTATCTGGTACTTGAATTATTGATTTGATCTCATCACTTTACTTAATTAATTTGTTGGGTTATAATTATTATTTTGGGATTGAGTTGGAGGAACCTTCTCAATAATTTCCTCTTCAACCAACTTTGTAGTTAAATAAAATATATTCCTTTGTTGTAGGGAAAAATTAGCTTTATGCAAATAATAACCATAGAGCCTCCACCAGCCATATATGCATGTAGTGATAGATGTTATTTGTTCATTGCTCTGTAGTGTTATCTTGCCAGCATATTCCATGTGCTGACCTACACATGCTGCAACATATTATGTTGCAGAGTTTTCAGACGAAGAGTAAGGTGCGCTAGGTCGTTGTCGTGCACTCAGTTATGCCCTTAGAGTTGATGGACTCATTTACCTTCAAAGTTTCTGCAATTATATTATTTAGATGGCCTTCCGCCATATTATTGTAATAAGTTCTCTTTTGATACATTCGATGTAATAATTGTGTGATTGAACTTTGTTGTTAATCCTCGAGTATTGTGTGTGTCAGCATTACCGATCCAGGGATGACACTTAAGCACAGAGATTTGACTGTCTGAGGTCAGATCGCTACAACTAACCTATTGACATAGTGCCAAGAGCCCCTTGTTGTTTTTTCCATGTTTTTTACATCGTAGAAAATCAATACCAAACGGAGTCCAAATGCAACAAAACTTTATGGAGATTTTTTTGGACCAAAAGGAACATAATGGGCCCTGGTTGCGCCTGGGGGTGCTCGGAGGAGAGCACGACCCACCAGGGCGCGCCAAGAGGCCAAGGCGCGCCCTGGTGGGTTGTGCCCACCTCGGGTGCCCCCCAGACCGCCTCTTTGCTCTATAAATACCCCAATATTCCAGAAACCCTAGCAGAGTCGACGAAATATTGATATAGCCACTGTAGAGTCCAGAACCACCAGATCCAATCTAGATACCATCTCGGATGGGGTTCACCAGCTCCATTGGTGCCTCTCCGATGATGCGTGAGTAGTTCTTTGTAGACCTTCGGGTCCGTAGTTAGTATCTAGATGGCTTCCTCTCTCTCTCTCTCTCTTGATTCTCAATACAATGGTCTCTTGGAGATCCATATGATGTAACTCTTTTGCGGTGTGTTTGTTGGGATCAATAAACTTTGAGTTTATGATCAGATCTATCTTTTTATATCCATGAAATTTATTTGAGTTTCTTTGATATGTTTTATGCATGATTGCTTATAGCCTCGTATTTATTCACCGATATTTGGGTTTTGTTTGGCCAACTTGATCTATTCAACTTGCAATGGGAAGAGGTGCTTTGTAGTGGGTTCGATCTTACGGTGCTTGATCCCAGTGACAGAAGGGGAACCGACACATATGTATCGTTGCTACTAAGGATAAAACGATGGGGTCTATCTCTACATAGATAGATCTTGTCTACATCATGTCATCGTTCTTATTGCATTACTCCGTTTCTCCATGAACTTAATACATTAGATGCTTGCTGGATAGCGGTCGATGTGTGGAGTAATAGTAGTAGATGCAGGCAGGAGTCGGTCTTCTAATCTTGGACATGATGCCTATGTAATGATCATCGCCTGGATATCGTCATGATTATTTGAAGTTATGTAAATTTCCTAATAGTAATTTCACCCACCATTTTCTATTTTCCTTGAGAGAAGCCACTAGTGAAACCTACGGCCCCCGGGTCTCTTTCTCATATTGTTTGCCTTTGCGATCTATTTTATTTGCCATTTATTTTCAGATCTATTAAACCAAAAATACAAAAATACCTTGCTGCAATTTATTCTTATGTATTTTATTTGGCATTCGATCTATCAATCTACTACAAATTTACCTCACGTCCGTTTGCCAATCTTGAGGTGCCGTACCCCAGAAGGGATTGACAACCCCATTAACACGTGGGTTGCGAGAAGTTGTTATTTGTGTGCAGGTGTTGTTTAAATTGTGTTGCTTGGTTCTCCTACTGGTTCGATAACCTTGGTTCCACATCTTAGGGAAATACCTACCGCTGCTATGCTACATCATTCTTTCCTCTTTGGGCAAATACCGACATAGCTTCAAGCGACATCACCATCAAATAAAGATATAGGAATTTGACCAGGAGGCTACCGCCTTCATCACGCCTTACAGACCGTTCTGCTTCAGCACGATGCCCTTCAGACTAAAGAATGCCGGTGCCACAGACCAACACGTGATTCAAACATGCTTAGAAAAACACATCAGGAATACTGTCGAGGCCTACTTCGATGATGTTGTTGTCAAGACAAACACGTCGGACAATTGGTGGACAACCTTCGGGATACATTCGCCAGCCTATGGCAATATCAAATTAAACTCAATCCAGAGAAGTGTGTCCTCGGAGTCCCTGGTAGCAAACTCCTGGGCTTCATTATATCCAGCCGAGGAATCAAAGCCAATCTGGCAAAAATTCGAGCCTTGGACCGTTTGGAGGTACCAACAGAGCTCAAGCATGTACAAAAGTTAGTAGGATCTATGGCGGCCTTAAGCCGCTTCATATCACGACTCGGTGAGAAGGCTCTGCCCCTATACAAGCTATTAAAACAGGCAAAAACATTCAAATGGACCGAGGAGGCTATGGAGGCCCTGGAAGACATCAAAGCCCTTCTCGCCACCAACCCTATCCTAGCAGCACCAGGTGTATGTGAACCGATGATATTGTACATCTTGGACACAAATTAGGTGGTGAGCGCAGTGCTCGTGGTCGAGCGAGACATGGAGGGCCACGAATTCCAGGTCTAGAGACCCGTCTATTATGTCTCCAAGGTCCTAACCCCGTGCAAATCACGATACCCTCACTATCAAAAGATAGCCTACACCATCTTTATGGCATCACAAAAACTTCGGCATTACTTCCAGGAGTGCTCAATGACCGTTGCATCTGACGTCTCCTTAAGTGACATAATCAATAATCGGGATGCAATGGGGCGCATAGTCAAGTGGGCCATAGAGCTCTTACCTTTCGAAATCATTTACAAACCGTGTCGGGCCATTAAATCCCAGGTGCTGGCCGATTTTCTAGCCGAATGGACAGAGGCCGAGCTTCCATGGGAATACAACACCTACTTGCATTGGACCATATACTTCAACGGTTCTAAAATGATCACAGACCTAGGGGCTGGCATTGTGCTCACATCACCCATAGGAGACAATATTTGATATGTGCTACAAATCATGTACATAGACTCCAACAATGCGGCAGAATACGAAGCCCTCTTACACTGACTCCAGATAGCAGTCTCCATGGGTGTTAAACGCCTAGACGTCTGAGGTGATTCCAACCTTGCCATCTAACAAGTCAATGGTGATTTCAATGCCAAAGACCTGAAGACGATAGCTTACCGGAATGTCATCTTAAAGATCTCAGCTAGGTTCGAGGGGTTGGAATTCCAACACATACCCCGTGATAGAAACCAGGCCACAGATGTCCTAGCCCGAATGGGCCCTAAGCGGGATAAGGTCCTGGAAAACACCTTCCTTGAGCGGCTTTTTAAGCCATTCGTAGTCTGGCTAGAAAACAATGGGACGTCGGAGTCAAACGATGTCGGGCAAGAAGCCTCGCCCAAAGATGATGAAGGCATAATAGGCAGCTCAGTGGTCCAGGAAACTACGTCTGCACATGAAGTCATGGCAGTAATCGCGCCATGGACCGAGCCGCTCCTCATGTACCTGCTTCGAAAAGAGCTGCCCGACAACTCAACCGGTGCGTGTCGGATCATCAGGCAATCTAAAGCCTACAAGGTTCACGAGGGGGAACTTTACAAAATGAGCACCACGGGCGTCCTCTCCAATGATGCATATCCGAGGAAGAGGGAAGATTACTGCTTCAAGAGATACACTCCGGCATGAGCGGACATCACGCCACAGCCCGAAACCTGGTAAGCAAGGCTTTTCGAGTCGGCTTCTATTGGCCGACTGCTGGCGCTGACGCCTCGATGTTACTGCACCGCCCAGGTAGCCAGGTCTTTGCTAAACAAAGCCACATGCCCCCCACGGCTCTTAGCATCATCCCCATCGCCTAGACTTTTACGGTTTGGGGGCTAGACATGGTCGGGCCACTCAAGGGAGGCGCAAAAAAAATAAGTATCTACTTGTCATGGTAGATAAAATCACCAAGTGGATCGAGGCAAAGCCAGATACCTCGATCGAACCTGTCCAAGTCATCAGATTTATTTCTGGGGTGGTACATCGTTATGGTGTCCCCCACAGTTTGATCATGGACAACGGAAGAAACTTCACAACCAAAGAGTTCAAGTCATGGTGCAAGAAAATGGGCATCAAGCTCGATTACGTGTTCGTCTACCACCCACGGTCCAATGGGCAAGTGGAGCGAGACAATGGACTAATCCTTAGTGGCACCAAGCCAAGGCTCATATGCTCCCTTAAAAAAGTTGACTGCAAATGGGTCGAGGAACTTGATTCCGTAATATGGGGCTTGCGTACTATGCCCAATAGATCCACTAGTTACACGCCATTTTTATGGTGTATGACGCCGAGCCAGTCCTCCGCAGCGACATTATACATGACGCACCTCGAGTACATATGTATGAAGAGCGCGAAGCCGAGACCGACCGGCAAGAGGCCCTACATGCTCTCGAAGAAGAGTGCAACGTTGCACAGACAAGGTCCTCCATATATCAATAGCAAGCCCGGCGCTACCACGACAGAGAGGACCATGCAAAAGACTTCAACATCGGGGATCTCGTCATGAGATTACACCCAGGAAAGTAGAAGCATAAACTATCCCCTAGATGGGACGGGCCATTTGTCATCAATCAAGTGCTAATTGGAGGAGCCTATCGAATTCGAGACCCAGAGGATGACCGTCTAGAGCCTAATCCCTAGAACGCGGTGTTACTTCGACGCTTCTACGACTGACACCCCGCACACTCACACTATACATAACTACATGCCTTTTCTTTATTTTCCTTTTCTTTTGTTTTTACACCTCGGAATATTTTTAAATGATCTCGGGGATTAATAAAGAATGTTCTTTTCAAAACATGTGTTGCTCCACCTCTTATGCACTATTGTCTTTCAAGCCATGATATGCACCGATTTGATTTACGATTTGGCCAAGCTGGGTTGCCCAGCTCCTATGATTTCCCCTTATGTTCCCGATCTTTTCGGCTAGGGGGCAAAGGGAGCACCGCAGTGATTGTCACTCTCAGGTAAGCTGGTGCAGTACCTCAGACGGACAAAGCCAAAAGCTAGTGTTCTTACAATACAAATCGGCCAGCCATGACATAGGGATAACACGGAAGTGGTCTTCTTAAACCTTGACCAGGGGCTTTGACCCCACGGTCACCCGCATTTAGGCCGATGTGTTAAACACAGCCACCCAAGGAAAGGAACAATTCAAAGAACATTTTTTCTCACAAGATGTTTCTTACGTTAAATAGTAATATAACATAACTTTCTGTCACCCTCTTGTATTTCGAGCCTCATAGCCCGATTTCCTTGTCACCTGAATCACCCGAAGCCGACGGCTGGTTGACAGAGTTTGGATTTATGGACTAAGAATTGACATCAAGTACTTTGATACATAAAGTCATACAAGAAACAAATTATGCATGGTTTAGCCCATCTATTAAGGTGTCCAACATGCAATCTTTCTGTGAGAATCGTGCCACAGGCATTACACTATCATACGCATTGCTGGTTGGGATTTCTTCCTGCTCAGGCCCCATGGGTCCTACCTCGGCCAACTTCATCGTCCTTAAGCTAGTATAATGGGTTTTCACCATAGCCCATCCCTCCCTTACACCTTATCAGCAGGCGGATACTTTCCATGCCTAGAGCCGGTGTCGAGCACTTCTCAACTGTTCGGCTAGAACCGCCATATATTTAGGGACCTGCACCACCTTAGGTGTAACACCCCGGATATGATTTACCCAATATGTACTCCAACTCTTGCCGTTTCTGGCGTTAAGTTATTTTATTTTCTCGGGTTCGGGTCTTTGTCTCCGTGTGTTGTTGTTGTTGCTGTTGTCATGCATCTCATATCATGTCATCATGTGCATTGCATTTGCATACGTGTTCATCTCATGCATTCGATCATTTTCCCCATTGTCCGTTTTGCATTCCGGCGCTTCGTTCTCCTCCGGTGGTCATTTATACCTTTCTTTCGTGTGTGGGGATTAAACATTTCCGGACTGGTCCGATACTTGCCTAGCGGCCTTGGTTTACTACCGGTAGACCGCCTGTCAAGTTTCAATACCATTTGGACTTCGTTTGATGCTCCAACAGTTAACCGAGGGACCGAAAAGGCCTCGTGTGTGTTGCAGCCCAACACCCCTCCATTTTGGCCCCAAACCCACCAAAACCCTCTCCACCATATAGAGCGTTCGATCATGATCACGTGGCCGAAAACTGTACCTCATTTGGACACTCCTAGCTCCCTCTACCTCTATAAAGACCACCCTCCGAAATTCGCGGTTCCACTCTCCCCTAACCCTAGATCCATTCCATCCGCCGCCACCGGACACGTCCGGACGGCACCGGACGCGTCCGCCGCCTCCGCCGACCAACCCCGCGCTGCCACGTGGCGGGTACGCGCCCACATAGCCGCTTCCGCCGCCGGCCCACCGCGGCCCGCAGCGGGCCCCCGAAGCCCGGCTCCTCCCGGCGCCCGAAGCCGCCTGCCTCCTCGCCGCGCCTCCTTGCGCCGCCGCGCTCCCGCTCGCCGGCCGCCGCCACCTCCTCGCTGCGCCTCCTCGTTGCCGGTGACCGCGGCAGCAACGCCGGCAGGCCGGTCGCCGCACCGACGCCGCGGCCGCGCCCCCGCACGCCCGGGCGAGCCCCGGCCTCCTCCTCCCTCCTCGATGACCGCGATGCTGGCAAGTACGACTCCGGCGCCGGCCCTCCCCGGCGAACCTCGGAATACGCGCCGCCGCTACAGTACCCTCCAGATCCAGATCGGGATCGGTTGACTTTTTGCCCGAAACACTAATTATTTTGCCCATGTTCATCATGTCGTAACTCCGCATCCGTAGCTCCGTTTTGGGCATATAGCATATCAAAATGTTCGCCTCAGAGAGCACATCATTTCATCTCATTGCATCATTTTCATTTGAGTTCATATTGATGCCCGAAATGCTGTTGGAAGAGTGCTATTTGAGATAATTGTCAGATCTGCTGCTCCAATTAGATATTTGTCATTTTTGCCATGATTATTGTGTGCATGATATGTCCCTGAGATCTACATGTGTTTTATTATATGTTTTGCCATCTATCCAGAGGTGCAACCCATGTATTTTTGTGATGTGTGTGGTGACTAGCACAAGCTTGCAAAGTGGAGCATTCGTTAATGCTGATTTCAGGGACTTAGCAATTCCACTAAGTCCTTGACCTATTTATCTCAATATGCCATATGTTCATGTTGTTTCCTAGTGATCCATGCCTCTTGCAAATATATTTTCTGATCCCTTTTGGCTCAAGGTCACTAAGGGACTTTTGTTAAGCTCTTTGAGTAGCTCCATGCGATGCTTTACTTTGCCATGTTCAGGTCCTGTAGTATATAGTTTTCATGCTTCGAAGTGTGCTACCTCATCTGAATTCCAGACAATTGTTAATTTCACTAAGTCTGAAATCTGTTTGCCAAATGCATTTTTGCCATGCTTGTTTGAACTTGTTAATGGATGAATTGGCCGTAGCTCAGTGTTCCTCTTTTGTTAAGCATCATGTATGGATCCCTGCCATGTATTTTGTTTCCATGTTTGAGAGCTGTAGCATGTTCATCTTGTTGCATTTAGATGGCTACTTGCTGTATATCGCAGACCGGTGCCATATTTGAATTGCTTGCCATTTCCAAACCGTAACTCCGATTCCGGCGTTCTTTATATCGTTTTCAAGCGATTTCATCTCACCTTTCCAGTGGCACACTTATATTTCCAAGTTGAGGCCAGGTTCATTCATTCCTTGTCAAATCTTGCATATGCATCGCATATCGCATCCCGTATAGCATACCATGTTTGCATCATTTTGTTTGTGCCTTGCACGTGGTTGATTGTGTCCTTGTTGCTTGTTTGTCTTGTTTGGATAGAGCCGGGAGACGAGTTCGCTAATGAGGAGCCCGTTGATTTTTCTTTCGAGGATCCAGTCAACTCTGACAACTGTGCAGGCCAGATGATCATACCCTCGAAATTACTACTATCTTTGCTTTGCTAGATGCTCGCTCTTTTGCTAAGCCTATGCTACGATGCCTACCACTTGCTTATCATGCCTCCTAAATTTCCATGTCAAACCTCTAACCCACCATGTCCTAGCAAACCGTTGATTGGCTATGTTACCGCTTTGCTCAGCCCCTCTTATAGCATTGCTAGTTGCAGGTAAAGATTGGAGCCCGTTCCTTGTTGGAACATTATTTACTTGTTGGGATATCATTACATTATCTTGTTATCTTAATGCATCTATATACTTGGTAAAGGGTGGAAGGCTCGGCCTCTCGCCTAGTGTTTTGTTCCACTCTTGCCGCCCTAGTTTCCGTCATATCGGTGTTATGTTCCCGGATTTTTGTGTTCCTTACGCGGTTGGGTAATAATGGGAACCCCTTGATAGTTCGCCTTGATTAAAGCTTTTCTAGCAATGCCCAACCTTGGTTTTACCTTTTCCCACCTAGCCTCTTTTTCCCTTGGGTTTTCGGAGCCCGAGGGTCATCTTATTTAAGCCCCCCCGGGCCAGTGCTCCTCTGAGTGTTGGTTCGACCGAGTAGACTGCGGGGCCACCTCGGGGCAACTTGAGGGTTGGTTTTACTCGTAGGATGTCTCATCTGAGTGTGCCCTGAGAACGAGATATGTGCAGCTCCTATCGGGATTTGTCGGCACATTCGGGCGGTGTTGCTGGATTTGTTTTAACTTGTCGAAGTGTCTTGTAGAACCGGGATACCGAGTCTGATCGGAATGTCTGGGGAGAAGGTCTATTCCTTCGTTGACCGTGAGAGCTTGTCATGGGCTAAGTTGGGACTCCCCTGCAGGGATTTGAACTTTCAAAAGCCGTGCCCGCAGTTATGGGCAGATGGGAATTTGTTAATGTCCGGTTGTAGATAACTTGAACCTTAACTTAATTAAAATGAATCAACTGTGTGAGTTACCGTGATGGTCTCTTCTCGGCGGAGTCCGGGAAGTGAACATGGTGTTGGAGTAATGCTTGCCTCAGGTTGCTCTCTAGTTACTCGTTCGCGCTTTGCCTCCTCTTCTCGCTCTCTTTTGCAAACAGGATAGCCACCATATATGCTAGTCGCTTGCTGCAGCTCCACATATTTACCCTGCCTTACCTATAAGCTTAAATAGTCTTGATCGCGAGGGTGCGAGATTGCTGAGTCCCTGTGGCTCACAGTTTACTTCCAAACCAGATGCAGGGCTTGATGACTCCGTTCTAGATGACACGCTTGAGCTCAAGTGGGAGTTCGATGAGGACTCATGCCGTTACTATGTGTCTTTCCCTGATGATCAGTAGTGGTGCCCAGTTGGGGCGATCGGGATTGTGTCACATGCTGGGTTTATCTTTTATTTTGGCGCCGTAGTCGGGCCATCAGTGATTGGTTGATGCAATGCTATTTATGTACTTTGATTGACGTGGCGAGTGTAAGCCAACTATGTACCTCCCCTTTTATTATCTATATTACATGGGATGTTGTGAAGATTGCCTAATTTGCGACATTGCTTTCAATGCAGTTATGCCTCTAAGTCGTCCCTCGACACGTGGGAGATATAGCCACATCGAGGGCGTTACAAGTTGGTAATCAGAGCCTTCCCCGACCATAGGAGCCCCCATTGCTTGATCGTTTTTAGCAGCCGTTGTTGAGCCTAGAAAAATGTTTTGAGTCATTTAGGAATTATATATCGGAGAGTTTAGGAATTCTTTTTACTCCCCAGTCTCCTCATCGCTCTGGTAAGGCATCCTGACATAGAGTTTTGACTCTTCTCTTCTCAAATTTCACTAAATTTTTTTTAGGATCACGCGGGTATCTTGGAATCGTTCCGATGGTTTTGTGACAAGAACATTGTTCTTGGTGCCTCCTGTCTTTAGGGGTTGTGGCAGTGTCCCGGGGAGTTGAGCTCCGAGGTGTTGTCGTCACAATTTTATCGTTGCAATTCTGGAATACCTGAGTTTAGTACGCCAACATCGAAAATCTCTTTTATGCAGTTCGTTGGTGAGATAACCTTGACGCCACCCAGTACTGGGGCGGGAGTTCGGGAGTATCGCCATAACTTGTATAACGGATGCTTTTCGAAGGTTGAGGTAGATGGTTTCCGAAGTTTTCTCGGTTATGTGTTGAAGGATGGATACAGCTGGATGTAGGATTTGCTAGATTTGGGTGAGATATTATGCTTCCCCTGTATCCCCAACACCTGATTGCATAACCGGAAAGGTTCGGGAGTTTCATAGGTGGGAATTCTTGTAGCTCTAGTTCTTCTTCCACGGATATTTGGCTTGAGATTGGGATTTCTTACCGAGTATTCGTTCTTGATCCGTACCTTGTTGATTTATTCCTCTACCTAAATTCTAAGTGGCTTCTCAATTTATGGATATGTGACCATTTCAAGTGGAATGCATTCGTTCATTTTGTTCGGATGTGAAGACTATATGTTGCAATTTCAACCCGTTTTGATTCAGCTTCATTTTATCTATCAATGTGCTAACGGTTGTCACCCTCTTCAGCATGGCTCCCACTAAGAGCACCAATCAGAATCAGAATCAAGATTCGCCACCACCTCCACCTCCTCTGGAGGCATGGGAAGCTATGATGGCCGCAACCAATGCAAACACACAGTTGATCATGCAAATTCTTCAAGAGCGCAATCAAGCGAACCAAGGCAACCAAGGCAACAATCAGAATCACTTTGCTACACTCAACTAGTTCCTTGCTAACGGGCCAAAGACTTTCAACAATTGTGTTGAGGCAACTGATGCTGACGATTGGCTCGTGGATCTGTGCAAGCATTTCGAGTGCAGTAACGTCAGGCCTGAGGACTTTGTCAAGTTCGCTTCCTTCCAACTCAAAGACCAAGCTGCAGAATGGTTCCAGCAGTACAAGGATTCTAGAGAAGGCCGTGTGATTACCTGGGATGAATTCTCAAGACTTCAAAGCTCATCATATCCCTCAGAGTGTGGTTGAGAGCAAGCGTGAGGAATTCCGCAACCTGAAGCAAGGCTCTTTGTCTGTCTATGACTACAACAAGTTGTTTCAGAAGCTCGCCCGCTTTGCTAAGCAGGACGTCCCTGACGAGAAGAGCATGATATACCAGTTCAGGGGTGGTCTCAAGGAAAAATTCAGCTAGCTCTTGTTCTCTTTGAGCCCTTGAGGTACGATGAGTTCTACAACATGGCATTGAAGCAAGAGGCCGCTCAACTGAGGTGTGATGCTTCCAAGAAGCGACTCAGACACACTACTCCTTCTTCCTCTACTCAAGTGGCCAAGCAGCAGAAGTATTAGCTTCCTCCTTCTCTGTTCCGTCAGCCGTATCAGAAGAGCAAAGGTGGCAGTGGATCTTCCCACCCACCCAACCCTGGCTTTCAGAACAAGACTTCGTCTCAAGCTCCAAGATCGAGTGCTCCGTATCACCATCCGCTTTTAGAGGTCATGTGCAACAAGTGCCAACAGAAGGGTCACTGTGCCAACAAATGCTTCAATCAGAGGCGTCTTCCTCCTCCTCCTCCTATGAGATCGGCAAGTACAGCTATGGTCAAGCATAACCCCAAGCACGCCAAGGTCAACTTGATGAACGCAGCTCAGGCAGAGGACTCATCAGATGTCATCATGGGTAACCTTCCTGTTAACGATGTTCCTGCAAAAGTACTTTTTGATACTGGTGCATTGCATTCTTTCTTGTCATGCCCTTTTGCATCGAAGCACAATGTTGATACTGAGGTCATGCCCAAAGCCATGCAAGTTTTTTCTCCCGGCAAGCTTTTGACTTCTAGTTTGGTTGCTCCCGATATCTCCATCACATTGGGCGACTAAAAGTTTCTTTCTTCTTCGGTGGTTCTTGGTAACTCGGATATTGATCTTATTCTCGGAATGGATTGGCTTTCTAAGCACAAGGCGCATCTTGATTGTGCAGCCAGGCAGATTCAATTGACTCATTCGTCTGAGGATGTAATTGTCTTTGCCGCTCGTGATGATACCATCTGTCTGTTTTCTCTCAATGAGAAGGGTGAACTGGATGCTATTTCTCAAATTCCAGTCGTTTGCGAATATCAAGACGTCTTTCCAGAAGAGCTTCCAGGAATGCCTCTGCACTGGCTAGTTGAATTCATCATCGATCTTGAGCTTGGCACGGAACCAGTGTGCAAGCGTCCTTACAAGCTCTGACCTGAAGAGTTGAAGGAGCTGAAGAAGCAACTCGATGTTCAAGAGAGAATGGGCTTCATCCGACCTAGTTCTTCTCTGTGGGGTTGTGGTGTTCTCTTTGTGAAGAAGAAGGATGGAACGGACCGACTCTGTGATGATTACCGTCCATTGAACAAGAAGACTATCAAGAACAAATACCCACTTCCCAACATCAACGAGCTGTTCGAACAACTCAAAGGTTCCCAAGTATTCTCCAAGCTTGATCTCCGTATGGGTTATCATCAGATTCGAATCCATGAGCAAGATATTCCCAAGACGGCTTTCAGGACAAGCTTTGGTTCATATGAATACACTGTCATGTCTTTTGGCCTCGTCAATGCTCCTCCGACTTTCTCTCGCATGATGAACTTCATCTTCAATGCCTACACCAATGACTTCGTTTTGGTCTATCTCGACGACATTCTGGTCTTTTCGAAGAACAAGGAAGATCATGCCAAGAACTTGCGTTTGGTACTCGATAAGCTGAGGGAACACAAATTCTACGCCAAGTTCTCCAAGTGCGAATTTTGGCTCGATGAGGTTCTTTATCTTGGTCATATCATCTCCGCCAAGGGCATTGCGGTGAATCCAGAGAAGGTGTCTGCAATTGTGAATTGGGAACCACCTCAGAACGTGAAGCAACTCCGTAGCTTCCTCGGTCTCGCAAGCTACTGTCGAAGATTCGTTGAAAACTTTTCTAAGATCGCGAAGCCTCTCCCAAATCTTCTCCAGAAGCATGTCAAGTACGTTTGGTCTCCGGAATGTGATATCGCTTTCAACACTTTGAAAGAGAAATTGGTCACTGCTCCAGTTCTGACTCCTCCTGATGAATCCAAACCGTACGAGGTCTTTTGCAATGCCTCTCTCCAAGGTCTTGGCGCAGTGTTGATGCAAGAGAAGAAAGTTGTGGCTTATACCTCTCGCCAGTTGAAGCCCAACGAGAAAAACTACCACACTCATGACCTCGAGTTGGCGGCAGTTGTGCATGCTCTTTTGACTTGGAGACATCTCTTATTGGGAAGAAAAGTGGACATCTTCACTGAGCACAAGAGTCTCAAGTACATCTTCACTCAGCCTAATCTCAACCTCAGGCAGACTCGATGGGTCGAAATGATTCAAGAGTATAATCCGAGTATCGAGTATACTCCAGGCAAGGCCAATGTGATTGCTGACGCATTGAGCAGGAAGGCTTATTGCAACAGTCTGATTCTCAAGCCTTATCAACCCGAGCTTTGTGAAGCTTTCCGCAAACTCAATCTGCAAGTTGTTCTTCAAGGTTTCCTCGCCAACCTTCAAGTCTCTCCTACCTTGGAAGACCAGATTCGCCAAGCTCAGCTTCTTGATGCTATGGTGATAAAGGTGAAGATTGGGATTGCCAAGAGTCAACATAAGTACAAGTGCTACCGCCTTGATGACAAGGATACTCTCTTCTTCTAGGATCGTATTGTTGTGCCCAAAGGTGACCTTCGTAAAGTGATCATGAACGAGGCTCACAATTCTCTCCTCTCCATCCACCCTGGGAGCACGAAGATGTATCAGGACCTCAAGCAGGCTTTTTGGTGGACTCAAATGAAGCACAAGATTGCTCAGTTCGTGAATGAATGTGATGTCTGCAGAAGAGTGAAGGCAGAACACCAAAGTCCAGCTGGTCTCCTCCAACCTCTTGCCATTCCAGAATGGAAGTTTGACCACATTGAGATGGACTTCGTGACTGGGTTTCCTAAGTCCAAGCGTGGCAATGATGCTATATCCGTTGTCATCGACAAACTCACTAAAGTGGCTCACTTTCTGCCTATCAAAGAGTCAATCACTGTAGCTCAATTGGCGGAGGTCTATACCTCTAGAATTGTCTCTCTGCACAGTATTCCACAAGTGATCTCTTCAGACCGTGGCAGCATCTTTACCTCCAAGTTTTGGGATTCTTTTCAGAAGGCCATGGGCACCAACATCCGCTTCAGCACAGCTTTCCATCCTCAAACTAGCGGTTAAGTCGAGCGTGTCAATCAGATTCTTGAAGATATGCTCAGGGCTTGTGTGATCTCCTTCAGTATGAAGTGGGAGGATTGTCTTCCATTGCTGAATTCTCCTACAACAATAGTTTTCAAGCAAGTTCGGGCAAGGCCCCTTTTGAAATTCTGTATGGCAGGAAGTGCCGTACCCCTCTCAACTGGTCTGAAACCGGTGAACGTCAACTTTTGGGAAATGACTTAATCACAGAGGCAGAGGAAATGTGCAAAGTCATTCGAGATAACCTCAAAGCAGCCCAATCCCGCCAGAAGAGCTACTATGATAGTAAGCATCATGGTTTGGCTTTCGAGATCGGAGATCATGTTTACCTCCGCGTCTCTCCAATGAAAGGTACTCGTCGCTTCGGTATCAAAGGGAAGCTTGCCCCTAGATACGTGGGACCTTTCAAGATCATCAGCAAGAGAGGCGATATCGCCTATCAACTCGAGCTTCCTTCAAACTTTGCAAATGTGCATGACATGTTCCATGTCTCTCAGCTCCGAAAGTGCTTCAAGACTCCTGACCGCACCGTCAACTTCGAGGACATTGAGCTCCAACAAGATCTCTCTTATCGTGAGCACCCCATTGCTATTCTTGAAGAGACTGAACGCAAGACTCGCAATAAGTCAATCAAATTCCTCAAAGTCAAGTGGTCACACCATTCCGACCGTGAAGCTACCTGGGAACGCGAGGATCACCTCCGTTCTGAATACCCGGCGTTCTTTCAGTCCTAGATCTCGGGACGAGATCCTTTCGTAGTGGTGGAGTGTTGTAACACCTCGGATATGATTTACCCAATATGTACTCCAACTCTTGCCGTTTCCGGTGTTAAGTTATTTTATTTTCTCGGGTTCAGGTCTTTGTCTCCGTGTGTTGTTGTTGTTGTTGTCATGCATCTCATATCATGTCATCATGTGCATTGCATTTGCATACGTGTTCATCTCATGCATTCGAGCATTTTCCCCATTATCCGTTTTGCATTCCGGTGCTTCGGTCTCCTCCGGTGGTAATTTATACCTTTCTTTTGTGTGTGGGGATTAAACATTTCTGGATTCGACTGAGACTTGCCAAGTGGCCTTGGTTTACTACCGGTAGACCGCCTGTCAAGTTTCATACGTCTTAGACTTGGTTTGATGCTCCAACGGTTAACCAAGGGACCGAAAAGGCCTCGTGTGTGTTGCAGCCCAACACCCCTCCATTTTGGCCCACAACCCACCAAAACCCACTCCATCATCTAGAGCGTTCGATCACGACCGCGTGGCCGTAAACCACACCTCATTTGGACACTCCTAGCTCCCTCTACCTCTATATAAAGACCACCCTCCGAAATTCACGGTTCCACTCTCCCCTAACCCTAGATCCATTCCATCTGCCGCCACCGGACACGTCCGGACGGCGCCGGACGCGTCCGCCGCCTCCGCCGACCAACCCCGCGCTGCCACGTGGTGGGTACGCGCCCACATAGCCGCTTCCGCCGCCGGCCCGCCGCGGCCCGCAGCGGGCCCCCGAAGCCCGGCTCCTCCCGGCGCCCGAAGCCGCCTGCCTCCTCGCCGCGCCTCCTCGCGCCGCCGCGCTCCCTCTCGCCGGCCGCCGCCACCTCCTCGCCGCGCCTCCTCGTCACCGGCGACCGCGGCAGCAACTCCGGCAGGCTCCGATCGCCGCACCCGCCGCGCCCCGCCGCACCGACGCCGCGGCCGCGCCGCCGCACGCCCCGGCGAGCCCCGGCCTCCTCCTCCCTCCTCGACGACCGCGATGCCAGAAAGTACGACTCCGGAGCCGGCCCTCCCCGGCGAACCTCGGAATACGCACCACCGCTACAGTACCCTCCAGATCCAGATCGGGATCGGTTGACTTTTTGCCCGAAACCGTAATTATTTTTCCCATGTTCATCATGTCGTAACTCCGCATCCGTAGCTCCGTTTTGGGCATATAGCATATCAAAATGTTCGTCTCAGAGACCACATCATTTCATCTCATTGCATCATTTTCATTTGAGTTCATCTTGATGCTCGAAATGCTGTTGGAAGGGTGCTATTTGAGATAATTGTCAGATCTGCTGCTCCAGTTAGATATTTGTCATTTTTGCCATGATTATTGTGTGCATGATATGCCCCTGAGATCTACATGTCTTTTATTATATGTTTTTCCATCTATCCAGAGGTGCAACCCATGTATTTTTGTGATGTGTGTGGTGACTAGCACAAGCTTGCAAAGTGGAGCATTCGTTAATGCTGATTTCAGGGACTTAGCAATTCCACTAAGTCCTTGACCTGTTTATCTCAATATGCCATATGTTCATGTTGTTTTCTAGTGATCCGTGCCTCTTTTGAGGATGATCAGTAAGGATGTTTTGTTAATCTTGTAGTGCTCTGTCCATCCATGTCTTTGTTTGCAATTATGGGGCACCCTAGATTGAGTCAATCGAGCTCTACTTTTGTCATTTCGTGAATCTGGGCAGATTGTCTACTTGTTAGGGATTTTGCCGAGGATGTTGTAGTTGATCCGTAAATGCTATGTTATTGTTCTTGCCATTTCTAGCTTGTATAATGTGTATTCTTGATGGGTGCATGCTTAGATTGTCATGACATGCTCTGTAGTGAGTGCATCGAGCTCGTAAACATGCCTACTTGATATCTGTTTTTGGCATGCTCCAGTTTTCACTAAGTTTGTGATCTGATTATGTTTTTGCCATGTTCACATGCTTGCAAATGTATTTTCTGATCCCTTTTGGCTCAAGGTCACTAAGGGACTTTTGTTAAGATCTTTGAGTAGCTCCATGCCATGCTTTAATTTGCCATGTTCAGGTCCGGTAGTATATAGTTTTCATGCTTCGAAGTGTGCTACCTGATCTGAATTCCAGACAATTGTTAATTTCACTAAGTCTGAAATCTGTTTGCCAAATGCATTTTTTCCATGCTTGTTTGAACCTGTTAATGGATGAATTGGCCGTAGCTCAGTGTTCCTCTTTTGTTAAGCATCATGTATGGATCCCTGCCATGTATTTTGTTGCCATGTTTAAGAGCTGTAGCATGTTCATCTTGTTGCATTTAGATGGCTATTTGCTGTATATCGCAGACCGGTGCCATATTTGAATTGCTTGCCATTTCCAAACCGTAACTCCGATTCCGGTGTTCTTTATATCGTTTTCAAGCGATTTCATCTCACCTTTCCAGTGGCACACTTGGATTTCCAAGTTGAGGCCATGTTCATTCATTCCTTGTCAAATCTTGCATATGCATCGCATATCGCATCCCGCATAGCATACCATGTTTGCATCATTTTGTTTGGGCCTTGCACGTGGTTGATTGTGTCCTGGTTGCTTGTTTGTCTTGTTTGGGTAGAGCCCGGAGACGAGTTCGCTAATGAGGAGCCCGTTGATTTTGCTTTCGAGGATCCAGTCAACTCTGACAACTGTGCAGGCAAGATGATCATACCCTCGAAATCACTACTATCTTTGCTTTGCTAGATGCTCGCTCTTTTGCTAAGCCTATGCTACGATGCCTACCACTTGCTTATCATGCCTCCTAAATTGACATGTCAAACCTCTAACCCACCATCTCCTAGCAAACCGTTGATTGGCTATGTTACCGCTTTGCTCAGCCCCTCTTATAGCGTTGCTAGTTGCAGGTAAAGATTGGAGCCCGTTCCTTGTTGGAACATTATTTACTTGTTGGGATATCATTATATCATCTTGTTATCTTAATGCATCTATATACTTGGTAAAGGGTGGAAGGCTTGGCCTCTCGCCTAGTGTTTTGTTCCACTCTTGCCGCCCTAGTTTCCGTCATATCGGTGTTATGTTCCCGGATTTTTGCGTTCCTTACGCGGTTGGGTGATAATGGGAACCCCTTGATAGTTCGCCTTGATTACAGCTTTTCTAGCAATGCCCAACCTTGGTTTTACCTTTTGCCACCTAGCCTATTTTTCCCTTGGGTTTCCGGAGCCCGAGGGTCATCTTATTTAACCCCCCCCCCGGGCCAGTGCTCCTCTGAGTGTTGGTCCGACCAAGTAGACTGCGGGGCCACCTCGGGTCAACTTGAGGGTTGGTTTTACTCGTAGGATGTCTCATCTTAGTGTGCCCTGAGAACGAGATATGTGCAGCTCCTATTGGGATTTGTCGGCACATTCGGGCGGTGTTGCTGGATTTGTTTTAACTTGTCGAAGTGTCTTGTAGAACCGGGATACCGAGTCTGATCGGAATGTCTCGGGAGAAGGTATGTTCCTTCGTTGACCATGAGATCTTGTCATGGGCTAAGTTGGGACTCCCCTGCAGGGATTTGAACTTTCGAAAGCCGTGCCCGCGGTTATGGGCAGATGGGAATTTGTTAATGTCCGGTTGTAGATAACTTGAACCTTAACTTAACTGAAATGAATCAACTGTGTGAGTTACCATGATGGTCTCTTCTCGGCGGAGTCCGGGAAGTGAACACGGTGTTGGAGTAATGCTTGCCGCAGGTTTCTCTCTAGTTACTCGTTCGCGCTTTGCCTCCTCTTCTCGCTCTCTTTTGCGAACAGGATAGCCACCATATATGCTAGTCGCTTGTTGCAGCTCCACATATTTACCTTGCCTTACCTATAAGCTTAAATAGTCTTGATCGTGAGGGTGCGAGATTGCTGAGTCCCTGTGGCTCACAATTTACTTCCAAACCAGATGCAGGGCCTGATGACTCCATTCCAGATGACGCGCTTGAGCTCAAGTGGGAGTTCGACGAGGACTCACGCCATTACTATGTGTCTTTCCCTGATGATCAGTAGTGGTTCCCAGTTGGGGCGATCAGGACCGTGTCGCATGTTGGGTTTATCTTTTATTTTGGCGCCGTAGTCGGGCCATGAGTGATTGGTTGATGTAATACTATTTATGTACTTTGACTGACGTCGTGAGTGTAAGCCAACTATGTACCTCCTCTTTTATTATCTATATTACATGGGATGTTGTGAAGATTGTCTAATTTGTGACATTGCTTTCAATGCGGTTATGCCTCTAAGTCGTGCCTCGACACGTGGGAGATATAGCCGCATCGAGGGCGTTACATCAGGCCAGAAAGCCTAGTAAACATCTTTCATCGATTTCCGTGCACTTTCCTGCACCACGGGTAGATGATTCGCCATCTTCTCGGGCATTGGACCTCGGCCTTCAAGCGGCAAACCTGTCAAAGAAGCTGTCACATTGGCGATGTTAGTCTAATCATCCCCTAGGCTATGGTACATGAAAGACACCATCTTTGGAAAAAGTGTCTTACCAAAAATTATGTCATCGTTTTGCCGATTCTTTGATTCTCCAGTAGCAAGTCTAGCTTTCAAGCTCTCAATCTCATGTCATGTTGGGCGTTTTTAGCCCTAAAGTGCATTAATGCTATCCACTCTTTGACTAGCCACATGGTCGCTCATGGGCCTGCTTCGCGTGCATCAAATCTTCGCGGGCCTGCTTCCTATCTCTTTCAAGATAACCTAGGGCTTCCGCTGCTACAAGGGATGTTGTCATTAAGGCTATCACATTCCCTTCATAACATACATAATGGTTGGCATGATCACTTACCGTGCGTCTCCCTCGTAAATTTCTCCACCTACTCCACCTCGGTTAGAGCGGTGTCTAGCTTGCCCTTGGTTTGGGTCAGCGCCTCGGTCAGCTAATCACTCTTACATCGAGCCTCCTATAAGGGGACTGTCGGTGTCAAAACCGGCAGATCTCGGGTAGTGGGTCCCAAACTGTGCGTCTAGGCCAGATGGTAACAGGAGGCAGGAAACACGATGTTTTACCCAGGTTCGGGCCCTCTTGATGGAGGTAAAACCCTACGTCCTGCTTGATTAATATTGATGATATGGGTAGTACAAGAGTAGATCTACCACGAGATCAAGGAGGCTAAACCCTAGAAGCTAGCCTATGGTATGATTGTTGTATATGGAGTTGGTTGCCTACGGACTACAACCCTCCGATTTATATAGACACCGGATAGGGTTAGTGTTACACAGAGTCGGTTAAAATGGTAGGAGATCTTGAATATCCGCATCGCCAAGCTTGCCTTCCACGCCAAGGAAAGTCCCATCCGGACACGGGACGAAGTCTTCAATCTTGTATCTTCATAGTCCTGGAGTCCGGCTGAAGGTATAGTCCGGCTACCCGAACACCCCCTAATCCAGGACTCCCTCAGTAGCCCCTGAACCAGGCTTCAATGACGACGAGTCCGGCGCGCAAATTGTCTTCGGCATTGCAAGGCGGGTTCCTCCTCCAAGTCCTTCATAGAAGATTGTAAACACCAAGAGTAGTGTCTGGCTCTGCAAAATAAGCTTCCACATATTGCCATAGAGAGAATAATATTAACACAAATCAAATCTGATGACGTATTCCGCAGTGCGTCATCGCACTACATCCAAGTCCCTTACTCGAATCGTTTTTACTTTTCCACCGCAGCATGTTTTGCGAGGCGGTTTCCTTGGCACGTCTTGTCAAAGCAGAGATCGTGCACCCCCTTTACGGGATTCTCATCAATACGGACGTGGGTAATCCAATCGCGCCACTTATCATGGCGCTTGGGAGGCAAGCGAGTTTTACTAGGCAGGTGGGGACGCACAACCGCATCCGCCCATATAAGGGGATAAGGATCCACCTTTTTACCTACGCCTTCTTCCTCCTTTGCCTATCCATCTCCTGCGCACTCGAGCTCCAGCGCCCAAGCCCGCACTTCCCACCTCAACCTTCTCTAGCAATGTCCGGAGCGGGAGGCAAGTGGATGGTCTCCTCCGTCATGGAGGGCCATGTCAAAAAGCTAAGGAAGGCCGGATACTTGCCCAAAGACATCGCGCACCGACTTCCCGAGGAGGGGAAGCTTCTCCCCACCCCAAGGCCCCATGAGAGGGTAGTATTCCTTCCCCACTTCCTCCGCGGACTGGGTTTTCAACTCCACCCATTTGTCTAGGGGCTCATGTTTTACTATGGCCTGGATTTCCACGATCTGGCCCCGAACTTCGTCCTCAATATCTCGGCGTTTATCGTCGTGTGTGAGGCTTTCCTCCGCATCCGCCCCCATTTCGGCCTCTGGCTCAAGACCTTCAACGTCAAGCCCAAGGTGGTGCGCGGCAACCAGGCGGAGTGCGGAGGCGCCATGGTGGGCAAGATGGCCAACGTCCTATGGATCGAGGGCTCCTTCGTGGAGACCCTGATGGGATGGCAATCGTGGTGGTTTTACATCACCGAGCCGCGCAATCCGAAATGGATCGCAGCCCCCGAGTTCCGATCCGGACCCCCCATGCGGCTTATGTCCTGGAAAGAGACGGGCCTGTCGTGGGGCGACGAAAAAGAGGTGATCGGACTGCAGACATGCATCCAGTCCCTGGTGAGCAAGCCAATCAAGCTCGTCAATGTAGTCCAGGTTATGCTCATCCGCCGGATCCTCCCGTGTCAACAACGGGACTTTAATCTGTGGGAGTTCGACCCGGTGCAGCACCAAACCCTTAACAGGCTCTTCAACACGACGTATGAAGACGTGTGGAAGGTGCTAACCAAAGGCGTTGAGGCTCCCACATCTGCTTCCAAGGACCGCGGATACAGCTCGCGGCGTCACGCTAGCGAGGTAAGCTATTTTCACCTTTTACAGGATGTTAAGTTTTTTCATAGTCTGACTCTATGCGGGATCTAAACTCCCTCACCTTTGACAGGCTTAGCAGGCGCAGTCCGGATTGATTAACTGTCCGGCTCCCTTGCCCGAAGACCCAGCCCCTGCTCTACTAGTGAAGCTGCTGGTTCCGGTGCCTTATGTGGTGCCGAAGAAGAAGGCCAAGAAGAAGAAAGCCACGGGGACTCGAAAGAGTGCCTGTAATGTGGTGGTGTCGGACTCGTCATCCGATGAGTCCGAGACGCTCTCCTCCCGTGAGAACAAGGAGGAGGAAGAAGAAAACTCTCCCCCTCCAGCGGGGGGAGGAAACAAAAGGAAGGCCGCCCCAACGGGGGAGGCCAAAGGGTCCAGGAAGAGGAAGACCCCTCCGCCGAACTACTCCCCCGACGCTGAAGAGGACGAAGAGGAGTGGCTAGATAGGGCCAAGCGTCCGGCGAAATCGTAAGTATTCGGATATTAGAGTAACTCATGATGTTCCTTTGTCGCACAACTTTCCCTAATGTCGAACATAATTATGCAGCCCGTCCCGGGCCGAACTCAATGAGTCGTCGAGCGGCTCCCTGGATTCATCGGACGTGAACTCAGTTCCGCCCGCTGTCTCCCCCCGCACTACGGACGACGCCGAAGTGGCGTCGCAACGAGCTCCGGGGCAGGAGGAGGTGGTCCTGGAGGAGCCGCAAGGCGACCTCCCGGACCCCAGGAGTAAAGGGGACAAGACCCCGTAGGGCTCCAAGTCCGGCTTTGTGCCGGACACCGCGCTGGAATCTTCAACAGTTCCGGACCGCGGTAGGCGAACTCCTTCCAAGAGGAGCAAGCCTTCTGAGCCGGCGGCCTCCGTCCAACCGGAGGTGCCGGACAATCTGCTTGAGGTGCTTGACGCACCTCCATCGACGAGGAGCACCGTACTATTATGAGTACGGTGATCCAAAAGGTTCAGTCCGCCAAGAGCGGACTGACTGAAGCTTGCGCTAGCCTTCTAACAGGCTTCGAGGTAAGTAAACATATATAAAAATAGTACCGCATAGACAGTAGCCCCTGATGCTCTGTTTGGCGTTCGAAAAGAAAAGCTGAATAGAGGATCTAGTAAATTTCGTAGGAGTCTAACAATAAAGAGTCAATATGCGTGTGCAGGCTTCGCTGCTATCCACCGCCGCACTGACTGCGGAGGTGGGTGTCCTGAAAAAGGACCTCAAGCGGACCGAGCAAGAGCTCGGCCTTGCCAAGCGGCAGCTCGAGGAAAAAGAAGGTAGGAAATACCTTACAGAAAAAGTGCCTATAGATAGGCATGATTGCAAAAAATAACAGGATTGCACTGCTTATTATAGGGGCCACGACTGAGGTGGCCCCTCAAGTAGGCGATGTCCGAGGCCGAAAAGAATACAGCCACGGAGCGCACCGAGCGAGAGAAACTTGGGGCTCAGGTCGGCGAGGTGCAGCAAGAGCTTCAGGCTCTCATGAAAAAACATGAGAGTTTGGAGCTTGAGTCAAAGACCCAAGCGTCCGAGCTAGCGGCGGCCCTTGAGACTGCCAAGTTTGCCAAGGCCGAAGCCTAAAAGGCCCTCGAGTTGGAGGAGATGAAGAAGATAGCAGCGGGTAAGGCATTCTTTATGTAAAGCAGAAATATAAAAGTAAACTACTTGTTACTTACCCGAATCCGGAGTTCTCCAGGGGCATTCGCAGATCTTCCCCGCAGCGTATCCGACGCCGCCGCATTCTACCGAGCTGAAGAGGGCAGCTCAACGGAGAAGGTGTTCTGGTCTCAGTATGCTGAGGCCGGACACCCTGTGCCCTTGAACGACCAGCTGAAACAGCTGGTCGAGCTCCACAAGGCGGCCGAACAGGCCATGAAGGGCTTCATAGTTCAGCTGTGGCCTGGAGAGGCCCTGCCTGGGAGCTACTTCGGGCTGGTGCGGCGGCTAGTGGAGGCCTATCCAAGGCTCGAGGTCATCAAGCACTCCGTCTGCATCGAAGGTGCCCATCGGGCCCTTGCCCGTGCAAAGGTGCACTGGGGTAAGATGGACGGTGAGAAGCTTGTGAAGGATGGGCCGCCGCCGGGGAAGGAGCATCGCAAGCCCGAGAACTATTACAAGGATGTTCTTGCGGGTGCCCGCCTTGTGGCGGATGAATGTACCAAGGATGTAATTTTTGAATAAACTCGCTCGTTTTTATCCTGTGCGCTGAAAACTTGTTCATAGGCGCTTAAGCAATGCTTGTTGAATTTAAAATATTATTTTCTGTGCGGCCGTTTATCAAAAAATTGAGAGATGGCCAGTCGTCGGCTTCTGCCCCCATGCCACTAGTGCTGGGGTGTTCGGGATAAACCTAAGCGCTCTTTTTCCCCTAGTTGGGTCCTTCGAGGGAGGTGCTCAGCACAACGAACCAGACAATCGGACTATAATGCTTGAACACTCTCACTTAGCCATAGAACTTTATAATTTTAAATTTCGGCGAAGCCCCTAGTTCTGAAGACCGAGTTCGGGGCGCTATCCACGCCTTGGCCAGACAAATCCGGCTCCTCGCTCGAAGCGGCATAAGTCTTTAGGGACTCGAAAAACCTCTCGAACAGCGACCTGTCTCTCGCCTCATCATGATAGTCAGTTTTAGCTTTCTCCACTAAGGTGCTTAACCCAGCTCAACCGGGGCACAATCGCAGTGGTTCTCCTAGTGCTACCTTAGCCGATATAGCGGAACATAAGGCACCAAAACATAGGAGCCGGGCAAACCCAACTATTGACCCAAATCATGATTCAGAGCCGATGCATATAGTGCTACAAGTTCGGGGTGCCGCACTTGTGAAAGTGTACGGACTTCTCACACCATATTAAAGGGTACTGAAGCCCCTGGCGTACTTGCCGTACCACAGTGTACGGGTGCAACATGTCATTAATGAACATATATAAAAGAGAGTAATGCAGAAAATAGACAAAAACTATGCATTGTTTATATAAAGGCTGCTGTCAGAGCAGAACGATACAAGTGGTATTATAAGGTAAAGATATTGGACTATTTAACATGTCCTAGCCAGGGGCAGGCCGCGGAATTGTATTCAAAACAGGTATACTGCTCGTAATAGAGACCACCCGGGGGTTCCATAATGTTGCATGGCTTGTCTGCCTCCCTGGATCTTGCATCGTTTGTGCGACAGTCGAATTGCCGAACAGGTCGTCCGAAGTATGGAGTCCTGAAAGTAAGAAAAAATTAAAAAAGAATCCGGCAGCCCCTAGTATGTTTTAAGCCGTATTTTGGGCGTGCCGTTATTGTGCCCCTTCCCCTGTGCCCATGGTATTTCAAGGGCGTAGTTATGTACGCGAGGTACTGGTTTCGCTATGTCGTGGCAGCTGGGGTTGGGGCCGCATTGCTACGCTTGCTCAGAGTGTGCCAGGCGGTCCTGCTGTGGGTTACTCCGGGCGCGCTTGGCAGTGTCTGACTTTTTAATGGCCGGACTGGAGAATTGCCTGAGAAGGCTACTTTGTACCTCCGCTGCGAGAGCCGCCATATGCTCCTCCGTACGGAGGGAGCGTTCAGTGTTTTCGTTGACCATAATTACTCCTCGAGGGCCTAGCATCTTGAGCTTGAGATATGCATAGTGCGGCACCGCATTGAACTTTGCGAATGCGGTTCGTCCGAGCAGGGCGTGATAGCCACTGCGAAACGGGACTATATCGAAGATTAACTCTTCGCTTCGGAAATTGTCCGGGGATCCAAAGACCACGTCAAGTGTTACTGAGCCTGTACAGCAGGTTCAGGCTACTGCCGCCGTCCATGAGGACTCTTGTGAGATGAAATCCGTTGATGATTGGGTCGAGAACCAATGCGGCGAGGCCGCCATGACGGATGCTAGTGGGATGGTCCCTTCGATCAAAAGTGATCGGGCAGGAGGACCATGGGTCGAACTTTGGGGCGACTGGCTCTATCGCGTATACGTCCCGTAGCGCACGCTTCCGCTCCCGCTTGGGAATGTGGGTTGCGTATATCATATTCACCGTCCGCACTTGTGGGGGAAAGCCCTTCTGTCCATTGTTGTTCGGCATCTTGGGCTCCTCGTCGTCGTTGTGCAGCCCCTTGTCTCTGTTTTCAGCCCTTAACTTGCCTGCCTGCTTGAACACCCAACAATCCCTGTTAGTGTGATTGGCTGGCTTTTCGGGGGTACCATGTATCTGGCACAAGCTATCGAGTATTCGGTCCAAACTGGACGGCCCTGAGTATTCTTTTTGAATGCCTTTTTCCACTGACTGGATTTATAGCCTTTGAATCCGGCATTGACTGTTGTGTCTTCATTGCTGTCGCTGTTAACGCGGCGTTTTTGCTTATTCCGACGTGTCCTGCCACTTTTGTCCTTGGTATCCGAATTACCAGGGTTCTTTGATAAGTTGTTACTGCGAGCTAGCCAGCTGTCTTCTCCCACGCAAAAGCGGGTCATGAGTTTCGTGAGGGCTGCCATGGATTTTGGCTTTTCCTGTCCCAGGTGCCGGGCAAGCCACTTGTCGCGGATGTTATGCTTGAAGGCTGCTAGGGCCTCTGCATCTGGACAGTCGACTATCTAGTTTTTCTTTGTTAGGAACCGTGTCCAGAATTGTCTGGCCGATTCCCCTGGCTGCTGAATTATGTGGCTTAAGTCGTCGGCATCCGGCGGTCGCACATAAGTGCCCTGGAAGTTGTCGAGGAATGTGGCTTCCAGGTCCTCCCAAGAACCGATTGAGTCTGCTGGCAAGCTGTTAAGCCAATGCCGGGCCAGTCCTTTAAGTTTGAGCGGGAGGTATTTGATGGCGTGTAGATCATCGCCGCGTGCCATGTGGATGTGAAGGAGATAATCCTCGATCCATATCGCGGGTCTGTTGTGCCATCGTATGATTCGATGTTTACGGGTTTGAAACCCTCTGGGATTTTATGATCCATTACTTCATTCGTGAAGCATAGCGGGTGTGCGGCGCCTCTGTACTGGGCTATATCACGACGCAGCTCGGAAGAGCTATGTCTGTTGTGTTCGGCCCAGCCGGATTTGTTGTATCCGGAGTGAAGATCATTGTCACATGCCGTAGGGCGCCTGCGCGATCCGTAGATCAATCTTGTTTGTCTTGCCTTATCCTCCAGTATGTCTCGCAGGTCGGGCGCATTTTCCCGTGCCTTAGTTGAGCGGCGTCGGGCATGGCTTGGGTGGATGGCCGAGAGGCCTCTCTGTCGCGGCCGCGAGGTGGCCGGTCTGCCATGTCATGCGCTAGTGATGTAGGTGCTTCCTCCTCTGATCGGGGTAGCGGCCTGCGCTTCTGTCACGACCGGTTTTCCGGGTAATAAATTTCCAGAAAAGACCGTCATGCTCATCAGCCCCAGGATTACTGTTAGCTGATGAGGCTCCAACTTGATACAAAAATTCCAAGCAGAAAACAAAATATGTAGTACAAGGCCATTCTGGCCTGTGAGTACAACAAATGGTTTCTAGTGGTTGATGGCGGAAGCGGGTTGTGAAACATCAGTGTCTACGGGACTCCATTTCCCACGGGAACAGCTGACCAGGTTAACTCCTATCTTCGCGAGGCTGCTATCTTCATTACTTAGGTTCCGGGGCTGTCATCGCGTCGCTCCTCTTCGTGCAAGAAAATCTGGCCAAGACAATAGCCAGGGACAAGCCAGTGAGTACTTTGAATGTACTCGCAAACATTATGAACACAGGTATAATATAACAATGATGTGCTGAAAATATTTTATGCTCATGACGTCAGTCACAAAAGATAAATAAATCTCTGATGCGTGCAAGCAAGTTATTTATAAAATTGCAATAACATAGTGGTATTAAAATTTATGAAATAAATAACAAGCAAAGCCACAGTCGGGCGTCTTAGCGACACCACATAAAGGGCTTTAAAAGAAATGCCACAGTCGGGCGTCTGAGCGACACCACATAAAGGGCTTTAAAAGAAATGCCACAGTCGGGCGTCTGAGCGACACCACATAAAGGGCTTTAAAAGAAATGCCACAGTCGGGCGTCTGAGCGACACCACATAAAGGGCTTTAAAATAAATGCCACAGTCGGGCGTCTGAGCGACACCACATAAAGGGCTTTAAAATAAACAATCATAGTGAATATCCCGGAGGTAGAACCATCCCAGAGATACTCGATAATAACAATAATATCACGGGTTAGTCAACAATAATAATAATCATCGTTATCACAAGTCACAAGTAGTAATTCCATTTCTGGTTAACAGTTTCACCTCCGAAGACCGACAGTAAGACCGACACCTGACCCATCCCAGACTGTAATCCTTAACCATGGACACGGCTATTCGAATAGGTTTAATCTCTGCAGAGGGTTTACTCTTTACCCACGAGTAACGGATTCCTTTAGTCCATCGGGACTAATTCCGTCTACGGTCTTTTTGTTGAAAACACACCTAACTTGCACACACCAGCTTATCTCACACGTGTCTGGAATCACCCACGACACCTGTTAAGCAAACTCTAAGTGGGGAGGCTACAACCTCGCGTAGCATGGGATCAAATTTATATCGCGCGCTCTAAGGGGTGGCCTCCCCTCTCGGTCCCAACCGGAAACACCCATGCCCCCGGACCAGGTGGCCTGCCTACCAGCTACAACCGGTATCTTCCACCATGGCCTCTCTGTACGGTGTGTGCTAGAAAGAGGTTGACAACTTACTGAACCGTACTCTACTTGCTGTAGAGACGAGTGGTAGTACGAAACAAGTATGGGGGTTACTGGCACAAGACTCGATCTACGATCGACTCAGGAGGTTTAAGTATTCCCTGCATGATTAGCATGACGAATATATTTCAACCAACAGAGTCACCGCTCATATCACCTTGCCATGCCATACCAGACATAACCGTCCCGACGGAGACCGGCGACAAACTCATGCCTACCCAAGGCAGAGGTTTTCCCGGGTTCCTGCCGGTATGCATGCAAGGCACATGAGGGTGATTATCATCACAAGTGTGTCCATTTCCAACAGCATGGAAATCAATAACATGCACCCATGCATATGATCATATCACATGAAATAACAAGTTTCTCCAAAGTGAGGTGATGTTATGAACGTGTCATCGAACACACAAAAAAATTATGCCAGGGTTCAGAATGCTTGCCTTCAATGTGTGTAAAGGCAGGGTGCACTCCAAAACTTGAAACATTTCTCCTCTCTTCAAAAATCCTATTTTAGCAATATAAAAGAATTAACACACAAAATAAAAACAGCACCAAAAGTTGTTCTGAATTTTTTTCAAATAAATCTTAAAATAAACTAGGTGAAATTTGAGAGAGGTAGGAAAAAGAATCAGTTCATTTGGAGTTGTATTTAAAAAGTTATAACCAGTCAAAGTTTTGGTCAAATCTGTTATTTAAATAAAACAGAAAAGAAAACGTTTCGGAGGGGAATATGCTTTCGGAGCGGGGGAAACGTACTAGGGGATTATGCCTTCACTTAATCCCACGTGGACAGGCACGGGGTCGCTGACAGTGGGTCCAGAGGCCCCACTGGTCAGGTTTGACCAGTCTATCCCTCCCTCCTCTTCCTCTGCCCGAACGGAGGCGAGGCAACGGCGATCGTCGCCGGCGAACGGCGGCTCCCCGCGGGGCTCAGAGGGCGGGGATGGATCCGCCACTCCAGGGCGGTCCTCCCGGTGGTCGCCAGGTAGGTGGGGACGGAGGGAGCTGCCGGCGGCGAGCTTCTCGGCGGAGGTGGCCTCGGGAGCAAAGTGTGTTTGGGGATACTGGGGTTCCCGATCAAAATTGAGTAGGGGGACGGGTTCACGGGAGGATGAGGAAGTTCCTGGCGAAGAGAACGGAGAGGGGGAGGTACTGGAGGTGCCGGATTGGCCGGGGCGATGGCGGCGGCAGGAGTTGCCGGAGATGAGGAAGGAGGCCTCCCCGGGTCGAATGCGAGCTAGGGGAGTGCCATAGGGGTGGCCTGAGGTTGCATGCGTGCTCGGGGAAGCTCGGGGGCCTCCTTTTATAGCTCGTCGAGGTCGGTTTTGCGGCGGCTGCGGATAAGGTCGCCGGCGACCGCCATTCTGTAGCTAGGGCGTCGTGGTGGCGACGAGCGCTAGTGGACACACTCGCAGATGAGCAAGCGCTGTTCCAGGGGCCAGGTGGCGAGCGGGAGAGGCTTGGGCGGCGCTGAACGGAGCAGGGGCTGTCGGCGGCCGTGGCGGCTAGCTCTTGTCCTGTCGGGGCGTGGCGAGGGGCGGCTTGGCGTGTTGCGGTGAGAAGGGGAGTGCGTGGCATGGTGCTGCAGAGCGGGCCAAAACCGTGGGGGCCAGCGTGTCTACTCGGCGCACGTGCGTGCCAAACGCACGCTCTGCTCGCGCCCTGGGCGTGCACGGGATGTGCTCGACGTAATGCCAGAGCATGCTGCAAAGCTTGGGTGAGGCTGGCATTTAGCAGATCTAGGTTAGGAGAAACAGGGAGTCTAGTGGACATGCTTGTTTGACAAGAGGTGCAAGCTCACAGTGCAATGCCAAAACTCATGTCAAAACTGGTCATGCCTACAGGGTGCTCGATAGAATGCCACATGCACCTAGGCATCTCTTGGGGTAGCCAAAACTTCCAGGTTGGGGTCTCTTTAGATGCAAGAGAGAGTGGTGAGGTTAGTTTGCCAAAAGTAGAAACTTGTTAGTGCAAGTTTAGCAGAATTTCAATTCTGGACAGGAAATAAATAGCATTATTTCATGAACCAAAAATGTTCCAAAAGGTGCATGCTCCTGGACATAAGGGTTTAACATGGAGGACTACAAGTAGGAGAAATAATCAAGGGTTATAGAGCAAGCAAAAATATGGTTGCTGTACAAACCATCAAGTTGGTCCAGAATGAAAATGAGGTTGATTCACTCAAATTTTTCAAAGAACAGCACGGGGTTTTTGCATAATGTTGAATCATATGCTACTACCAATATCCCATAATTTTGATGGAGGCTAGAAAGAATTATTTAAAAGGGTTGTAGTGCAAAATTGCCCACTAGACCAGAGAACAAAATTTGCTGTAGAGCTCAAAATATTACATAAAATAAAGATGTTTTTGTACAAAAGTGATTTAAAAACATCACATGACATCTCGAAATTTTGGTTGGAATTTTAGGTGAATTTATCCAATTGTTATAGTTCAAATATGGCCATAAAACCTTGAAAAACCATTTCCAAGAAAGTAAAGATCAAGCAACTTAATTATTTAATTAGTTATATTAAATAAGGGAAAGTTTCTCTCTGGGAAAAACTCATCATAACAGGGAAGGAAAAGATTTAAAAATCAAAATGGAGCTCAGAAATCCAAAGTTTTAATTCCTGGCAAAAATTTTAATTCATTAAAACAAGGCCAAATTTTTGGGGTGTCACAATACTATCCCCCTTAAGAAAAATCTCTTCCTCGAGATTTGTTAAAAGCTGTGTTAAGAAAATATTACGCAATAAAGATGTGGCTTTAGTGAGAGGGCAATAAGTGGTGAAAAATCACAATGTGAAAACTGGTGCTGCGTGGAAAAATCTACGGTTCGGGACAAAAACGTGAGATTTCTACGCTGGATAAAAATTTAGAATCACTTCTAAATTTAAATATACGCTGGTCGTACCCGAGAGCACAGTGCTCTCTCTAGCCGACAGGTGGACCCGGGGCCCATTGTTAGTCTCTTCTTCCTCTCTCTCGCGCGCTTCCCCGCGCTTTCTCCACCGGCGACGTTTAGCGCGTAGGGTATCTAGGCCGTACCGCGGTAGTGCGCGGGGTGCTAGCTGCTGGTGCAGCGTGCACTCACCTCGCGGGCCAGCGCGCTGTTGGCACTGCTCGCGGATTCGACTCCGAACACCGGCGATCGGCGACGAGCGGCGTTGGTGGACTTCGCCCACCGTACACCGAGCTCGAGCTATAAAACGGCCGGGGTGCCTCTCTCTTCTTCCTCACACCTGGCCTCACTTCTCCTCCTCCTCCCTCCATTACTGCTTACAAAAGCTCGAGTTAGGCTCTAATGGCGGAGGCGATGCCGGACTGGTTTGCGATCCTGATATGCGGAGGGCTGGCGACACTGCTGGGGCTCTCTGTGCTCCTGTGCACGATGATCCTCGACGATCGTCGCGACGCTGCTGTTCGGGTGTTGGCTCTCCACGGTGGTGGTGATCATGAGGAGTAGATGGGGTGTGCCGGGTGCTAACTGTTGTTAGGGGGTGATTAGCTGGATGTAACACCGTTGCAAAGTTTTGCAAAAATTGTATGAGTTCGAGTGGTAATGGTTGTGAGTCTGCTGCCCGGTGCTGTGTGAATTTAATACATCCACGTCGTGAGAAAGTGTAGATGTAGCAACTCAGGGAAAAGAAATCTCACTCCAGAATTTCGCGAGGAAAAAACAATTAATTTAAAGGAGTATAAACCACAACAAAAACTACATACATTAGTAGAAGCCAAATATTTGACTCGTCGTACAAACTCAGGATATCACGCATAGGTCACACACATAAATAAATGTTGCAAATAATGAACACTGCAGCGACGTCTAAAATGGAAACGGTAACTGGACGGGGTACTGATAAAATGTCTCTGGTACTGGGATACACTCCTCTTCTATCGGAGGCAGTGGATTGACCAGTCGATGTATGCGTCTCTCCGGGTCGGGCCTTAGTGGTCTGCCGATGGCAATCTGAGGATTCAGATGAGTGAGATCCTGGAGATAATCCATCACTCGTTGGTTCAATTGCTCTTGAGCGATGATGTACTGGATAAGGTTGGCCAGAACTGGGTCTTTCTCAATGCGTCCACCGGGAAAAGATGTTACTTCTCCGGGTGCTGCACGGCTCGGAAAGTAATAATATCCTTGTTCGCGGGCATAGGGTACTGCGGATCGAAGGCGAGCAATCGCTTCTTTCGCAGCAGCTTCTATGGCCAAGTGTGGGGTTGGCATAGATTTCCCCACGAAGGAAACTTCCGTTGGATCTTGATTGGAGTCTACGGGAGGGATGTGCACTGCTGCCCAATATTCCGAGGTGGAAGGGGTGATCCTTGATTTGAACAGCTCGTACTGGGGTGGCTGGGTAGAACCCATGGTACTGCGGGTAAAATCCCACAATATTTTGACAAAGCTACCTGGGGTTGCATCTGAGGTTCTCAGATGAATGCTGGGGCTCGGCATGACAGGAAAAAGTTGTGAGTGTGGTGCACAAGGTGAGGGTTGCTGGGTAAGGTCACAAGGTGGCCTTTATATAGCAATGGAGCCGGATTCGTTTTACCGTGGTGAAAGGTAATAAATTTGCCAGCTTAGCTCCAAAGGTGAGGTCAGTGTCAGAGATACACATATCTCATAAAGAGACGTGTTACTGTGGTTGTCGTCGGGTTGGTTTTTGGTAGTTGTGCCCGGAAAAATATGCAACTATGCGCTGACCAAATATGTAAGGCTACTATTAAAACAGAGGCACAACGACAAGCTATGTTAATATACACGGTCGCATGATTACAAAGTGAGGATACACTGAGACTCGGTACTACTCGTATGGCTTAGTCTACCTCGTTTATGTCTAAATGGACGTGCCTGGTGGATGTCGAGGCTTCTCCACGTGTCTCACTGCCGGGATTAGTCGGAGATGGCGGAGGAACTGCAAGGTCGGGGTAGTGATGATGACCATCGCGGGGATTGTTGGCCACAACCCCGTTGGAGTGTGCTCCCAAAAGGCGACGAAGCACTTCTGGGGTCATCAAAGCATCTCGGCTGATGGCTGGAGCTGATCTCGGGGTCTCGATCGGTTGTCCAAATAGCACGACTGGGTTGTCGGCGTTGGGCTCGTTTTCTCTTCTAGCTGGGGTTCGACGAACTAGCTCTCCACGAGCTGCGATCAGATCAATGGTGATCTGGTCGAACAGTGCCTCTAGTGCACTTACATAGCGCACCAGGTGCAACAATGCAGGATCTGTCTCGTGATCTCCGTTGGCAACTTGGGGTGGTCTACCATACCCTTCACGTCTGGGGTAGTAGTGGAACGAGCGACAGTTAACTCTGGGCGACAAGTGCCTGAGATGAACTATAGCCTCTCGAGCGGCTAGCTGGATGGCTTGTGGATCAAAGGAAGTTGTCCTTCTAGTGAACCTGTAGGGGCGCTCGGGTGCTAGACCCCTACCGTAGATGTGCACAGTGGCCCAAAATTGATGGTCTTCACCGCTCATGGGTCCTTGGTATACAACATATTCTGGTGGCTCCTCTAACGCATAGGCACGACGGGCGAGGTTTGCGAGGATGGTCACAAAACCTCCAAGGTTGGTTGCTGTGGTCTCGTTGTGCACGACAGGGCCAGGCATTGTAGCTTGGTTTGGGGGTAGAGGCTGTGCTGTGCTGTGTTGGGGCTAGCGTGCCCTTTTTATAGGAAAAAGGGGACGGAGTCTTCCTTCGCACGCTTGCGAAAAGACTATTTAGGACTTGGTCACTGGCGCATGAGCGACAGGTTAGGTTGATAGGTTGGGCACCGACTGCCAAAAGGTGTTGGGTCACTGTGTGGCTATCTTGCATGGGAAGCTTGACTGGGGTTTGGTTAAGATCTGGTGGGTTGGTTTACTTAGGTTTATTGACCTGGCTAAGATAGGATTAGCCAATGGTCAGCCTGGCTCTGATACCAAGTCTGTCACGACTGGTTTTCCGGGTAATAAATTTCCAGAAAAGACCGTCGTGCTCATCAGCCCCAGGATTACTGTTAGCTGACGAGGCTCCAACTTGATACAGAAATTCCAAGCAGAAAACAAAATATGTAGTACAAGGCCATTCTGGCCTGTGAGTACAACAAATGGTTTCTAGTGGTTGATGGCGGAAGCGGGTTGTGAAACATCAGTGTCTATGGGACTCCATTTCCCACGGGAATAGCTGACCAGGTTAACTCCTATCTTTGCGAGGCTGCTATCTTCATTACTTAGGTCCGGGGTTGTCATCGCGTCGCTCCTCTTCGTGCAAGAAAATCTGGCCAAGACAATAGCCAGGGACAAGCCAGTGAGTACTTTGAATGTACTCGCAAACATTATGAACACAGGTATAATATAACAATGATGTGCTGAAAATATTTTATGCTCATGACGTCAGTCACAAAAGATAAATAAATATCTGACGCGTGCAAGCAAGTTATTAATAAAATTGCAATAACATAGTGGTATTAAAATTTATGAAATAAATAACAAGCAAAGCCACAGTCGGGCGTCTTAGCGACACCACATAAAGGGCTTTAAAAGAAATGCCACAGTCGGGCATCTGAGCGACACCACATAAAGGGCTTTAAAAGAAATGCCACAGTCGGGCGTCTGAGCGACACCACATAAAGGGCTTTAAAAGAAATGCCA
>NC_041392.1:403601888-403650323 GCF_002162155.2 Triticum dicoccoides
CACAGTCGGGCATCTGAGCGACACCACATAAAGGGCTTTAAAAGAAATGCCACAGTCGGGCGTCTGAGCGACACCACGTAAAGGGCTTTAAAAGAAATGCCACAGTCGGGCGTCTGAGCGACACCACATAAAGGGCTTTAAAAGAAATGCCAGAGTCGGGCGTCTGAGCGACACCACATAAAGGGCTTTAAAAGAAATGCCACAGTCGGGCGTTTGAGCGACACCACATAAAGGGCTTTAAAATAAACAATCATAATGAATATCCCGGAGGTAGAACCATCCCAGAGATACTCGATAATAACAATAATATCACGGGTTAGTCAACAATAATAATAATCATCGTTATCACAAGTCACAAGTAGTAATTCCATTTCTGGTTAACAGTTTCACCTCGAAGACCGACACTAAGACCGACACCTGACCCATCCCAGACTGTAATCCTTAACCATGGACACGGCTATTCGAATAGGTTTAATCTCTGCAGAGGGTGTACTCTTTACCCACGAGTAACGGATTCCTTTAGTCCATCGGGACTAATTCCGTCTACGGTCTTTTTGTTGAAAACACACCTAACTTGCACACACCAGCTTATCTCACACGTGTCTGGAATCACCCACGACACCTGTTAAGCAAACTCTAAGTGGGGAGGCTACAACCTCGCGTAGCATGGGATCAAATTTATATCGCGCGCTCTAAGGGGTGGCCTCCCCTCTCGGTCCCAACCGGAAACACCCATGCCCCCGGACCAGGTGGCCTGCCTACCAGCTACAACCGGTATCTTCCACCATGGCCTCTCTGTACGGTGTGTGCTAGAAAGAGGTTGACAACTTACTGAACCGTACTCTACTTGCTGTAGAGACGAGTGGTAGTACGAAACAAGTATGGGGGTTACTGGCACAAGACTCGATCTACGATCGACTCAGGAGGTTTAAGTATTCCCTGCATGATTAGCATGACGAATATATTTCAACCAACAGAGTCACCGCTCATATCACCTTGCCATGCCATACCAGACATAACCGTCCCGACGGAGACCGGCGACAAACTCATGCCTACCCAAGGCAGAGGTTTTCCCGGGTTCCTGCCGGTATGCATGCAAGGCACATGAGGGTGATTATCATCACAAGTGTGTCCATTTCCAACAGCATGGAAATCAATAACATGCACCCATGCATATGATCATATCACATGAAATAACAAGTTTCTCCAAAGTGAGGTGATGTTATGAACGTGTCATCGAACACACAAAAATATTATGCCGGGGTTCAGAATGCTTGCCTTCAATGTGTGGAAAGGCAGGGTGCACTCCAAAACTTGAAACATTTCTCCTCTCTTCAAAAATCCTATTTTAGCAATATAAAAGAATTAACACACAAAATAAAAACAGCACCAAAAGTTGTTCTGAATTTTTTTCAAATAAATCTTAAAATAAACTAGGTGAAATTTGAGAGAGGTAGGAAAAAGAATCAGTTCATTTGGAGTTGTATTTAAAAAGTTATAACCAGTCAAAGTTTTGGTCAAATCTGTTATTTAAATAAAACAGAAAAGAAAACGTTTCGGAGGGGAATATGCTTTCGGAGCGGGGGAAACGTACTAGGGGATTACGCCTTCACTTAATCCCACGTGGACAGGCACGGGGTCGCTGACAGTGGGTCCAGAGGCCCCACTGGTCAGGTTTGACCAGTCTATCCCTCCCTCCTCTTCCTCTGCCCGAACGGAGGCGAGGCAACGGCGATCGTCGCCGGCGAACGGCGGCTCCCCGCAGGGCTCAGAGGGCGGGGATGGATCCGCCACTCCAGGGCGGTCCTCCCGGTGGTCGCCAGGTAGGTGGGGACGGAGGGAGCTGCCGGCGGCGAGCTTCTCGGTGGAGGTGGCCTCGGGAGCAAAGTGTGTTTGGGGATACTGGGGTTCCCGATCAAACTTGAGTAGGGGGATGGGTTCACGGGAGGATGAGGAAGTTCCTGGCGAAGAGAACGGAGAGGGGGAGGTACTGGAGGTGCCGGATTGGCCGGGGCGGTGGCGGCGGCAGGAGTTGCCGGAGATGAGGAAGGAGGCCTCCCCGGGTCGAATGCGAGCTAGGGGAGTGCCATAGGGGTGGCCTGAGGTTGCCTGCGTGCTTGGGGAAGCTCGGGGGCCTCCTTTTATAGCTCGTCGAGGTCGGTTCCGCGGCGGCTGCGGATAAGGTCACCGGCGACCGCCATTCTGTAGCTATGGCGTCGTGGCGGCGACGAGCGCTAGTGGACACACTCGCGGATGAGCACGCGCTATTCCAGGGGCCAGGTGGCGAGCGGGAGAGGCTTGGGCGGCGCTGAACGGAGCAGGGGCTGTCGGCGGCCGTGGCGGCTAGCTCTTGGCCTGCCGGGGCGTGGCGAGGGGCGGCTTGGCATGTTGCGGTGAGAAGGGGAGCGCGTGGCGTGGTGCTGCAGAGCGGGCCAAAACCGTGGGGGCCAGCGTGTTGGCTCGGCGCACGTGCGTGCCAAACGCACGCTCTGCTCGCGCCCTGGGCGTGCACGGGATGTGCTCGACGTAATGCCAGAGCATGCTACAGAGCTTGGGTGAGGCTGGCATTTAGCAGATCTAGGTTAGGAGAAACGGGGAGTCTAGTGGACATGCTTGTTTGATCAGAGGTGCAAGCTCACAGTGCAATGCCAAAACTCATGTCAAAACTGGTCATGCCTACAGGGTGCTCGATAGAATGCCACATGCACCTAGGCATCTCTTGGGGTAGCCAAAACTTCCAGGTTGGGGTCTCTTTAGATGCTAGAGAGAGTGGTGAGGTTAGTTTGCCAAAAGTAGAAACTTGTTAGTGCAAGTTTAGCATAATTTCAATTCTGGACAGGAAATAAATAGCATTATTTCATGAACCAAAATGATCCAAAAGGTGCATGCTCCTGGACTTAAGGGTTTAACATGGAGGACTACAAGTAGGAGAAATAATCAAGGGTTATAGAGCAAGCAAAAATATGGTTGCTGTACAAACCATCAAGTTGGTCCAGAATGAAAATGAGGTTGATTCACTCAAATTTTTCAAAGAACAGCACGGGGTTTTTGCATAATGTTGAATCATATGCTACTACCAATATCCCATAATTTTGGTGGAGGCTAGAAAGAATTATTTAAAAGGGTTGTAGTGCAAAATTGCCCACTGGACCAGAGAACAAAATTTGCTGTAGAGCTCAAAATATTACATAAAATAAAGATGTTTTTGTACAAAAGTGATTTAAAAACATCACATGACATCTCCAAATTTTGGTTGGAATTTTAGGTGAATTTCTCCAATGGTTATAGTTCAAATATGGCCATAAAACCTTGAAAAACCATTTCCAAGAAAGTAAAGATCAAGCAACTTAATTATTTAATTAGTTATATTAAATAAGGGAAAGTTTCTCTCTGGGAAAAACTCATCATAACAGGGAAGGAAAAGATTTAAAAATCAAAATGGAGCTCAGAAATCCAAAGTTTTAATTCCTGGCAAAAAATTTATTCATTAAAACAAGGCCAAATTTTTGGGGTGTCACAGCTTCGGGTAGCTCTTGGAGGGGCGTTCGAGTTTATACTCTTCGGCCGCAAGGACTTCAATCCATTTGTCAGCTAGCAAATCTTGGGCAGCTCTAAGCTGTTGTTGCTTTTTCTTGAGGCTGCTTGCCGTGGCTAAAAGCCTGCGTTTAAAACGCTCTTGTTCGGCGTGGTCTGATGGTATGACGAATTCGTCGTCATCGAGGCTTGCCTCGTCTTCGGAGGGAGGCATATAGTTATCATCCTCGACCTCTCGGTCTGCCGCTCTCTCATGAGGGCTGGCTTCTCCATCTTCCTGTGCCGAATCTTGCTGAGGTGGGTGTTCTTTGGTGCTATCCGGGGTAGTATTATCTCCTGTGCCAGAATCACCGTTTTTGTTTCGGCGGGATTTAGAGCGGCGCCGCTGACGCTGGTGCTTTGGCTGTTTCTTGGGGGCGTCATCCCCCACTGTTCCATCGCCATCTCCGTCTTTTGGAGTGTCCACCATATATATGTCATATGACGAGGTGGCCTTCTAGCGCCCTACAGGTGCTGGTTCCTGTTCGTCTCCTACATCGTCGTCCATGCCATCGATGTCTTCGGAGCTGAAGTCAAGCATGTCGGTTAGATCATCGACAGTGGCTACAAAGTGGGTGGTGGGTGGGCTTTGAATTTCCTCATCGTCCGTATTCCACCCTCGCTGACCGTAGTCCGGCCAGGGCTCTCCTCATAAAGAGAGAGACTTAAGAGAATTCAGGATGTCGCCAAAAGGCGAATGCTGAAAGATGTCTGCGGCGGTGAACTCCATTATCGGCGCCCAATCAGATTTGATTGGCAGGGGCGCGGGGGGTTCAGAGTCAGGGAAGGAGTCGGGATCCTCGGAGTCACGGGTAGTGCAGAGTGCGGGGCTAGCGTTCGGCTCGATCGCCTTTGAGATCGCAGCCCCTGAGGCAGCGTCCAACCGCTGATCCTCGATCGGCGTAGTAGGCTCCGAATCAATGGTCGAAACTGATGCGTATGCGGCCTCCAAGGCGCTGTTCGGCGGCAGAGCTATATCATGCCCATCGAGACAGTGTGGCGCGCTTGGCTGTGGCTCGAATCCGTCGAAGATCAAGTCCCCGTGGATGTCAGCCGTGTAGTTTAGGCTTCCAAACCTGACCTGATGGCCAGGGGCGTAGCTTTCGATCTGCTCCAGGTGGCCGAGCGAATTGGCCCGCAGAGCGAAGCCGCCGAAGATGAAGATCTGTCCAGGGAGCAAAGTCTCACCCTGGACTGCATCGTTGTTGATGATCAAAGGAGCCATCGGGCCTAAAGGCGACGACACAGAGGAACCCTCAATGAAAGCACCAATGTCGGTGTCTAAACCGGCGGATCTCGGGTAGTGGCTCCCGAACTGTGCGTCTAGGCCGGATGGTAACAGGAGGCAGGAAACACGATGTTTTACCCAGGTTCGGGCCCTCTTGATGGAGGTAAAACCCTACGTCCTGCTTGATTAATATTGATGATATGGGTAGTACAAGAGTAGATCTACCACGAGATCAAGGAGGCTAAACCCTAGAAGCTAGCCTATGGTATGATTGTTGTATATGGAGTTGGTTGCCTACGGACTACAACCCTCTGGTTTAGTTAGACACCGGATAGGGTTAGGGTTACACAGAGTCGGTTACAATGGTAGGAGATCTTGAATATCCGCATCACCAAGCTTGCCTTCCACGCCAAGGAAAGTCCCATCCGGACACGGGACGAAGTCTTCAATCTTGTATCTTCATAGTCCTAGAGTCCGGCTGAAGGTATAGTCCGGCTACCCGAACACCCCCTAATCCAGGACTCCCTCAGGGACAACAGACGTCAATTGTTTTTCAAGCCTTGGCACGGTCCTGGCGGCCCATCCCAAGCCTTAGGATTTACTACCGTCAGGGGTAGTCCTATTTGTCCTCAAACAAATACACGAAAGTCCGAAGTACCAAGAATTCGGATTAAATTTTACCCGCAGGCCTCACGACAAGACGGTCAACTATTGATCAAAGGAACCTCGGGCTGCCCCGAGATAAGCATCCACCATGCTTAGAGTAGTGAACTCCTGATCTGAGAAGGCTGGATTCCTTAGGGATTTTTTTCGTCGGCGATATTTCGCTGCACATTGGATCTCGGAAGGGGTAGCTGAGCTAGTCACCGAGTCCTCGGGTCAGGGGGCTTCAGATGTAATCCCAGGGGGAGCATGAGTTTCTACCTCCCTAGGCGAGGCCGCGGATCCCACGACTCTCGCACTTGTTGCTGAGGGTTGTCTGCAAAATAATCAGGTAAGTTAAATACCCGACATGTCCTAGACTTGGCAATAATAAAAAATTACCTCGTAATCAAAGGGGTGCTATCGCGCACCCTGTGACCTCGGCTTGAGCTTCTTGCACCTCCTGGGGGACCCTTTCCTGCAGAGCCATTTCTTTGCATGGGCGCTTGGAGCACCGTTGCTTTGGAGGAGAAGTTAGACGGCTAGTGGCTAGAGGACAAGGTGCTCTCTTTCGAGTTGAGGAAGGGAGTGTTATTGATGATGCCGGCCTCATCCCCGGCGCGTCAGGGGTAACATCGACCCTTGAGCCGTCAAGGCTCTCCAAGAAAACCCTCCTCCCTTCATAAATAAGGGCCAGGTCTTCATCCTCGTTGAATAGGGGGTCCTCTGCTCGGCAATGCAGTTCTAGCTCAGGAGTCGGGCTGCTTACGCCCTCAAGCCAATGCCTCCATCTCTGTTTAAAGTACATGGAGGGTTAGGTGTTGAGACAAACTTAAGGAAGGATGGGAGATCAAAAAGAAAACTTACTATTTCAGCAGGATTATAATAAGATAGCCCATTGCGGAACTGTCATTGGGTGAAGTCTTCTGTCGTCCCTTGGTAGATTCCGGCCGAAGGTGTCCCGAAAGCTGCTTGGTCATAGAAGCTCTCCTGAATGGTTCGTGAAGAATCATCGGTCCCATTGTACTCACACAATAAGTGAGGGTGATGCCGAAGTGGTTGGACTCTTCGGTCTATCGTCATGGCCATTACATCATTAATGGTCAGGCCAATGCGCATCAGTTGCGTCACTCGAGCTACCAGTTCGATTAATTCGGCACTCTCTACTGAGGCTGTGCTCTTGTGTAACACCCACGATGCGGCTATATCTCCCACGTGTCGAGGCGCGACTTAGAGGCATAACCGCATGGTGGTTTAGTCGCAAGTGGGGTAATCTTCACACAATCCCATGTACCAAATAAGAAAGGGATAAAGAGTTGGCTTACAATCGCCACTTCACACAAATAACAAGTTAAACATACATCATCCAGAATACAATCAAGGTCCAACTACGGGACCAAAATAAAAGAAGACAGCCCCAAATGCTAGATCCCCGATCATCCCAACTGGGCACCACAACTGATCATCCGTAAAAGACACATAACAACGACCAAGATCTTCATCGAGCTCCCACTTGAGCTCGGTTGTGTCACCTGCACTGGTATCATGGGCACCTGCAACTATGTGGAAGTATCTATGAGTCACGAGGGCTCAACAATCTCACACTGGCGAGATCAAGACTATTTAAGCTTATGGGTAGGATAGGATAATGAGGTGGAGCTACAACAAGCACTAAGCATATATGGTGGCTGACATACGCAAATAAGAGCGAGAAGAGAAGCAACGCAATGGTCGAGAAGCTAGAAGTGATCAAGACGTGATCCTGAAACTACTTACATTCAAGCATAACACAAGACCGTTTTCACTTCCCGGACTCCGCCAAAAAGAGACCATCACAGCTAGACACGCGGTTGATGTATTTTAATTAAGTCAAGTGTCAAGTTCTCTACAACCGGACATTAACAAAGTCCCATCTGCCACATACCCGCGGGCACGGCTTTCGAAAGTTTATACCCTGCAGGGGTGTCCCAACTTAACCCATCGCAAGCTCTCACGGGCAACGAAGGATATTCCTTCTCCCGGAAAGACCCGATCAGTCTCGGAATCCCGGTTACAAGACATTTCGACAATGGTAAGACAAGACCAGCAAAGCTGCCCGATGTGCCAACAAATCCCGATAAGAGTCGCATGTATCTCATTCTCAGGGCACACTAGATGGGCAAGACGTCGGGTTGGCCTAGACCCTGGTTGCCCAGGGGGCACCGGACATCGCCTAGTTTGGACCAACACTTAGAGGGACACTGGCCCGGGGTGTTAATATAAAGATGACCCTCGGGCTCCGGAAACCCAAGAGAAAAAGGCTTAGGTTGTTAAGAAAATGTAAAACCAAGGTTTGTCCTTGCTGGAGGAGGTTTATTCAAAGCGAACTGTCAAGGGAGGCCCATAACTCCCCAACCGCGTAAGGAACGCAAAATCAAAGAACATAACACCGGTATGACGGAAATTAGGGCGGCAAGAGTGGAACAAAACACTAGACAAAAGGCCGAGCCTTCCACCCTTTACCAAGTATATAGATGCATTAATTAAAATAAGAGATATTGTGATATCCCAACATATCCATGTTCCAACATGGAACAAACTTCAGCTTCACCTGCAACTGACAACACTATAAGAGGGGCTGAGCAAAGCGATAACATGGCCAAACAACGGTTTGCTAGGAAGGTGGGTTAGAGGCTTGACATGGCAACATGGGAGGCATGATATAACAAGTGGTAGGTAGCGCAACATAGAGATAGAACAAACAACTAGCAAGCAAAGATAGAAGTGATTTCGAGGGTATGGTCATCTTGCCTGAGATCCCGCAAGGAAGAAGAACGAGTCCAAGAAGTTGATGAACCAACGTAGTCGATCGAATCCTCACAATTCCCGAATGAAAACGAAGCTAACGAGAGAAGCAACCCGGAAAGAAGCAAGCAACATAGTAAACAACCATCACATAAACATGGCATGATGCACAACCAAGTATGATGCATGTCCGGTTTAATGAGGCATGGCATGGCAATGTGCACAAACAATATGAAAAATTAAGTGGAGCTCAATATGCAACGAGTTGCATATTGACGAAACACCACATTCAATCATTTAGTTCACTCTCATTTATGTACCCAACAATATTAAATGTTGTTAAACATGGCAAGATGTGAAGCATAATAAATCTACCTGTCTAGGCAAGTTTAAATGAGGCCGGAACAACAAGCAACAAGTCCGAAAAAATCCTCATGTGCATATTTTAAAGTTGGTACTATTCTGCCCCATACACAATTTTAGAATTGTTAAACATGCAAAGTACTGCCACCATGTTCATCTATGCATTTTTATACCCCATTTACATATAAAGTTTATTAAATTTAAAGCTACGGTTATTAAATTATGAATTAAATCATTTTAGCATGTCACTAGAGCAAATTTAAACAAACAACATTTTAAACATGGATACAAGTGGCATATTATGAAACTACACAAAATTCTAAGCATTTTACATATTAAGTTTGTTTAATTATGATGCATGGTTGTGAAGTTATGAAATTCATGATCTAGAGGGACTTTTCTATAAATTTGTAAAACCTTGATAATAACTAAAATCACAGGCACTGAAAAAAACACTAGGACGAAACTGAGTGCACTGCTGGGCCAACATAGAGGAGGGCTGTGGGCGCTCACCCATGGGCCAAGCCTAGTTGGGCGGCGAAGCGGCTTGGGCCGGCCTTGAAGGCGCATTGGGCTGGTCCACGCGGGCGAGGGGAGCTGGGCCTGCGAGGCACAGGCTGCAGAGGTGAGGCGCTGGGCCTGGGCATGGTCAACGCATGCAGGCGATGTGCGGTCGTGGCTTGAGGCGGGGTGTTGACCTCCTGCTTGAACCAGAAGCAAAGGAGGAGGCGGCCGGACATGACGCAGCGATGGGAACCTGCTGGATCCAACAAGCAGTCAAACGAGGAGGTCGGGCAAGAGGCGATGCTCGACGCAGGGCTGCCGGACCTAGTGCAGCGGAGGTCACAGGCGAGGCGGAGGAAGGCGGGGCGCGGAGCTCCAGCTGCGCGTCCATGGCGATGTAGAGGATGGAGGCGTCGACTTGGCGGCAGGGACATCGCGGGCATGGTGGAGGCTTGGCGTTTGATCCGGAGCAAGGAAGACAAGGGGTGACGCGACTGGAACGGCTACGCGACGAGAGGCACCGCTGGAGTTGTAGGCCACGGCAACGGCGGGGCGCGGTTCAGAGGAAGCAAGGGCAGCAGCCGCGGGGCTTGAGGCCGACGATGGGAATGCACGGGTGTCCATGGCCGGTGATTGGAGCTCCTATTTGAACAGAGAAAGAGAGACACAGAGGTAAGACGAGGGAGGCGGAGAAACAACAGGAGGAGGAGAAGGGCAGCGAAGCTTATCTCATGGTCGCCGGCGGCGGCGCCGGTCGCGAGGGTGAGGCGGAGGCGCTGGTCGTCGGCTGCTGCTGCTACTCTTGCGAGGAGGCTCAGGGCAAGCTGGTTGGTCTTGAGATGAATCCAGAGGAGACGTCGGAGCGAAGGAAGCGCCTTGATCCATTCGGGATCAAGAACGGGGTCGATCTGAGAGGGAGAGGTGCGGTTGCTGGTTGGCAGGCTGGATCAGGAGGGGATCCCGAGGGGAAGATTTGGTGAGTGGGTGGCGGCGGCTGATCCAAGGAGGGGGAAATCTGTAGGTGGCGGCAGCTAGGGGGGGACAAACTTCCTAGAATTTAGGGTTTGGTCTATAAATGGACAAGGAGGTCTATATATAGCAAATCAGATCATTTTAGGGCGGTTTGGTCCTTCCGATCGTAATCGGGCGGTCCAAGATATTTAGGTTGGGAGATTCCAACGAGAAATTGATGATACTTTATAGAAGTTTGGGGATGATCCGGACCCAACAGTAACGACTGCCCGGGTCGGGTCCGGGGAAGTTTCGGACGGTCGGTTGGAACTTGTGGGCTGTCCAGAATGCGTTGGGCTGAGAGGAGAGAAAAGAGAGAGAGGCACGACAGCAGTTTTTGGAGACCGAAAACATCCGACGTTAGACCGACTATATTGCGGCCATATGTTTAACGGTTTGGCTATCAAACGAGCTCCGAATGCGACGAAAATTGACAGCCGTCTATCTACACTATAATAAGACCACACGCCAACTTTCGTCCCATTCCTAGAACATTTTCTGACCACTTACAAAATAATATTTTGGACATGCCGCGGGCGCGTGCGAGTGTGTCTGGGCTTAGAACGGACAACGGGGAGAACTGGGGAACCCGGACGGATGCAAATTTTGAAAACATGATTATGCAATATGCAATGCACATGATGACATGGCAAGATGCAACACACAAGAAAATACATGGCAAAGATAGCGAAAAACTGGAAGACACCTGGCGCAACGGTCTCGGAAAATCACAACACTCCACCACTATGGCACCGGAGAGAAACATAAGATGAAGAGAAGAGGTAAAACTAAGTTGCTTCTTGGACAAACGAGTGAAACCACGAACCTTGAGAGGTTGAACAAATTTAAAGAAAGAATGCAACCAAGATGAACAAAGTTGAAAACATTCCGATAAAAAAGAGGAACAAGGAACATTACGAGAACCTTGTAGGTTGAGAGCTCTAAGAAAAATGTTACAATGGACAAGAAGTACATTTAAGCACCCTGATTGAAACGAGATGAACAAGGAACGATAAAGATTTATTACGACAACACTTCAGTTGGAAATGGAAGGCAATAATATGAGCTTGGCAAAATGAAAGCACTTGGATGAGACTCCGGTTAGAAGAGGAATGATAGACACAACACTCCAGTTAAAACAAGATAGAGAAGGAATAATAATGATATAATTTGGATAGCACTCCGACTGAGAAGGGGGCAAAACTTGATAAGATGAGAGAACTTGAATGGATGAAATGACACACCAGTTTAATGGATAAGCAAAGGAAAGAACATGATCTTGACAAAACAAGATGATGGGTCGAAGAGAGCAACATCACAATGCCTCCGGAACAAATGAAAGAATGGAATCAAAAGAACGGAGGAGAAAGCAACATCTTCTACCTCAAATGAGCTTGAAAAAGCATCTTTAGGAGAAGGGTCGAACGGAGTTGTTGGAAAACCAACAACGAAAAGAGTAAGCTTGTTGTGGGCTTAAGGAAAACATCCCAAAACTTGGGGTGAAATTCTGCCACTACCAAAAGATTGGTTAGCTGAAAGGAACGAAGAGATGGAAAAAAACTTCTCTCACCGTGAGAGTAGGAGGAAACTTGGATCAATAAATAGCACCATAATTAGCAACATCCCTTAGGGAAGGATTTAGGTGAAATATAACCCATGATAACTCCCACGGAGAGATTGATGGGTTGCAAAGGATCTCATGAACGAAGAGAAAATGATGGGTTTAAAATATCTCATTCTTAACAACTTGTGACTCATGAAACACGAAAGAAATTGACAAGAATGGCATAACACCACCTCAAAAGATAAGGTAGAAAGAACTGCACTTCGGAATGCAATATGAAGAATGCTTGAACTCCTCAAAACAAGACATGTGTTGAACACCATATTTATTTTAGAGTATAGCTTTGGCGGATCATAACTTCGAGAGAAATCTTGAAGAACAAATGACGAATGAGAGGAATCCTTGACGAACCATCATGTAGCCTCCATGAAGAACTCCGATAATAAAAGAATGATCAAAAAGAAGTGAAGGGAAAAGAATAAGATTGAAGCCTTGTAATGATTAGTTGGAACTTCGTGACGAGATAATGCGAAAAACTTGGAACTCCAGAAAAGAAAAGATGAAGCATCTCGAACTGAGAAATGTGACACGATGAACAACTCTGGAAAGAAGAAACTAGATCACTTGTATGAAACAATAATAAGAACTACGTTATGCGCATCCTTCACCAAATTAAATTGATGAGAAGCAACGGATTTGGCATACTACTTATTCTCATAGAAAGGATTAAGAGAGATATAGCACAAACTTGGGAAGGTCTTCAACAAACCACTGGTAGGATTTGGAAACAACGAATGAATTCATATGAAAACGAAGGAAGAAGAATCTTGAACAAACCACCGTAAGAATTGAAAATGAAAGTGGCAAAAGCACAATTCATCAGGAAGAATTGGAAAATGAACGAAGATACTTAAGAGAATCAAGATGAAAGAGAATAAAGAGATCGTGGGCTGTTTAAAGAATGCTTGAATGATGCACTGGTAAAATTTGGACAACGAGAACTGAAAACTGGAATGCATTATTCTGAGATGATGGACTCTGAAGAATCAAACTGAAAAAATACTCATGAATTTCTCCGGATGGGTGAAAAGGATTCTCCAATCGAAAAAAATATGAGAGGATGGCAGCAAGCTTGAACCACGAATCTTTGGAAGAGCGGGTGAGGATTTAAGAGGAAATCCTCTTCGGTCTTCAAGATCCAAGAATGACAACGAGAAACACCACCATGAATTATTGAGATACTCCGGGAGAATGAATAATGAAGAAGTTCAGCCAACGATGAAAAGAATTTGAAACATCTTGGAGGAAGACATATGACTGATGATAATTCATTCTTACGTCAAACTTTGCAATGAATTTGAGAATAACTCCGAAAAGAATTAGAAGAGTCAGGTAAGATCCTAGAGAAAGACCTGTGGGTTAGGGCCCACTTAAAAGAAACACCGTTGAACGATTGCTCAGGAAGAGATAATGCACCAGTTGATTTGAACGTCTTGAACGAGGTAACAACCTCGAAATAGCTTGGAAGGAACAAGAATGGAAACTTGAATCTTTTGGGATATCTTCAGCACTCTAGATAAACATGAATAGCAAGAGGTGGCATGAGAAAACATTTAAAACGAGGAAAGGAATATGATCAACACTAAAAGCTTGAATTGAATCCACCGGAGAAGAAATAGAACGAAGAATGATGAACTTGAAGCTTCCTTAGTATCTCCACGAGAAATCACCGGGTAAGAACATTGAAGGAAAGAATGAAGAAACTTCACACCCATATGATGGATACTTGATTAAGAAATATGAGTCCTTGAAGAAAAAGGGTGGGAGGGCGGGAAAACAAAGGAACCTTGGGACGGATGAAACAAACACCGGTGAGAAAACTGAGATTGCATCTTGCAAATGGGAAAAATGATAGGATCATCTTGAAGAGAAGCACACCGGTTGGAAATAGAATTGAGATGACAACCTTGATGATCAAGAAGGATTTATACTCCCACGGGAATATGGGAACACTGCTTAGAAACAAGCATGGAATCAACATTTGACTTTGAAGCAACGCGAATACCACAACTCAAAACAAAACAAAGGATTTGGCTTGCAGAATAAACCGGAAACAAACATATGATAGATCCCATATCGTATCATGTGTCTGTTGGAAAGATATTCTAGGATCTACTTGAATTCCCACCTATAAACTCCTGAAGCTTTCTGGTTATGCAATCAGGTGTTGGGGATATAGGGGAAGCATAATATCTCACCCAAACTAACAATCCCTACATCTAGTTGTATCCATCCTTCAACACATAACCAAGAAACCTTCGGAAATCGTGTACCTCAACCTTCGAAAAGCATACGTTATACGAGTTATGGCAATACTCCCGAACTCCCGCCAAATACTGGGTGGCGTCGAGGTTATCTCACCAACAACTGCATAAAAGAGATTTTTGATGTCGGTGAAACTCAGGTATTCTAGAACTACAACCATAAAATTGTGACGATGACACCTTAGAGCTCAACTCCCAGGCACACTACCACAACCCCTAAATGTCAGGAGGCACCAAGAACAATGTTCTCGTCACAAGAATATTGGAATGATTCCAAGATACCCGTGTGATCCTAGAAATTTTTTAGTGAAATTTGACGAGAGGAAAGTCAAAACTTCTACGTCAGGAGGCATCACAAGAGCAACAAAGGGACTGAGGAGTAAAAATAATCCCACTCTCCGATATATATAATCCTAAGACTCAAAACATTTTGATCTAGACTCAATAACGTCAGCGATTCGATCAAGCAGGGGGCTCCTAAGTCGGGATGGCTCTGATACCAACTTATAACACCCACGATGCGGCTATATCTCCCACGTGTCGAGGCGCGACTTAGAGGCATAACCGCATGGTGGTTTAGTCGCAAGTGGGGTAATCTTCACACAATCCCATGTACCGAATAAGAAAGGGATAAAGAGTTGGCTTACAATCGCCACTTCACACAAATAACAAGTTAAACATACATCATCCAGAATACAATCAAGGTCCAACTACGGGACCAAAATAAAAGAAGACAACCCCAAATGCTAGATCCCCGATCATCCCAACTGGGCACCACAAATGATCATCCGGAAAAGACACATAACAACGACCAAGATCTTCATCGAGCTCCCACTTGAGCTTGGTTGTGTCACCTGCACTGGTATCATGGGCACCTGCAACTATGTGGAAGTATCTGTGAGTCACGAGGGCTCAACAATTTCACACTGGCGTGATCAAGACTATTTAAGCTTATGGGTAGGACAGGGTAATGAGGTGGAGCTACAGCAAGCACTAAGCATATATGGTGGCTAACATACGCAAATAAGAGCGAGAAGAGAAGCAACACAGCGGCCGAGAAGCTAGAAGTGATCAAGAAGTGATCATGAAACTACTTATGTTCAAGCATAACACAAGACCGTGTTCACTTCCCAGACTCCGCCGAAATGAGACCATCACGGCTACACACGCGGTTGATGTATTTTAATTAAGTCAAGTGTCAAGTTCTCTACAACCGGACATTAACAAATTCCCGTCTGCCACATAACCCTGGGCACGACTTTCGAAAGTTTATACCCTCCAGGGGTGTCCCAACTTAGCCCATCAGAAGCTCTCATGATTAGCGAAGGATATTCCTTCTCCCGGAAAGACCCGATCAATTTCGGAATCCTGGTTACAAGACATTTCAACAATGGTAAGACAAGACCAGCAAAGCCGCCCGATTTTCCGACAAATCCTGATAGGTGTCGCACGCATCTCATTCTCAGGGCACACCGGATGGGCAAGACGTCTGGTTGGCATAGACCCTGGTTGCCCAGGGGGCGCCGAACATCACCCAGTTCGGACCAACACTCAGAGGAGCACTGTCCCAGGGGGGGGGGTTAAAATAAAGATGACCCTCGAGCTTGGGAAACCCAAGGGGAAAAGGCTTAGGTTATTAGGCAAATGTAAAACCAAGGTTGGGCCTTGCTGGAGGAGTTTTATTCAAAGCGAACTGTCAAGGGGGGACCATAACTCCCCAACCGCGTAAGGAACGCAAAATCAAGGAACATAACACCGGTATGACGGAAACTAGGGCGACAAGAGTGTAACAAAACACCAGGCAAAAGGCCGAGCCTTCCACCCTTTACCAAGTATATAGATGCATTAATTAAAATAAGAGGTATTATGATATCCCAACATATCCATGTTCCAACATGGAACAAACTTCAGCTTCACCTGCAACTAACAACGCTATAAGATGGGCTGAGCAAAGCGGTAACATAGCCAAACAACGGTTTGCTAGGAAGGTGGGTTAGAGGCTTGACATGGCAACATGGGAGGCATGATATAACAAATGGTAGGTAACGCAACATAGTGATAGAACGAACAACTAGCAAGCAAATATAGAAGTGATTTCGAGGGTATGGTCATCTTGCGTGAGATCCCACAAGGAAGAATAACGAGTCCAAGAAGTAGACGAACCAACGTAGTCGATCAAATCCTCACAATTCCGGAATGAAACCGAAGCTAACGAGAGAAGCAACCCGGAAAGAAGCAAGAAACATAGTAAACAACCATCACATAAACATGGCATGATGCACAACCAAGTATGATGATGTCCGGTTTAATGATGCATGGCATGGCAATGTGCACAAACAATACTAAAAATTAAGTGGAGCTCAATATGCAACGAGTTGCATATTGATGAAACACCACATTCAATCATTTAGTTCACTCTCGTTTATGTACCCAACAATATTAAATGTTGTTAAACATGGCAAGAGGTGAAGCATAATAAAACTACCTATCTAGGCAAGTTTAAATGAGGCCGGAACAACAAGCAACAAGTCCGAAAAAATCCTCATGTGCATATCTTAAAGTTGGTACTGTTCTGCCCTATACACAATTTTAGAGTTGTTAAACATGCAAAGTAGTGCCACCATGTTAATCTATGCATTTTTCTACCCCATTTACATATAAAGTTTATTAAATTTGAAGCTACGGTTATTAAGTCATGAATTAAAGCATTTCAGCATGTCATTAGAGCAAATTTAAACAAACAACATTTTAAACATGGATACAAGTGGCATATTATGAACTACACAAAATTCTAAGCATTTTACATATTAAGTTTGTTTAATTATGATGCATGGTTGTGAAGTTATTAAATGCATGATCTAGAGGGACTTTTCTGTAAATCTATATACCTGGATAATAACTAAAATCGCAGGCACTGAAAAACAAACACTGAGTCGAAACTGAGTGCACTGCTGGGCCAACAGAGAGGAGGGTTGTGGGCGCTCACCCATGGGCCAAGCCTAGCTGGGCGGTGAAGCGGCTTGGGCCGGCCTTGAAGGCGCGCTGGGCTGGTCCACGTGGGCACCTGTGGGCACAGGCAGCAGAGGCGAGGCGTTGTGCCTGGGCATGGTCAACGCATGCAGGCGATGCACGGTCGTGGCTCGAGGCGGGGTGTTGACCTCCTGCTCGAACCAGAAGCAGAGGAGGAGGCGGCCAGACTTGGCGCAGCGATGGGAACCTGCCGGATCCGACAAGGAGTCGAACGAGGAGGTCAAGGAAAAGGCGATGCTCGACGGCTCGATGTGAGGCTGCCAGACCTGGTGCAACAGAGGTCACAGGCGAGGCGGAGGAAGGCGGGGCGCGGAGCACCAGCTGCGCGTCCATGGCAATGCAGAGGACGGTGGCATGGACTTGGCGGCAGGACATTACGGGGACGGTGGCGGCTTGGTGTTCGATCCGGAGCAGGGAAGACAAGGGGCAGCGTGACTGGAACGGCTACGCAACGAGAGGCGCCGCTAGAGTTGTAGGCCACGGCAACGGCAGGGGAGCAGTTCAGACGAAGCAGGGGCAGCAGCGGCGGGGCTTGAGGCCGGCGACGGGAATGCACGGGTGTCCATGGCCGGCGATTGGAGATCTTGTTTGAACAGAGAAAGAGAGACACAAAGGTAAGACGAGGGAGGTGAAGAAACAACAGGAGGAGGAGAAGGGCAGCGAAGCTTATCTCGTGGTCACCGGCGGCGGCGCCGATCGCCAGGGTGAGGCAGAGGCGCCGGTCGCCGGCTACTGCTGCTACTCGGGTGAGGAGGCTCGGGGCAAGCTGGTTGGTCTCGGGATGAATCCAGAGGAGATGTGGGAGCGAAGGCAGCGCCTTGATCCATTCGGGATCGAGCGCGGGGTCGATCTAAGAGGGAGAGGTGGGGGTTGCTGGTTGGCGGGCTGGATTGGGAGGGGATCCCGAGGGGAAGATTTGGTTAGTGGGTGGCAGCGGCTGATCCGAGGAGGGGGGAGGTTGTAGGTGGCAGCGGCTAGGGGGGACGAACTTCCTAGAATTTAGGGTTTGGTCTATAAATGGACAAGGAGGTCTATATATAGCAAATCAGATCATTTTAGGGCGGTTAGGTCCTTCCGATCGTAATCGGATGGTCCGAGATAATTAGGTTGGGAGAGTCCAACGAGAAATCGATGATACTTTATAGATGTTTGGGGATGATCCGGACCCAACGGTAACGACTACCCGGGTCGGGTCCGGGGAAGTTTCGGACGCTCACGCGAGGGGTCAGTTGGAACTTGTGGGCTGTGCAGAATGCCTCGGGCTGAGAGGAGAGAAATGAGAGAGATGCCCGACATCAGTTTTCGGAGACCTAAAGTGTCCGACGTTAGACCGACTATATTGCGGCCATATGTTTAACGGTTGGGCTATCAAACGAGCTCCGAATGCGACGAAATTGACATGTGGTCTATCTATACTATAATAAGACCGCACGCCAACTTTCGTCCCATTCCGAGAACATTTTCCGGCCACTTATAAAATAATATTTTGGACATGTCGCGGGCGCGTGCAAGTGTGTCTGGGCTCCGAATAGACAACGGGGAGAACTGGGGAACCCGGACGGATGCAAATTTTGAAAACATAATGATGTAATGCACATGATGACATGGAAAGATGCAACACGCAAGTAAAGACATGGCAAAGATGGCAAAAAACTAGAAGACACCTGGCGCAACGGTCTCGGGGCGTCATAGTATTTGAAAATCAAATCACCCTTTTGATACATAAGTTTGGTCCACATGCAAGTGTGTTCATGTTCTGACCCTCTCCCGCATCATTTCTCGCCAAATTTATGAACATTGGATAAGTTGGATGATGCAACAGACACGGTTCACTCAAACTAACCGTGTGCCATGCCGGTGCACTTGTCACACACACATCCGCACAGTACATTGGGCTCCACGAGGCTCCCCCTCTCAAGAATATCTGCCCGCCTCGAGGGTTTTTCTTTTTCGTAACACGCGGTTGTTATCTCTGGACCATGTGCAATGTTTCTTGTTCCCAATCCCGCCTACATCCCTAGAAAATATCTGCCCGCCTCGAGGGTTTTTCTGTTTCATAACACACGATTGTTATCTCTGGACATGTGCGATGCACTATCATCAAAATTTTCAATAGCCCGGCATTTCAATTCCTTGTTTGACTCCCGCATAGTAAAATTTTCAGTAACCACGTAATTTCCTCAAACACATCGTGCCCCCCTCCACACAGACACACACACACACACACACACACACACACACACACCAAAACCTCCTCGGGCGTGCGCACACACACACCCTCCCTCGCTCGAAACCCTAGCAAGGTCCCCGCCGCCGCCGCCGCCGCCATCGCCACTGCTGCAAGGCCTCCATTGTCAACATCTGCCGGTTTGCCCATGCAGCTTACCCACCGATCTCCATACCCAGGCCGCCCTGAGCTTCTTAGATGACGCCTGCCAAACGCCCCCCTTCCCACAGATCCCCATCCCCATCCCCATCCCCCACTCCAGAGCATCGCAGCCTAAGCCCGACTATGCTTCCCGTGGAGCTCGAGGAGCGACTAGCCCAAAAGAGGTGTATAGCGGTCTCTTCACCTGATGTTGCCAACGAAGCTGACGACCATTACTGGCGGCAGGCACTCAAGCAACAGGCTAGAGTATGCGGGCATGTCTCGTCCGCCAGCTACGACATCGAGGTCGTCGACAGCGACGACCTAAGGCGGGCTATGTCACAGGTTAAGTGGCCCACCACCAACCCCTTAGGTTCAACCTCCGTCGATCTCATCCATGGCCCTGCCGCTGATCTCCTCTCGCTCGTTGTCAACAATTTGCCATTCTACATCGCCATCGAGCCCCTTTTGTCATTTCTGAAGGACACGTTCTGCAACGCTGGCTTGGGACCCATAGCTTCCAAGTCAGTCCTCATCGACCGCAACCACAAGGAGGGCACCCTCTCCAGCTCTTCCAAGGGGAAAGAGACCATCTGCTCTTCCAAGGGGTAAGCGCCCGTCTGCGACATCATGGAGGGCACCCTACAGTCATGCTCTTCCAAGGGGAAGGAGCCCATCTGCGACAACATGGAGCGCATCCAGGGTCTGTGGTCTTCCCACGGGAATGACCCCATCTGTGACAAGTGAGGAAACCCATGATTTGTTTTGTCATGCCTCTTCACACGGGGAAACCCATGATTTGTTTTGTCGAGTCCCTTTTGTAGTGTAGGGAGAATATGTCCAGTTTTAATTGATATATCTAGTTGTTTGCCGTATGCCTTGTTATTTCAGTTGTTCACAATGCAATGCTCTATATGTGCAATTATTTACTATGCAGTACATTTCATCAATCCAGTTTTAAACATACCGATAGGAATGCATATATTTGCTTGTTGTTAAGCCTGTTATAGCTAGCATATGCCTCTTTTAAAGTTTTTTGATTGTTCGGTTGTTTGTAGTTAGCATATGTCCAGTTTCAAATGCTATCTTTGGTTGTTCGTAGTATGCCTTGTTTATTCCAGTTATTCACAACGTGATGTTCTATATGTGCAAGTATGAACTGTTGTGCTTAACATGCTTCTTGATGTACCTACACAAGACAATTTTGGGAATGACTGTTGTTTTCCATCGAGGTTAGTTTCATCCCATGGCTTATATCTGCTCACTGTTCAAGATATCAGTAGCTGGTACCATATAGGCCGGCGGCTGGTAAGGGACTAATCGCTGAATCGGACTTTTAACTGAATATATCTGCAACCCACTTATCTTAGGTTAACTAGGGCCATATGCAATATATCTGAGGCTACATAGCAAGATGCACTGTACTTAATGTCTAAATATGCAATCCTAGGCTACATAGTAGCAAGGAAGAGTGTTACATTAATGTTCTAATGATGTCTAGATATACGTAGAAGAGCAACAGCAGCAACAACAACAACACAGCCCTATTTGGATACTCAACTTAGCTAGAGGTTAGAGTTAGTTTCTAGCTCATTACTAACCCTGAACTAACTCCACCCAAAGTGTTGTTTGGATGGCAGGGTTAGATTGACAATAAATGTACTAGGAGAACTAGTTCCAATTAGCACCTCTTGGGTTGGATAGTTTTTTTGGGTGGGTTATAGATGCAACTAGCTCAAACTAGCCCTCATGTTTAGATATACTTTAGGGCTATTTGAGCCCGAACTAGCTCAAACTAACTGTAACCCCTGGATACAGTAGCAGTTAATCAGCCAATAATTTGTAATAATGCACTAAACTCCTTCCGGCCAATATTATAAGATGTTAATTCATCTAATATGTGAGTATATTGGATGTTATAAGATACTCCCTCCGTTCCTAAATATTTGTCTTTTTAAAGATTTCAAATGGACTACCACATACAGATGTATATAGACATATTATAAAAGAGTGTTGTACTACATCATTGTGCAATTGTTGTTTAGCTTCTAATATTAACTTGGTGCTTTGAGGTACATATGTCATTGGTAAAGATTCGCGCTTCGACCCTTTCTGCGTATGGGGCAATGAAATATTGATGAACCAGCATCAAGTGAGGAAGCTGATAAAGATTGTTAGTAAAATGGGTCCAAAGATGGCAATTAAACTATTTGTTTACACTTTATCCAAGACAACAACGAACTGCAGGATGGTAAGTAAGAACTCTGCAGCCTTCTTTTTACTGCCCATAATGAGTTGTGTTAGATGACAGTGTCTGAATCTTTTTCCTTTGCAGTGGTTGCCAAAGCAGTTTACTCAAGATTACCTCTCAAACTACATGATTGGTGGGCATGCAAAGGTTAAAGTATTTCTACCAGAACACGATGATTATCTAGATGTTTTCATGAAGACCATGAAGGATGGCGGTCGGCCATCATGTGATAGCCTGGCTTATTAGTAATGATAGGCTACTCATATCAATAAGGAATTACTTCTTTTCCGGGAGCCCATTCGGACAGAACTCCAAAGTTAAGCATGCTCAGCTTGGAGTAGTGTCAGGATGGGTGACCGACCGGGAAGTTGCTCCCGGGTGCGCACGAGTGAGGACAAAGTGCGCAGAAAGACTAGTATTGATCTGTGGGGCCAGTCTAGATCCCGCCAGGAGTAACGACCACCGACAGGTGTGTCCGGGGCGTTACAAGTTGGTATCAGAGCTAACCCTCGTGGTTACACGGATGGTTGCAGACAGGTGCGCAGTCATGTTGTTCATGATGTTTGTGACCCGTCGTGGCACACGACATGGTACATGTACCGGACTGGATGCACAGACGTATATGCCAAGAGGGAACGTTCCTGTGGCCCGACGAGGACGTTGGTTCCTCGGAGTGGGGGTGTATGTGATAGTCTGGCTTATTAGGGATGATAGACTACTCATATCAATAAGAAATTCCTTCTTTTCCGGGAGCCCATTCGGACAGAACTCCAATGTTAAGCGTGCTCAGCTTGGAGTAGTGTCAGGATGGCTGACCGGCCGGGAAGTTGCTCCTGGGTGCGCACGAGTGAGGATAAAGTGCACAGAAAAGACTAGTATTGATCTGTGGGGCCAGTCTAGATCCCGCCTGGAGTAACGACCACCGACGGGTGTGTCCGGGGTGTTACACATCACAAGGGGTTGGACTAGAGTCGTGCGTGCCTTCTGCATGGAGGAGGGAACAATATGAGCATTCAGCTTAACCTTGTTCAGCAACCAGAATATATTTCGCCTCTTTCTTTACCCTCTTTAATAGTACAAGTATACAACTGTGGTTCATCATTCTTTATTTGGTTCTTATGTAATTCTTGAATATATGTACCTATAAATCAAATTATGCATTGGTTGTTTGAACCTGATTGATATGAACAAAGTTGTAGCATACATTCAAATTCAAATTCAAATCTGGTACAATTTGAAATAGTAGCAATTAAATTACGGTGAAATTACGCTCTCCAAGTTGTTACGGCACACACGGTTGGTAAAACACAAACGTTTGTGATGTACACCATAATCCAGATGGTTCACAGAGAGGAAACGTGTGCAAGCATGCACACAGTTGTCGTTTCCAAAGCAAGTGCGATTTCTGACAATATCACAAATGGTGCGGGAAAACTAAATGTTTGTGTTAGTTGCCTTACCGTACACGATTCACAACCATGAACTGTTTCTGAAGAAGTATGCATCATAAACGTTGCACCACAGAATAGCGTGTGCGATAGTTGTCGTGTATGACGATGTTACGACGGTCTGACGTTTCATAATCCTGTCCGACACTCGTATGACGATTAGCTAATCTTCTTAATAGTGAACCGTTTGTGATGGGCCGTGCAACGTACACATTCTATAATAGTGAGCCGTTTGTGATGGGCTGCACATCGTAAACATAGCACCACAGAATACCGACTGCGATAGCAATGCGAGCAGAAATAGTTGGAGTACTGTAGGGGTCCTATCCCCGATGGTTTCTGGGTCGTGTGGGAAGGACCCCCCTATCGCCCAGACTCACTTGGCGACGTTTCCAAATGACGTCGTGGAAAGGGGTTAAAACCGTTTGTTTAGGACCGACGCAGACCAGTGCATGCTCGCAGGACGAGAGGTTGCGTCGAGAGCTACCTGGGAAAAGCCTGCCGAGACGCATCCATGCCAAGATGATTGTTAAGGGCCGAAACCTTACAACAATCGCGGCAATATGATATATCGGCAGGCATCCAGAGCATACATAGGAATTGATCATATGAACACGAGCATATAGAGTTTAAAGGGATAAACATGCACTTAAAGATCCAGTTAGAAGTATAAGCCTCGCACGAACACTAGAGATAAAATGACTAAACACAAAATATACATCATGTTCTATTACAGGACCAGAAGGAATAACTTTAAAGTGGAGGACCCTATCGGCAAGGGGGCGGCCTTCTTCTCAGCAGCGGCAACGTCAGCACCCGCTGGTGGCTTCTTAAAGTCATCGCCGAGGTCGAGCTTTGGGTGGTGACAGGCGATGTTGCTCAAGACCATGAAGAGGGCGTCGCGAGAGAGCCTCCATGAGTCGATCGCCAAGCGCTCGTCTCTCCCCTCTTCGTGCACTTTCAACTTGTCAACCAGCTCGTCGAAGAAGATCCCCAGCTTGACACTCGGGACCTCCTACACGCTGGCTGAATAGACTGGGCCGTCCATACCCATTGCCGCAGCTTGGGTGCCGAGACGTTCTGCAACGTCAACCAGGCTCTTGATCTAGATGATGTTCATATCGACCCGGTTCTTCAACCTGTCCTCTGCATCTTGCCGGAGGCATTTGGCGGTCTCCAACTCCTTGGACAAGAACTGCTGCCAGGATTCAAGGGACTCCATCGACTGCTCTAATGAGCCGATCCTTGCCTTCATGTTGGAGATATTGTTGTTGATGGCCTCGAGGCTTCGGGTCTTGGAGGAGAGCTGCGACTGCATGTCAGCCAAGTGAAGCTCTGCTTGCCGTGCCTATTCTTTGAGTGCCTCGACCTCCTTGGCACTCTCGGCAAGGTCTTCATTCAGTTTGGCCACCTGCTGGTCAAGCTCGGCCTTGGAAGAATACGCGACATCTAGGTTTTCAACAAGCTTCTTCAGCTGGGCGGCATGGTCAGTAGCAAGGGTGTCTAGAGCAACCCCATGCTCGTCCTTCAATTCCTTCGTGCGTTGCTGCACCAAGGCCTCCAAACTTTCATCCTTGGCGCGGAGGGTAGCTTCAAATTTTCCTATCGAAGGGAGATCTCTCGCTCCCTAGCATCCAAAGATGCTTTGTAGTCTGCCAGGCGCCCCTCCCGAGCCATGATGTCCTCCTTCGTCGTCTAAAGGGTCTCTTGCCGCCTCATGAGTGCCTTGAACTGCTTGTCATGCCATTCACGAAGCTCTCGGTACTTGTCCTTCAGCCTCTGAACCACTATGCCGGTAGAGTCACGACGTTCCTTGAGCTCCTGCCACTTTTGGCGGTGCCGGGCCCGCATTTCCTTCACACCAGCCGCCATGGATTACATGAAGGACAAATCCATGGTGATGGCAGTTGAGTCATCGGCTTCCACACCTCCCAGATGTAACAGTGCTAGAAGGCGCTGAAGCTCTTCGTCAAGCTCTGCATCTATCATGGACGGGCTGGGGGCTCCGATGTCGGGCAGCAATGGCGCCATGGCCAGCGTGTTCAAAGAAAACAGCGGGGCATCGACAGCGCCCCCGGAAGAAGGGAGTGGACCCATGGTTTGAAGAGGAATATTCGCCTCGATGGCCACTTCCTCCACTAAGGCGTTGTCCAGGGGATGCTCCACCATCGCCAAGGAACCTTGTGCTCCCTCGGCAGCGAGATCTTGCTCCTCAGTAGCCGCGACCTTCACGGCTTCATCTGCGGCAGACCTCCCTATGTCCGCCACCACCTCCAATAAGTCTGGTTCTTCGGCCTGAGGGGTTGCAGATGGAAAGGGGCCAGTGAACAAATGATGGAATGGAAGTCTCGACGCAAAAAATTACAATGGAGACAGCCAAAATATGAAAGGGGAAGCAGGGTTAAGCTAGATACCTGGAGAAGTCTGCTGGGCAGGGGTCTCTGTTTCCCGGCAACAATCATTGCCAGGTCACGAACCTCGCCCTCTGCCAGGGAAGACCCGACAGCCTTCTGTGCTATCTCTACCGCGGAGGATTCCATGACGACATCTTTGGCTTGAGCGGCGGGGGACGCGCACTCCTCCAGAGGGGGCTGGTCCTGCGTTAGCTCACCCCTCCTCCGTGTGAAGGGGCGGAAAGACTGTCTCCATCACCTCCAGTGGGCGGGGTCAAGTCTTCGCTTCCATGCTGGTGGCTGGGTTGGGGGCTCAACACGGGGTCTTCCACATCCTTCCCCGCTGAAGTCGAGCCCCCGACGCCCTCCGACGACCCGAGGCACCAGAGCTTCCTCCGGGAATGATGGATGAGGGTCTCCGTCTCCTCTTCTACTTCCCTGCCGGCGACAACAAGAACAAGAGGTCAGTCAGCAAAAGCATTCAAATCCACCTAGGAAGATGTTTATCACAAAGAGAAATCCTCCTTACTCTTCTGCAATGAGCATGGAGTTCAAATTGAACTCCGTGGGAAGATGGGACTCTCGTCTTCTCTTCAGTGATGGAATGGTGGAGCTTCCCAACAGCTTCGGCGCCTGCCGTGGCACCAAGGGCTCTGGTGGAGATGAGCTCTGCGAGTAGCTCGAGCTAGAATGGGAGCTGGACTCCGCCTCCATAACCATCGACCATTTGGCAGAAGGTGCCTTAGCCTGAGCAAGGCGAGGGGATTGGCGACACGCCACCTTGGCCTTGGAAGACTTGGTGGAGATCTTCTTCACCTTCTTGGTGGGAGGAGCCGGGTTGGAGGACGTCGCTCCTCGGCCGGCGGTGCGCCTACGGGTGCGCTGGTCTGGGTCCGGTGCAGGGGCTTGCGGCCCTGCCACAAGCCATTCCTCTTCAGGGGCCGCTGTCATGCCCTTCTCCCGCTCATCCCCCTCTCCTTCCTGGAGCTCCGTTGTTGCCGTGGCTAGAGCATCTAGCCCAGCAAAGTTATCCCCGACAAGCTCTCCCCCGACAGTATCCTCCATGGCTTGTGTCTCGCTGCCGCCCTGGGAAGAGCTCCCATTCCCAGCCTTCCCCTTTTTCGGCCTTTGCGGCCTTCTCCATCTCTGCACGGCGGGCATCTTTGTCCTCTGCAACCCTCTTCAGAATATACACTACCTCCGTAGGAGAGGTGCGTTTATACATCTCCCCTTCGTCCCTGGTGGCCTTATCCACCAAGGTGCTCGACCACTAGAGCTCTTCATCAAGGGAAGGGAGCTGCCAAGTGCCCGATACTCCCTCAGCATTGCACTCCGGCATCCACTTCAGTATCTAATCATGGGCAGAGTTGAGGTTCAGGGGGATGACGGTTGCCGAGAGCTTGAACATCTCGAAGCGACCAAATAGCTGGTCACACAACCAAGCATGGCCATAAACCGACAAGTTATTGGCCAACCCTGGCAACAGTCTCATCCTATCCGCAGCGTCGCCGTACAGCCACGCAGGCCTATCCCTCTCCTGCAGCGGTGAGATGCGGCGGAAGAGTAAATCTGCCCCCAGATGCTCGATGGTTAACCCGGCAGCCGCCAGGCGGATGATCCTATTAATTGTCGGGCACACCCTATCCTTAGAAAGGCCCTTGGCGCTCCAATCCTTGCTGCACTCGACGCACTCTTGTCGCGCTTCACAAAACTCGGGGGCTTCTTTGTCCTGAATCCAGCACCAATCCCCTTTCCATTCATCCCATCTCTCGTATTGGTACCCGGGGAGGTAATCCTTCCTCGACCGAGGAATCCAACTGATGGTCCCAGAACAGTTAACTTTGCTTTCCACGCGTGGGACGAAGTAATGCCAGAATAAATCCACATTGGTCTTCACCCCGACGAAATTCTCGCACAAATGCGTGAAGATGGCCATGGTCGCCATTGCATTCGGCGTGATGTCAAGGAGGTGAAATCCATAGATGTTCGTTGTCAGAATTCTGGTTCCGGCAAAACCCTTGAGGTTCGAACTCTAGGGTGCGCACGAAGATCTCTCCTCCCCCCTAGCTCATGCCCTCACCGCAATCTCAAAGCTTAGCATGTCGAACTCACAGAACAAAGGACACCGGGTTTATACTGGTTCGAGCCACCGATGTGGTGTAATACCCTACTCTAGTGTGGTGTGGTGGATTGCCTCTTGGGCTGAGGATCAACAAGTACAAGGGGGAGAACAGCCTCCTCAGGAGAGATGTTCTTGGGCTTGGTGAGCTTGTGTGTGTGAGGATGGAATGAACCCCCTCCCTCCTACTATGGTGGCTAGTCCTATTTATGGAGGCCATGGTCCTCTTCCCAAATATTAGGCGGGAAGGGATCCCAGAACGGCCAGTTCGAAGGGGGACAACTAGTACAAGTTATCCTGACAAAAGGTGGTCTTCGCCTGCCAAAGGCTCTGGCGGTGACGCCATCCTGGGCTCCACGGTGACCTCCGTCCTGCCGTCCTGCTGGTCTTGGTCTGGTTGCACCGATATGGAAACCTTTGCCTGATGCCTCGGGACTCCTCGCCTGCGCCTTCCCTTTTAGAACCAAAGAGGAAATGAGGACACAACACGCGCTGGTGCCTGCCTGGTGCCCGCCTGGCATTGGCCGTCATGGCTTGCATCACTAGAACCTCGCGAAGTGTCCCTCGCCTTGATCTCTCCACCCCTCGCGAGCCAGCCTGGTGAGGCCACCCCCGAGGAGGTCTTGCATCATCCGCCTCGAGAGGCTTGGACCCTCGTGAGGGTCTTGAGTGTTTGCATATGAAGATGGGCCGTGTAGGGCTGCTGGTGGAGCCACCCGTGGGCTAGGCAGGCAAGTCTGGGGACCCCCGTTCCCAGGACACCGACAGTAGCCCCGGGCCCAAGGTGCGCTCGGACTTGGCTTCGAGGCGAAGCCAAGGGGCTAGTGCGGAGCACCGCGGGACCCAACAGCCTGCGGTCTTGGTTGACGTGTGGCGATTGACGAGACGTGGGCGGCGGCCACTGTGACCTACACAGTTATTCCCTCATTGTTGGCGACGCACTTCCCCAACTCTTCCGTCTTCCCAACACAACAACCTCCTCTCCTAATCCAACCTGAGCTCAGCCCTCCCCGTTGCCATGGCGCCGAGCCGAACAGGGAAGGGGAAGAAGAAGCCCCAGTTTTCAGCCGAGCCACCTCCGGCCATTGAACCTGCCGTTGGCCGGTCGTTGGTGCTCAACCAGGAAGCCATGGACAAGGTCCGCCCAGCGCTCGCTGCCGGCTTCAACGAATGGGGGGAGACGGCGGCCTGGCCTGCGTCCCGTGCCTCTGTTGATAGGACAGCCACCGAGGTCCAATTCTTCATTGACGCCCTATCGGCCGGCCTGGTTCCTCCTTTCTCCGCTTTCTTCAACGTCGTGCTTTCCCACTATCAGATCCATATGCTCCACCTAGGCCCTCAATCTGTTGCTCTTCTTGCCATTTTTGCCTTCGTCTGCGAGGCCATGGTGGGCATTGCTCCTTCCGTGGCCCTACTACGCCATTTCTTCTCACTGCACCTAACTGATCCTCGGCAATGCTCGGGATGCCTGAGCTTCCATGCCGTGGCTTCCATAGCCGGCTCAGGGATTGACTCTAAGCTCCCACCATCCGCGAGCGGGTTTCGGACAGGGTGGGTGTTTGTGGATGTCGGTGTGCTCAGCCCCCCTGCTCTCACCCCTTTGGCGCCCGCCATCCCCAGCTCTGGCTGGGGCCATGAGAGGCTCACTGACCCACTCCTTGCCTTTGTACGGCTTCGGTTAAAGAGGCTGAAAGATCTCGGCATGACCGCGCCCATGGTGATGAAGGAGTTCCTCCGGCGTCGCGTTGCTCCACTCCAGCGCCATTCTCGACCGATGTGGGCCTTGTCTGGCAGCAAGGATCGTATGAGGCTCCATGAGTCGGGGCTTCCCCCCGAGGCGTGAAGAATGGTGCTCGAGGTCCTGACGGGTGACCCTTCGCCAGCCGACATGCAGCAGGAGGGTTGTCTTTTGTACTGCTGCTCGAATAGGGTGGAGTTTGTGAGGCAGATGCCCCCTTTCGACGAGTGGGGGTTGCGTCCAGCCGGCCTTGAAGGGCCTTGTGAGAACCCTGTCTGCGTGTTTCCCCTCCTTGCCGCCAGTGCCGAGCTCGCCCCCAGAGTGGGCGCGGGGGGCGAGCGCTGCCGAGGGCTGGAGACGCGACTGTTACAGTGCCGACCCCACCCGAGGCTCCTGAGGCGCCATCTCCTGGGGCTCATGACCTTCGCCCTGAGGTGACGGTTGAGGGGGCGACACGATCCACTGCTCCTGAAGCTGAAACCCCGAGGCCCCGACGGGCCACCCTGAGGCGGAGCCCGAGGGCTCCCCTCAGCCCAGCACTCCCGAGGACGTCCCCTCAGGAGCCTCACCAGTCGTGCCCAGTGTCAGTGGCCGCGTCCAGGGCTTCGGTCGGCTTCGACTGGACTTCGATGCGCTCCGCAAGAGGAAGGGGTCTCCAAGCTGCATCAGTGGTGCCTTTCGTCCATTGAAGCAGAGGAAATATATTGCCATGGACGAGTGAGTACCTTATCTTTGTAATTTCCTGGGTGCCATCTTCTCTTTTGATCATGGTTTCTCAAGCCCCCTTTCGTCAGGGTGACGAAATCTCCAGAGGAGCAACCTCCTCCTATCTCGCACCCTCCATTGACTTTGAGCGTCTCACGCCAGCCGGCCACACTCGGTGCAAGATCGGTGGGGGAGATGGGCGTGCCGGCCTGGCGCCTTGATCCTGTGCTCCTGCTGCCCTTCCTTTGCGGCCCGGTCCGGGGTGCGGGGGATGTGCCAAGGGCTCCACCCCTGGTCATGGACGGCGGATGGATGGCCTCGAACCTGGCTTCTTCTTCGAGCAACATGCCCTCACCCATCCGGGCCCCCGCTGTCGGTGTCAAAACCGGCGGATCTCGGGTAGGGGGTCCCGAACTGTGCGTCTAGGCCGGATGGTAACATGAGGCAGGGGACACGATGTTTTACCCAGGTTCGAGCCCTCTTGATGGAGGTAAAACCCTACGTCCTACTTTATTAATATTGATGATATGGGTAGTACTAGAGTAGACCTACCACGAGATCAGAGAGGCTAAACCCTAGAAGCTAGCCTATGGTATGATTGTATGTTGTCATTGTTGTCCTACGGGCTAAAACCCTTCGGTTTATATAGACACTGGAGAGGGTTAGGGTTACACAAGGTCGGTTACAAAGGAGGAGATATCCATATCCGTATTGCCTAGCTTGCCTTCCACGCCAAGTAGAGTCCCATCCGGACACGAGACGAAGTCTTCAATCTTGTATCTTCATAGTCTAACATTCTAGCCAATGGAGATAGTCCGGCTGTCCGGAGACCCCCTAATCCAGGACTCCCTTAGTAGCCCCCGAACCAGGCTTCAATAGTCCGGCATGCAGTATTGTCTTCGGCATTGCCAGGCGGGTTCCTCTCCAAATTCTGTGTACCTATCAAAATAATGTCCGATTTCTTGTGAATGTTTGTACTCCTTGGCTTCCACGCCCTATAATGGCCACTTTCCACGTGTCAGCGAATGCGAAGAGCCAGGGTGTTTTCACATTTACCCCCCCTAGCTGTGTGAATGAGCCGCCTATTTAAAAAGACGAGGATTCAGATCCAAATCACACCATCCTCCCTTGGCGAGCCTTCATCGGAGTGCACCCGACAGAGATCCATTCCATCATGGCCGGTCGACGCAGCTCCTCCTCTTGCACCCCCAGCTCCAAGCCTGGAGATTGGGAGAGATGTTCCATACCGCACAACAAATTAGTGATGCTTCAGTCCAAGGGATTTCTTCCCCAGCATACCTGGTCCCAGTTCGATCCGGGCATGCCACCTATAATGGCGGAGAGCAAGCGGAGAGCCTTCCCAATCCCTCCAAGGGAGAGAGGGTATGCCTTGTCCCTTATCTAGTAAGAGGGCCCGGATTCCCAATTCATCCGTTTCTCCGGGCGCTCCTGGAGTTCTACGGCCTCCAGTTGCACAACCTTATGCCTGCCTCCCTACTGCATATCGCGGGATTCGTAGCCCTCTGCGAGTTGTTTTTGGGCTGTGAGGCTCATTTTGCTCTGTGGAAGAAGTTGTTCTGCCTTGTGCCCCGTTCTTAGAAGGGGTCAATATATCAAGTGGGCGGAGCCGAAGTGTGGCGTATTGCCTGGACCGGATACCTGTCTGGGACCCCAAAGAAGACGTCCGAAGACTGGCCTTCAGAATGGTTTTATATAAAAGACGCCCCCCTCCTGGATCCTATTCGGATCGGCCTTCCGGAGTTCGACAACGCCCCTTTGAAGAAGCACCGGAGCTGGCGTCCACGGAGCTCTCTGGAGGAAGATGACAGGGACATTCTTTACCTGATGAGCCGGATAAGTTTTTTAGCTCGATCCAGATTGACCACGATCGAGGTCATGGCCATATGCATCATGTGGGGGGTGCAGCCGCTTCAATATAGAGGCCACCCCATGTGGGATTTCAACGGGGAGGATGACGCCACCCACCACGGCTGCAAAGGGCCGGGATCGGCTGCTGATCTAATAAAGATCTTATCCACCTTGTACAAGGGAGAAGAGGAGGAATTCCTTCGTGTCAACCCGCAGGGCGGATTTTCTATGTACAATCCTCCGAGCTGGGTAAGCAGAGACTTTTTATCGCCCATCCATTTTGTATTCCCATAGTTAAGTATTCATTCTAGTGATTTCATCGCAGGAGCTGCGCCAGGCTGTAAAGGAGATAAACAGCCCTCCTCCACAGCCCGAGGACCCTGGACGGTCCCTTGACCCGGCCTCCCAGGAGGATCCGGACATATCTGTGGAGCTAATCGATGGGGTATTTTACCAACGGAGTAATGACAACGCCTTGGTGGCCATCATGGCTGATTGCCCTGGGCTAGTTCCAGCCTCACAGGTGACTGAGACCGAAGTCCCAGCAATTAAAAAGGGATCCGTCCTTGCGCTTTTTCTGATTGCCGTATAACAACCGTGTTTTGCAAGGGAGGTCCTCGAGGCCGAAGGCCGAGCCTGCGGCGACTGGCCAACAAGGGGTCACGAGGTCAAGCAGGATTAAAAGACCCGCAGTCCGGATTGAGACACGGCGCAACGGTATGGCGTGTCGTCCTTATTGCAAGATATTATTCCCAGAGGCATATTAACGCACATGCCTTTTTTCAGGAAAAAGAGCGCTCGCCGGACTATACCCGGAGAGGCTGTCAATCGCGCCTCTACAAGCCAGGCTCCAAGGCCGGATTTGGAGGCGGGAACGAACACAAGGCATGCACCGGGTGCTCCTCCGACAGAGGATGCGGATAAACTGTCCGCCACCCATTCTGAGGTGGAAAGTGCCATGAACCACAGGCGTCGCCGAACTGTTCTTCGTGACTCTTGTTTCTCCCAAGAGGCATTGGATGCCTTCAACTCGGGAGACGCGCACCTCCGTGCCGCTCAAAATGGTCTAGCCAGAGCCATGGAGCAGTATGTAAAAGACATACAGGTGAGAAAATTTAGTGATTATATATATATCAGTAGCCCCTGAGACTTGAAACAGTTAGGATAACTGATTTAAGGATCATTTGTTTATGCAGGTTCTTACAGAAAAGAATACTCAACTGTCCCAGGAGCTGGAAGAGTGCAAAGCCCAACTTCAGGCCGCACTGGCCGCAGAAGGGGAGCCCAAAGAGACCCCCTCTGGTAACATATCCTTCAAATGATAAGTATCATATAGAGTGTGGCGTGTATGCAGATCTGACGATAAATTTGCAGATGATGCTGGAGTAAATCCGGATAAGCAACAGCTCCAACGCCAGCTAAAGGCCGGTGAGAATGTGCTTACGAGGGTGAGGCAGGAGAAAAATGATCTCCAAGATGCCAACACCAAGCTGGGCGTGGAACTACAAGATGTTCCTGCCCAACTGTCGGACTCTGTGAAGGAAAATCGGCGGCTTCGACGCGGCATATTTAGTAAGTGCTTGAACGGACTTTGAAAAAGAGTTCGGCGAGGAAGCTGGCTGACAGAGTTATGTCCGTAGGTATGTTAACAGGTCTTCCTACTGAGGAAATGCCCGGTTCAATGGGTGACCTTCTTCCCGAGCTCTCACAGCTGCACGAACGAGTTCAGCAGGTGATGCAAGGCGTTGCCCAGGCCTTGTGGCCATCTGTCTCCATACCCGAAGGCCTTGGAGAGCTTGCAGAAAAGCTAAAGGGAGCGCGGCGGCGCTTCCGATTATGGAAGATATCGGCCTGCCGTCAGGGCGCCAGGGAAGCTTGGGCAATGGTGAAGACACGTTACACGAAGGCTGACCCGAACCACATGGCCGAAGTCGGACCTATGGGGCTCGATGGGAAGGAGATCCCTGTGAGCTTAGTGTACGACCAAGTAGAATTGGCCGCAAAGTATTCCCAACAGGACTGTAGACTAGACAGCCTGTTGGATGGTATTGAAGAGGAATTCAACCAGTAAAATTAACTATGTAATTTTAAAGTGACATGTATAATGCCTTCTGGCCGGATTGTAGATCGTTTGTCGTGGCGGACCTTTTCGCTTCAACCTCGGGACCCGACAATCCGGAGTGTATCCGAATACCCTCTCGGTTATGTAAGAACCGGGGCATGCATGGAGACCAGGCGTAGGGGTCATTAGTGCTTTATTAGACAAGTGCCCAACTAGTTATGTTGTATTACATGGGTAGTAAGAAACCTCTTCCAAAGAGAATAGTTCCATTAAGGGTTCCTTTCCCTGGGTAAGCATGCCCTAAAGTGCATGTCCGGACTGCGATAAGAAGCACAGAAAAATCATCTGGAGGCAGATATGGATAAAAGTCATCTTTTGTTCACCGACCGAATATTCCCTTAAGAACGCTAGCTTTCGGCTTCACCCAGTCTGAGGTACACGTCCAGCTGACCCGGCGGTAACAATCGCAGAGGTGCTCCCCTTATGCCCTAGCCGAATTAACGGGAATGTAGGGCATCAATTCAAGAGCCGGGCAACCCAGCTTGGCCAAAACTTAGGTCATATCGATGCATATAATGGTGAAAAAAGGTACATGCGGAAGTATAACACATGTGTTGGGCGTGAGGCCCAGGTAAATAACTTAAGCTTCTGTGAAAGAAGCCCCTAGGTATAAAGAGTGCGGCTAGCACATCTGTGATGTATGAGTGAGGTGCAAGGTGACCCTTGAAGGCCTAGAGAAATAGAAGAAAGGAAGGGAAACATGATAGATGATGCATATGCAAAAAATGGACAAAGGGAGGGGACTAACATAAAGTCTGGTGCTAGGCGTAGAATCTTCGGAGCCTGGCTGCGTTCCATGGGTTCGGCTCGAGTCGACTAGTCGATGCATCCCGCAGTCGGTATGCTCCACCGGTCGGAACTTGGTCGATAATGAAGGGACCTTCCCATTTGGGCTCGAGCTTGTTCTTTTTCTTATCCGGCAGCCGTAGAACTAGTTCGCCAACGTTATAAGTTTTGGCCCGTACTTCTCTACTTTGGTATCTGCGAGCCTGTTGCTGGTAAAATGCGGAACGGGCTTTGGCTACATCACGCTCTTCCTCCAAGGTGTCCAGACTGTCCTGCCGATCGAGCTCGGCTTCTCTTTCTTTGTACATGCGCACTCGAGGTGAGTCATGAATTATGTCACAGGGTAGGACTGCCTCTGCGCCGTACACCATAAAAATGGTGTATATCCGGTACTACGATTTGGCGTGGTCCGCAGCCCCCAGAGTACGGAGTCGAGCTCCTCTACCCAGTGCGTGTCAGACTCCGTTAAGGAGCACACTAATCTGGGTTTAATGCCGCTCATTATAAGACCATTTGCTCGTTCGACCTGACTGTTGGTTTGTGGGTGATAGACTGAAGCATAATCGAGCTTGATGCCCATTTTGCTGCACCAGAGTTTTACCTCGTCGGCCATGAAATTCGTGCCATTATCAGTGATGATGCTATGGGGGACGCAATAATGGTGTACGACCCCGGATATGAAATCTATCACTGGTCCGGATTCGGCTGTTTTAATCGGTTTAGCCTCTATCCATTTGGTGAATTTATCCACCATGACCAATAAGTATTTTTTTTCTTGTGGGTTCCCCCTTTAAGGGGTCCAACCATGTCAAGCCCCCAGACCGCGAAGGGCCATGTAATGGGGATTGTTCGGAGGGCAGTGGGTGGCATGTGGCTTTGATTTGCAAAGAGCTGGCAACCGGCGCAACGTTGGACCAAGTCCTGTGCATCTGCCCGGGCCGTTGGCCAATAGAATCCTGTACGGAAGGCCTTGCTTACAAGAGCCCGGGCTGCAGCGTGATGACCGCCAAGTCCGGCATGAATTTCTGCTAAGAGGTTCCGCCCCTCCTCTTCAGAGATGCACCTTTGAAGTACTCCGGTAGTGCTTTTTTGTACAATTCTCTCTCATGGACCCTGTAGGCCTTGGATCGCTGCACTATGCAGCGTGCCTCATTTTGGTCCTCCAGAAGTTCATGTCTAGTTAGGTAGGCCAGGAATGGTTCTGTCCACGGGGCAACAATGGCCATTATTTCATGGGCTGATTGTGTTATTTCGGTGGCGGAGCCTCCGATTGTGTCAGACAGTTCGGTATCGGGTATTTTGGCCGGGTCCGAACTGTTGTTACCAGTGTCCCCTTCCCATGCTATGGATGGCTTGAAGAGCCGTTCTAGAAATATGTTGGGAGGTATCGTGTCGCGTTTTGCACCGATGCGGGCAAGGATATCTGCCGCCTGATTGTTTTCCCGAGTCACATGGTGAAATTCGAGCCCCTCGAACTGAGCTGACATTTTTAGGACGACATTGCGATAAGCTGACATTTTCGGATCCTTGGCATCGAAGTCTCCATTTATTTGGGATATTGCGAGGTTCGAATCCCCGCGCACTTCTAGGCGTTGAATGCCCATGGATACTGCCATCCGGAGACCATGTAGAAGGGCCTCATATTCGGCTGCGTTGTTGGAGTCAGTATACATTATCTGTAGTACATATTGAACGGTATCTCCTGTTGGGGACGTCAAAACGATGCCAGCCCCTAGACCAGCCAACATTTTGGAGCCATCAAAATGCATGATCCAGTTTGAATATGTGCCATACTCTTTAGGGAGTTCGGCTTCCGTCCACTCAGCGACGAAGTCAGCCAAAACTTGCGACTTAATAGCTCGCCGTGGCTTGTAAGTTATGTCGAACGGGAGGAGCTCGATGGCCCATTTGGCAATCCGGCCCATTGCATCGCGGTTGTTTATAATATCGTTAAGTGGTACTTCCGAGGCTACCGTTATCGAACACTCTTGAAAGTAATGTCGAAGCTTCCGGGATGCCATAAATACCGCGTACGCTATCTTTTGATAATGCGGGTACCATGATTTGCATGGAGTAAGGATAGTGGACACATAGTAAACCGACTTTTGAAGGGGGAATTTGTGTCCGTCCACTTCTCGCTCGACGACGAGCACTGCGCTTACTACTTGATGAGTTGCCACAATGTATAATAGCATTGGTTCGCCAATGTTTGGCGTGGCCAGGACTGGGTTTCTTGCCAATATGGCTTTTATTTTGTTGAGTCCGGCCGAGGCGGTGGCCGTCCACTAGAAGTGTTCGGTGCGCCGGAGGAGGCGATAAAGGGGTAATGCCTTTTCTCCCAAGCGAGCGATAAAGCGGCTTAGAGCTGCCACGCATCCAGTCAATTTTTGTATTTGTTTGAGGTCTATTGGGGTAGCCAACTGTGACAACGCTCGGATTTTGGCCGGATTAGCTTCAATACCTCTACTGGAGACAATGAATCCCAGGAGCTTTCCGGCTGGTACGCCAAAAACGCATTTTTCCAGATTGAGCTTGATGTCATATGTTCGGAGGTTGTCGAATGTGAGCCTCAAGTCGTCTACTAGAGTTTCGACATGCTTGGTTTTAACGACCACGTCATCCACGTATGCCTCCATTGTTTTGCCTATCTGATTTGCCATACATGTCTAAATCATGCGCTGATATGTTGCGCCGGCGTTTTTGAGCCCGAAGGGCATTGTGTTGAAGCAGAATGGGCCGTATGGTGTGATGAATGCCGTTGCGGCTTAGTCTGGCTCCGCCATTTTAATTTGATGGTAGCCGGAGTATGCGTTGAGGAACACAATGAATCGTGTCCTGCGGTAGCATCGATGATTTGATCAATGCGGGGGAGGGGGAGGGGTCCTTTGGGAAGGCCTTGTTAAGGTCCTTAAAGTCGACGCACAGGCGCCAGGATTTGTCCTTCTTTGGTACCATCACTAGGTTTGCTAGCCAATCCGGATGTTTTATGTCTCTGATGAATCCGGCCTCCAATAGCTTGGCTAGTTCCTCTCCCATGACTTGTCTCTTAGGCTCGGAGAAACGTCGAAGAGCCTGCTTGACTGGCTTGAATCCTTTTAGGATATTTAGGCTGTGCTCAGCTAGCCTGTGTGGGATTCCTGGCAGGTCTGAGGGGTGCCAAGCAAAAATGTCCCAGTTCTCGTGTAGGAACTCTTCCAGTGCGGCGTCGACATCAGGGTTTAATTGTGCCCCGATGGAAGCTGTTTTTGTAGGGTCCGTTGGATGGACTTGGAATTTGACTATTTCGTCCGCCGGTTTAAAGGAGGTGGACTTGGATCTTTTATCGAGTATCACGTCGTCCCTGTTCACCATGGAGCGCAGCGCAGTTAGTTCCTCGGCCGCTAGGGCTTCGGATAGTGCCTTGAGGGCCAGTGCGGCTGTCTTATTTTTAGCGCGGAGTGCTATGTCCGGATCACTAGCAAGAGTGATGATTCCATTGGGCCCGGGCATTTTGAGCTTCATGTACCCGTAATGGGGTATGGCTTGGAAGATTGTAAACGCCTCCCGCCCTAGTAGAGCGTGGTATCCGCTGCTAAACGGGGCCACTTGGAATGTAATTTCTTTGGACCTGTAATTATCCGGCGTGCCGAATACCACATCTAGTGTGATTTTCCCAGCACAGCGTGCTTCCCGACTGGGAATGATTCCTCTAAAGGTTGTGCTGCTTTGCTCAATGCGGCTCTAGTCTATTTCCATCTTTTGAAGAGTTTCCTCATAGATGAGGTTTAATCCGCTGCCGCCGTCCATGAGTACCTTGGTGAGTCGAAAGCCGTCCACGATTGGACTGAGGACCAGTGCGGCTGGTGCTCGGGCTGTTCGGAATTTGGGTTCGTCACTGGCATTGAAGGTAATAGCCGTGTCACTCCAAGGATTTATTTCTGCTATGTGGTAGATTTCGGCCATGCTGCGGAGTGTTCGTTTGCGTCTATTATTTGACGCGAAGGTCTCAAAGACCGTTAACACCGTATTGTTGTCCGCGGGATGGTGCTCTGTGGTTTTTAGGAGGAGTAGATCCTCACCATTTTTGGCCACCTGCCGGAGTATCCAACATGCTCTAAGGCTGTGCGTTGGTATTGCATCCGCTGTACTATGAATTTTGCAGGGTCCGTTGAGCCATCCCTCCAGTACGGTTCCTTTCCCCGTAGAGGGCTTTTGCTTTTTGGTAGTTAACCCAGGTGTATTGTGATAATGCACCCTTTTATTTCGGACTGGGTTTGTATTCAGGGCCGGATTATCCCAAAACTTTGTTTCGGTTTTCCAGGCGCTCTCCATCGCACAGTACTTTCGTACTATGGACACCAAGTCGGTAAAGCGTGTAATTTCGCGGCGACTTATGGCGTTGAGGATTCCCTTGTCCGTGCAATTATTGCAGAAGAATGAAATTGCGTCTTCCTCGCGGCAGTGCTTTATCCTGTTCATGACCAGGAGGAATCTGGCCTAGTAATGGTGTACTGTTTCTTCGGGCTCTTGCCTAATTTGGGATAGATCGCGTATGTTTGGGTGGGTTGGTGGAATTGAATCCGAATCCTTACCCAATCTGAGACTTAGGGGCCAAGGAGTTTTCGAACTCGAAAGTTTGGATTCTTGGATGTTTTCTGATAAATCTAGCCCGCTGCCTGATTCTAGGTTCAGGCCTTGAGCGACGTCCTCCCCTCCGCGGGTATCCGGCTTGGAGGGATCGGGAATCCGGACATAGCTAGTCCTTAAGATAGATGAAGGGTTGCCGCATTGTTCCTCCACCACTTCAACGTGATGGGTGACCTAGGGAGAGTTGATCTCTCTCAGATCGGGTTTAGGCCCAGTCTGGTCGTAGTCAGTAGCGACTCCCAGGGCGGCGATGCGATCCAAGAACTCGTTCAGGGAAGAGAGCTCCATTGGATCTAACTGCTCGGCGAGTTTCGAGTTGACGTGAAGATTGCTTTCGATGACCCGAGAAGTCATCGTCGGCGCAGCGGCCGAACAGGCGATCAAAAGAAAACCACCTAGCCGGAGAGTTTGGCCGATAGCCAAAGCTCCCTCAGCAATAGTGCCGTCTTTAAAGACAGGATGAGACATCCTTCCTGGTGGTGATGGCACAGAGGAACTCTCAATGAAAGCACCAATGTCGGTGTCAAAACCGGTGGATCTCGGGTAGGGTGTCTCGAACTGTGCGTCTAGGCCGGATGGTAACAGGAGGCAGGGGACGCGATGTTTTACGCAGGTTCGGGCCCTCTTGATGAAGGTAAAACCCTACGTCATACTTGATTAATATTGATGATATGGGTAGTACAAGAGTAGATCTACCACGAGATCAGAGAGGCTAAACCCTAGAAGCTAGCCTATGGTATGATTGTATGTTGTCATTGTTGTCCTACGGACTAAAACCCTTCGGTTTATATAGACACCGGAGAGGGTTAGGGTTACACAAGGTCGGTTACAAAGGAGGAGATATCCATATCCGTATTGCCTAGCTTGCCTTCCACGCCAAGTAGAGTCCCATCCGGACACGAGACGAAGTCTTCAATCTTGTATCTTCATAGTCTAACAGTCCGGCCAATGGAGATAGTCCGGCTGTCCGGAGACCCCCTAATCCAGGACTCCCTCACCCGCCGAGGCCCAGACAGTGACTGGGGAAGCGCCAGCCTCCAGCCCCCTACTGGGAGGGAGCGAGCCGCCTCGGATCCCTTCGGTAACCTCTACTACCGGGGATGGACCTGGTCGTGCGCTCAAGTTTGTGCACGAGCGGGGTGTTGTCCGCCACGAGCCCTTCCAGGAGGCAATGGGCGCGCTGAGCCGACTTGGTGGAGAACTTGTGGATGTTGACGCTCGCCTTGAAGCCGAGGGTCTCCGGCTGGCGGAGGAGTGGCATCAACTGAAGGTGGCTATCAACCTCGGTGGCCTCCAGCATGAGCATGATGACCCACAAGTATAGGGGATCTATCATAGTCCTTTCGATAAGTAAGAGTGTCGAACCCAACGAGGAGTAGAAGGAAATGATAAGCGGTTTTCAGCAAGGTATTCTCTGCAAGCACTAAAATTATAGGTAATAGATAGTTTTGTGATAAGATAATTTGTAACGAGCAACAAGTAACAAAAGTAAATAAAGTGCAGCAAGGTAGCCCAATCCTTTTGTAGCAAAGGACAAGCCTGGACAAACTCTTATATAGAGAAAAGCACTCCTGAGGACACATGGGAATTATCGTCAAGCTAGTTTTCATCACGTTCATATGATTCACGTTTGGTACTTTGATAATTTTATATGTGGGTGGACCGGTGCCTGGGTACTGTCCTTACTTAGACAAGCATCCCACTTATGATTAACCTCTATTGCAAGCATCCACAACTACAACAAAAGTATTAAGGTAAACCAAACCATAGAATGAAACATATGGATCCAAATTAGCCCCTTACAAAGCAACGCATAAACTAGGGTTTAAGCTTCTGTCACTCTAGCAACCCATCATCTACTTATTACTTCCCAATGCCTTCCTCTAGGCCCAAATAATGGTGAAGTGTCATGTAGTCGACGTTCACATAACACCACTAGAGGAGAGACAACATACATCTCATCAAAATATCGAACGAATACCAAATTCACATGACTACTAATAGCAAGACTTCTCCCATGTCCTCAAGAACCAACGTAACTACTCACAAAGCATATTCATGTTCATAATCAGAGGGGTATTAATATGCATATAGGATCTGAACATATGATCTTCCACCAAATAAACCAACTAGCATCAACTACAAGGAGTAATCAACACTATTAGCAACCTACATGTACCAATCCCAGACTTAGAGACAAGAATTGGATACAAGAGATGAACTAGGGTTTGAGAGGAGATGGTGCTGGTGAAGATGTTGATGGAGATTGGCCCCCTCCGATGGGAGGAGCGTTGGTGATGACGATGGTGATGATTTCCTCCTCCCGAAGGGAAGTTTCCCCAGCAGAACAGCTCCGCCGGATCCCTAGATTGGTTCCGCCACGAGGCGGAGCCTCGTCCCAAAAGCCTGCTTATGATTTTTTTTCCTCAACGAAAGACTCCATATAGCAGAAGATGGGCATCAGAGGGCCACCAGGGAGCCCACGAGGCAGGGGGCACACCCAGGGGGGTAGGGCGCGCCCCCACCCTCGTGGCTGGTGAGTGGCCCCCTCTGGTACTTCTTGCGCTCAGTATTTTTTATATAGTCTGAAAATAACTTCCGTGAAGTTTCATGACTTTCGGAGCTGTGCAGAATAGGTCTCTAATAGTTTCTCCTTTTCCAGCCCAGAATCCCAGCTGCCGGCATTCTCCCTCTTTATGTAAACCTTGTAAAATAAGAGAGAATAGGCATAAGTATTGTGACATAATGTGTAATAAGAGACCATAATGCAATAAATATCGATATGAAAGCATGATGCAAAATGGACGTATCAGAGCACACTAATGCGAAGGCCGAGGCATCCCTGGCAACCTCGCGCGAGGCCACCTACCGGGCCTTGGAAGAGGCCAGGGAGGCGGGCCATCGCCGCGCGGCCACTGAGGAGCGCAGGTGGGAGCTCCAAGCCTTGAACGCCTCCCTGGAGCAGCAGGTGGAGGCGCACAAAGCTGCCTTGGCATCGATGAAGGGCGCACCATCTCACAAACTGGAGATCTCGAGGCACGAGGAAGCACTTTTACTGGAAGCCACATAGCGCAGCCTCGAGCTTGAGGGAGCGCCAAGTCGCCCAAACAGAGGATGTTGTCAGCGCGCGTGAGGCCAGGGCCCAGCAGGAGGTCGACAGTAGGGTGGTCGAGGCTCGCGCGGATCTTCTGGTAGGCACGACATGAAGTTGAAGCTCATGGAAGATGAAGTTGTGGGCAGGACCGCTGCCCTCAGGTCAGGGCTGGCTGAGGCGGAACAGTGCGAGAAAGTCACCGCAGTCACCCTAATCTCAGTGCAGGCTGAGCTGGCCTCCGCCCATGCCGAGCTGCTCTATCTTCAGCAGCGTGTTGCCAGCGCTGAGTCCTTCACGCAGTAGAGCAGGGAGGAGGCGCTTCACCGGCAGACGCTACTGTGCGAGCATGTTCCCATGCTTCGGGACCTCAGGACGAGGGCCAATCAGGTGCTTGGTACCATCTACAATGAGCACGCTCCCCACCCACACGCCGAGGACTATGCCAGCCATCTTCGCTTCTTCGCCGACGTCATGACGCGCCTAGAGAACCGAGCTGAGAGGGCTCGCGAGCTTGTGCATGAAAAGAGTCGGGGCCTCCTCGGGCGCGCATTCTCCCGTGTCTTCAGTCATCTCCTGAACACCAATCCTGACTTTGATTTTTTCACCGCCATTGCCCCTATGCCTGAGGTCATCTAGAACAACCTAGCATGTTGGGTGGACGACAATGTGGATGCTCTAGTTAGGGCCTTTACTTCTGATGACGACGCGGTGGTGCTCACGGCGAACGAGGGCGGCGTGGTTGACAGCGGTGAAGACAGCGACAGCGACGGCGCCAGCAGCCTGTCCAGAAGTGATTCGGGAGACGAGGCGAGTGATATGTCCGACTGAGCCCGCTCTACTTTATTTTGAACCTGCACGCAAAAGTTTGGTTCAATCGAGTTTCAAACTGATTTGGCAGCCGCGGATGTGCATTCCTTCTGAGGGGAGCCCCTCACGAGCTCGCGAGGTTTTGGTTTCCTGAGGGTCTGCCGGTCCGCCCGAGAGGGCCTCGCGAGAAGTGAGCACCAGTAATGGCGAGGTGCATGTGTAGTGCGTGCACGCCGCTGCCAGCCCCCGCTCGCGAGGTGCTTGAAAGGGGGAGATAGCGGGCGCGAATCTCAAACAAAACACGAATTCAGAAACTCACGAAATCAACATGAACGAGTAAGGATGCCCCCCACGATTGCCAATGGAAATGCAACTTCAAATTCAAGATCAAAAGCAACAAGTCTGAGCTATAGAAAAGAGGTCAAAAGCAAATGGCCGCGTCCAGCACCTAGCTAGTCTTCTTGTCTTCCCACCAGCACAGAGCTAGTGCTTTCACTGGCCGTGAGCATAGTCATTGGGGGACAGTGTCGACGGCCAGCACGGAGCATGATGCTTCCACTAGGACGTGGGCAGGAGCCCCCGAGGCCCGAGGACGGCACTCCGGAGACTCCGGGGCATGTACGGCCCCACTCATTATTACATGAGAGTGTCACGAGCGGAGACCTTCATAGGCATGAGCCTTGCTTCATATCGCCAGGCGAGGGGCCCGCCTTGCACCGCCCTCGACCACCGTTGGGGCGTCCGGAAACCAAGACGATGCCAAGGGGCAAAGGGGACGCTAGTGGCGCCCTCGGCGACAATGGGCCCTCTGCCGGGGCGAAGGCTCGCCAGTGCCTCCCCGACAGAGGACCTACCTCCGGGCGATGCCTTGCTCCATGCGATGCGGGGAGGGGCCCTGCTCCTGGCTCCTCCCACGCAGCCCCCAGTGCGCTTCCCCTGGTGGAAGGGGGCTAGCGTGTTGGGTCCGTTGTCCACCGCTGTGACCTGATTCACTTGCGACCCATGGTTAGCGTAATCCTGCTCCTAAGAGATTAGTGGTACCCTATAGCTGTTGTCGCCGGCGTGGTCGGTGAGGCTCTCAGGTGGCCCCTGGAAGTCCTCAACTTCCAGTGTCTCCTCTTCCCAACCTGGCTCAAGGAACGAGTCGGGGTTGTCTTCCGACGTGTACTCCTAGTCCATCATGCGGGGCGCATAGGCCTATGGAGCCGCCGTCCCGGAAACCTCGTCGAAGTGCCGCATGCCCCACGTCGCCTAGCTCGGCATGCTGCTCTGAGGATGGTAGGGCGGCATCCTGCCGGGACCGCGGGTGGCAATGCTTATGCTTGCGCCCATCGGGGGAGGCACAGATGCGGTTGGGTGTCCGGCGCCGCTGGTTGCACCGATGCCGACGAAACCTCCTTGTGCGCCCGGGGGTGCGCGGGCGCGACGAGGCCCACCGTGTGATCTGACAGCAACCTGAGGCGTAAGCAAGGAGCAAAAAGGCGGCGTACCCCTGGCTGTGGCGTCCAACAGCTCGGCAACGCGCTCCAGCAATGCATCCCGGCCGCTCTCCATCAGTCGGCACAACAACACCTCCTGCACCACGGTGAGTGCGGCCCTCATGTTCGCTAGTTCTTGTCAGGTGTGCAGCACCGTTGCCGCGGCATACCTTGAGGCCCTTGCGGTGGCCCGTGCGCGCCGCGTGGTAAGGGTGGAAGGTGTCGGGCCATGCTGCCCGCGCCCCGCGTTGTTTGGCGGTGCGCGTGCCGCCTGGAGCGTGGAGTTGAGGTCTTCTTGGGCGGACGATGCCGCCCGGGCTGGCCAAGCTGCCCAGTGGTCGGCGTCGGCCCTCAGGTCGCCGGACATCAGCGCTGCAGAGCATTGGCGGATCTACTAATGGGAGAGAGGCTTTGGCGCACCCCTACCTGGTGCGCCAAATTTCAAATTTCGAGTTCCGGCAAAACCCTTGAGGTTCGAACTCTGGGGTGCGCACGAAGATCTCTCCTCCCCCTTGCTCACGCCCTCACCGCAATCTCAAAGCTCATCACGTCGAACTCGCAGAACAAAGGACACCGGGTTTATACTGGTTTGGGCCACCGATGTGGTGTAATACCCTACTCTAGTGTGGTGTGGTGGATTGCCTCTTGGGCTGAGTATGAACAAGTACAAGGGGGAGAACAACCTCTTGAGGAGAGATGTTCTTGGGCTTGGTGAGCTTGTGTGTGTGAGGATGGAATGGATCCCCTCCCTCCTACTGTGGTGGCTAGTCCTATTTATGGAGGCCCTGGTCCTCTTCCCAAATATTAGGTGGGAAGGGATCCCAGAACGGCCAGTTTGAAGGGGGACAACTAGTACAAGTTATCATGACAAAAGGTGGTCTTCGCCTGCCAAAGGTTCTGGTGGTGACGCCGCCCTGGGATCCACGGTGACCTCCGTCCTGACGTCCTGCTGGTCTTGGTCTTGTTGCACCAATATGGAAACCTTTGCCTGATGCCTCGGGACTCCTTGCCTGCGCCTGCCCCTTTAGCACCAAAGAGGAAACAAGGACACAACGCACGCTAGCGCCCGCCTGGTGCCCGCCTGGCCTTGGTCGTCATGGCTTGCGTCACTGGAACCTTACGAGGTGTCCCTCGCCTTGATCTCTCCACCCCTCGCGAGCCAGCTTGGTGAGGCCGCCCCCGAGGAGGTCTTGCGTCGTCCGCCTCATGAAGCTTGGCCCCTCGCGAGGGTCTTGAGTGTTCGCAGATGAAGATGGGTTGTGCAGGGCCGCTGGTGGAGCCACGCCATGGGCCGCAGGCAAGCAAGTCTGGGGACCCCCGTTCCCAGGACGCCGACACTCATGATTACCTCAAATAACTCAGAAAAAGGAGGACAAAGACCACAAATGAAATAAGCGGCGAAGAACCGATAAGAATCGGGGGGATTCACCTCACCCGCTTCGAAGACCACGGGCTCTCCGTGTCCTTTCTCAATGGGCTGCCCCCACAGGTATCCGTACTTCGCTTGAAGGACGGGGCTGCTCAAGGTGGACGGAACGAAGACGACATCCGTGCTCCGCTTCTTGTTCAACTCTGCCGACCTTTTTCTCCCCTCGGTGGCGGGCTCCTTCACCGCGGTCATCGACTTCTTCTTATGCGCGGGCCTCTTCCCCATCGATGCGGCAACGCGAGAAGGATTCTTTAGGGGGGATGGCAGTGGAAGGAGAAGCGAGATGGGGAACTGTCGCTTGGCTCACGGACGAATAAGGTGGGGGAGTGGGGCGAGAGACGGATGAATCGTGCCACTCCGGTTTACCCTGCTCTTAAGAGGGGGGAAAGTGGGATGGAGGCGCGACGCTTCAGAAAGTTACCGTTTTACCATAACTGCAACCGGTCCACTACCCCACAACGCGCAGTAATTGCGCAAGGTGAATGTTGGATTGACTAGTCATTGTGGCAAACCCTCACAGCCCTCTCCCGCCACGTGTCCGCGCACTATTTGGGGCCTAACCCAACGTGCCACACGACACATATGGCTCAGGCCCGGGGGCTTATGTCGGGCAAAATATATAGGGGCATACATTTTCCCCTGACTCATGCACGGACAAGCCAAGGACAAAATAGAGATTGAAGAACCAAGAGATTTGAAGAACCAACATGCAACTCAGAAGGACCAAAATTGAGCCTAAGGAGTAGGATATTGGTAAGAGAAGGGCCTCCCTTGCCGAGCAGGCGAGCCCGGCAAGGGGCAAGGCCACCACTAGAAGCAAGCAACCGAGGCTCGCCGGCAGAGCCTACCAGGGCTCGCGGGGGCAGAACCGCCCCACCAACCACTCAAATACGACTCACTTCATCAATCAGTTTGGTGTCTAGCCGCAAGATGATTAAGTGGCATCCATTCGCCACATGGCAGCCATTTCCTACAAAGAAGCCTACAAAAGACACTAGTCATGCGATGTGTCAGGAGAGCAGGTGCAGAACTGGCAAGATAGCCCGGTAGGCCTTGTCGGGCGCCCAGTGATGTGACACTAAGCGGCGCATTTAATGCACCCTATCAGCCCGCATAGTTAGGTATGATAGCACTATTTGCTATCATATCAGTTGATAATGACCACTTTGCCACTATGGTGACCCCTTAATCTATAAAAGGAGGGCCATGGCACTCATAAGGAGGAGTTAGAAGGTTGGAAAGTTGAAAACCCCAAGCCACCACACGCACGTAGTCGCCACAGGCAAACCTTGCCGAGCAAGTGTACTACGCACCACCACATTCATTCTTCCATCAATACACTAAAGCAGAAGTAGGGTCTTACGCCTCATGGCGGCCCGAACCTGGGTAAATCGATTGTGTGCTCTCTGTCGCGCTGCCGTACACTGGTCTACTCTTTGTGCAATGCTCCGCCCCCTGCCGAACCAGCAAGGGGCCACCCGGTCCCATAGGTGGCTGCGGAAATCCCGCGACACTCTGACTATGAGATTATGCAACTCCCGTATACCAGAGGAACACCTTGTGCACTATCAAATGTCATAATGTAACTGGTGGTTATAAAGATGCTCTACAGGTGTCTCTGATGGTGTTTGTTGAGTTGGCATAGATCGAGATTAGGATTTGTCACTCCGAGTATCGGAGAGGTATCTCTAGGCCCTCTCGGTAATGCACATCACTATAAGCCTTGCAAGCAATGTGACTAATAAGTTAGTTACAGGATGGTGCATTATGGAACGAGTAAAGAGACTTGCCGTTAATGAGATTGAACTAGGTATGATGATACCGACGATCGAATCTCGGGCAAGTAACATACCGATGACAAAGGGAATAACATATGTTGTTATGCGGTTTGACCGATAAAGATCTTCGTAGAATATGTAGGAGCCAATATGAGCATCCAAGTTGCGCTATTGGTTATTGACCGGAGATATTTCTCGGTAATGTCTACATAGCTCTCGAAACCGTAGGATCCGCATGCTTAACGTTCGATGAAGATTTCTATTACGAGTTATGTGATTTGATGACCGAAGTTTGTTTAGAGTCCCAGATGAGATCACGGATAGGATGAGGAGTCTCGAAATGGTCAAGAGGTAAAGATACATATATTGGAAGGTTGCATTCGGACACCGGAATGGTTTCG
>NC_041392.1:403650461-403697464 GCF_002162155.2 Triticum dicoccoides
GTAATGGGCCAGCATGGGCCTTAGTGGAGAAGAGAGAGGGTCGGCCAGGAGGTGGTGCGCCCGTTGGGGAACGCGGTAATTTCAAAAAAAAATCCTACTGACACGCAAGATCATGGTGATGCATAGCAACGAGAGGGGAGAGTGATGTCTATGTACCCTCGTAGACCATAAGCGGAAGCGTTATGACAACGCGTTTGATGTAGTCATATGTCTTCCCGATCGACCGATCCTAGTATCGAAGGTACGGCACCTCCATGATCTGCACACGTTTGGCTCGGTGACGTCCCACGAACTCACGTTCCAGCAGAGTGTCGAGGCAGAGCTTCGTCAGCACGACGACTTGATGACGGTGATGATGATGCTACCGGAACAGGGCTTCGCCTAAGCACTGCTACGATATGACCGAGGTGGATTATGGTGGAGGGGGGCACCGCACACGGCTAAAAGATCAATGATCAACTTGTGTGTCTATGGGGTGCCCTCCCTCCACATATATAAAGGAGTGGAGGAGGGGGAGGGTCGGCCCTCTACTATGGTGCACCCTAGGGAGTCCCACTCCCATCGGGGGTAGGATTCCCCCTTTCCATGTAGTACGAGTAGGAGAGTAGGAAAGGGAAGAGAGAAGAGAAGGAAGGAGGGGGCGCCGCCCCTCCCCCTAGTCCAATTCATACTAGGCCTTGGGGGGGGGGGGTCTGCCCTAGGCAGCCCCTCCCTCTCTCCCCTAAATCCCATTAGGGCCCATATACTCCCCGGGGGGTTCCGGTAACCCCGCCCCACCATACTCCGGTTAATGTCCAAACTCACCCAGAACCATTTCGATGTTCAAATATAGTCATCCAATATATCGATCTTTATGTCTCGACCATTTCGAGACTCCACATCATGCCCGTGATCACATCCAGGACTCCGAACAACCTTCGGTTCATCAATACACATAAACTCATAATACCGATCATCACCGAACATTAAGCGTGCGGACCCTACGGGTTGGAGAGCTATGTAGACATGACCGAGAAACATCTCTGGTCAATAACCAATAGCGGAACCTGGATGCTCATATTGGCTCCTACATATTCTACGAAGATCTTTATCGGTCAAACCGCACAACAACATACGTTATTCCCTTTATCATCGGTATGTTACTTGCCCGAGATTCGATCGTCGGTATCATCATACCTAGTTCAATCTCATTAACGGCAAGTCTTCTTACTAGTTCCGTAATGCATCATCATGTAAATAACTTATTAGTCACATTGCTTGAAAGGCTTATAGTGATGTGCATTACCGAGAGGGCCTAGAGATACCTCTCCGATACTCGGGGTGACAAGTCCTAATGTCGATCTATGCCAACTCAACAAACACCATCGGAGACACCTATAAAGCACCTTTATTATCACCCAGTTATGTTGTGATGTTTGGTAGCACACAAAGTGTTCTTCCAGTATTCGGGAATTGCATGATCTCATAGTCATAGGAACATGTATAAGTTATGGAGAAAGCAATAGCAACAAACTAAACGATCATCGTGCTAAGCTAACGGATGGGTCAAGTCAATCACATCATTCTCTAATGATGTGATCCCGTTAATCAAATGACAACTCATGTCTATGGTTAGGAAACATAACCATCATTGATTCAATGAGCTAGTCAAGTAGAGGCAAACTAGTGACACTCTGTTTGTCTATGTATTCACACCTGTACTAAGTTTCCGGCTAATACAATTCTAGCATGAATAATAAACATTTATCACGATATAAGGAAATATAAATAACAACTTTATTATTGCCACTAGGGCATATTTCCTTCAGTCTCCCACTTGCACTAGAGTCAATAATCTAGATTACATTGTAATGATTCTAACACCCATGAAGTCTTGGTGCTGGTCACGTTTTCCTCGGAAGAGAGGCTTAGTCAACGGGTCTGCAACATTCAAATCCGTATGTATCTTGCAAATCTCTATGTCTCCCTCCTTGACTTGATCGCGGATGGAATTGAAGTGTCTCTTGATGTGCTTGGTTCTCTTGTGAAATCTGGATTCCTTTGCCAAGGAAATTGCACCAGTATTATCACAAAAGATTTTCATTGGACCCGATGCACTAGGTATGACAGCTAGATCGGATATGAACTCCTTCATCCAGACTCCTTCATTTGCTGCTTCTGAAGCAACTATGTATTCCGCTTCACACGTAGATCCCGCCATGACGCTCTGCTTGGAACTGCACCAACTGACAGCTCCACCATTCAATAAAAACATGTATCTGGTTTGTGACTTAGAGTCATCTGGATCAGTGTCAAAGCTTGCATCGACGTAACCGTTTACGACGAGCTCTTTGTCACCTCCATATACGAGAAACATATCCTTAGTCCTTTTCAGGTATTTCAGGATGTTCTTTATTGCTGTCCAGTGATCCACTCCTGGATTACTTTGGTACCTCCCTGCTAGACTGATAGCAAGGCACACATCAGGTCTGGTACATAGCATTGCATACATGATAGAGCCTATGGCTGAAGCATAGGGAACACCTTTCATTTTCTCTCTATCTTCTGCAGTGGTCGGGCACTGAGTCTGACTCAACTTCACACCTTGTAATACAGGCAAGAACCCTTTCTTTGGTTGATACATTTTGAACTTCTTCAAAACTTTATCAAGGTATGTGCTTTGTGAAAGTCCATTTGAGCGTCTTGATCTATCTCTATAGATCTTGATGCCTAATATATAAGCAGCTTCACCGAGGTCTTTCATTGAAAAATTCTTATTCAAGTATCCTTTTATGCTATTCAGAAATTCAGTATCATTTTCGATCAACACTATGTCATCTACATACAATATCAGAAATGCTACGGAGCTCCCACTCACTTTCTTGTAAATACAGGCTTCACCAAAAGTATGTATAAAACCATATGCTTTGATCACACTATCAAAGCGTATATTCCAACTCCGAGAGGCTTGCACCAGTCCATAAATGGATCGCTGGAGCTTGCACACTTTGTTAGCACCTTTTGGATCAACAAAACCCATCATATACAATTCTTCTTTAAGATATCCACTAAGGAATGCAGTTTTGACATCCATTTGCCAAATTTCATAATCATAAAATTCGGCAATTGCTAACATGATTCGGACGGACTTAAGCATCGCTACGGGTGAGAAGGTCTCATCATAGTCAACTCCTTGAACCTATCGAAAACCTTTTGCAACAAGTCGAGCTTTGTAGACAGTAATATTACCGTCAGCGTTAGTTTTCTTCTTGAAGATCCATTTATTCTCTATGGCCTACCGATCATTGGGCAAGTCAACCAAAGTCCACACTTTGTTTTCATACATGGATCCCATCTCAGATTTCATGGACTCAAGCCATTTTGCGGAATCTGGGCTCATCATCGCTTCCTCATAGTTCATAGGTTCGTCATGGTCAAGTAACATGACTTCAAGAATAGGATTACCGTACCACTCTGGTGAAGATCTTACTCTGGTTGACCTACGAGGTTCAGTAGTAACTTGATAAGAAGTTTCATGATCATCATCATTAGCTTCCTCACTTACTGGTGTAGGAACCACTGGAACTGATTTCAGTGATGAACTACTTTCCAATAAGGGAGAAGGTACAATTACCTCGTCAAGTTCTACTTTCCTCCCTGTCGTGGAATTGTCACGTCAGATGTCCTAGTGTAAGGACTTAGTCGCGAGGCCAACGCATCTATGTGGTAGCTTGAGAGGGGTTGAGCGGAATCGAGAGACGCAGGGCGGATCAACACGCAAGACAAGGGTTTAGACAGCTTCGGGCCCCGGGAAACATCATCCGGTAAAAACCCTACATGCTGTTTGAGGCTAGGTCTCATTATCATCACGAGGGAGTCGCCGTAAACCGGCTCTCCTCTTTGTGTCTAGCCGTAAGATTGTTTCTTCTTGTTTGTAGCCTGTAGCTTCTAGCTTGTCCCCCTTTGGGGAGCCCTGCCCCTCCTTATATATGTTGAAGGGGTGGGTTACATGTGGAGTCCTATTAGGATTAGGACTAGTCTATCTCTAATACAAACCGGATACAAGTCCGGGTCTTCCTTGTAAAGTAAATATTCCTCACGCCTTTTCTCTTAAACCGGCCCACCATAGCATGATTCGGCCTTCCATAAACCGCCCGTTGGGCCACCGGGTCTTGTCGCTCCTCTGACCCGCCTGCCGGATTACCAATGAACCGTAAACCGCCATGTCCAAGTGGGTTGCCAGTGAATCGCCAAACTCTAGCCGGGTCATACATCCAGCGGTTTATACCGCGGGGTATATCCCCGACATTAGCCCCCAGTTTAATTTGGATTCATCCATGTTAAACTGATCTGCAACAAGAACAAATTTGTCGGGTTGTGCTCCGGTTTAAATATACTTGTAAGTCGGCACTTGATCATCCTTAAATCCTTGTCATTTCTTCCTTCCAAGTTAATAACCATCTTCATAATCAATTTGCTTGCAGAAGATATCGGTTTATGATTACCACCATTGTCTGGTTATAAAAACTGATAATTCCGGGTCATGATTGTTGCCAACACCGGTTCATGATTGTTGCTAATGCCGGTTCATGATTATTGATGACGCCGGGTTACAGACACAGGGTCATAATGATTGGTGACGCCGGGTTAATCCAGTTTGCTCAAAACAGAGAATTTGAAAATAGTTCTTCGATAATAATATAATACCTGTAGCCCCCAAGTCTTGAGCAGAACAAAGTGATGGCTTAAGACTTGCTTCAATATAAATACTGCCACTTAAGAAGAAATCCATGTTGTTCATCCCAGTGACTAGTAAAAACTGAATACTCCATACTATGTAGCCCCCAAGTGCCGGGTTATCATGCTTACAGCAACCTGGGACTTGCAATTGTCTTATACTCATAAAAACCTTCAACCAGTGTAGCCCCCAAGAGCCGGGTCATTATGCAATAATGAACAGGGACTTTGTAGGTATAATCATGTAGATTTGAGCAATGATGTGTAGCCCCCAAGGGCCGGCTCAGTAAGATAATATTGAGCTGGGACTTGAATATATACTTCCATGAAAATAACATCATATGATGTAACCCTCATCATGGGACTTGAATCCACGTCCACAAGGTTAAGAGCCTTGTGCTTTACCAACTGAGCAGTGGACTCTTCAATATAATGAATAAAAAGCTTTGTACCTTCAATTGTTGACAGGAGCAATTGGTAGGCCCCAAGGGCCGACTCATTATAATGTGATGAGTCGGGTCTTCAATAATATGAGCAGAAAATTACTTTTGCATTAGCCCCCAAGTGTCATGGTGCATGCTTGCAGCGACATGAGACTTGCATGTAATCTCAATTTGAATAATGTAGCCCCCAAGTGCCGGGTCGTGAGCCTGCAGCGACTCGGGACTATTCCTTCCATTGTAGAATAAATCATATCCTTTGATAAAATAATAACTGTTGCGCTAAAGGGACTTTGAAAACTCAATAATACCGGTTACTAATAACCATAAAAATCCAGCCATGTTGGCTATTCAAGATAATATAATCCGTTATGAAAAATTCATCCAATATCATAATGAAAATTCAGCCAAATTTGGCTATTTGAATAATATAACCCAATCATTTATAAGCGCATGATTCCAATGGCGCAATCCAAATATATACTGGCGACGTATAGTCCAAAGCCAGGCCGGTTTAATAAACTCTGGATAATTTCCCATCATATACTGGCGACTTATCGTCTTAAAGCCAGGCCGGTTTAATAAACACCGGATAATTTATCATCATGCTTTATTCAACCTGTCTCTGCATACAACAAGTTTAAAGTGTCCTGGCGGTTTACCGCCGGACGGGTCATAATGCGCAACATATAACCCAGGTTTATAACTAAGGCTGCACTTAAGAATAATCAATGAAATATATCATACCTGTGATATTGAATCACATCATTGGTTTACCAATTTTTTGTAGTAAGAGTGATAACCCCAATCTTGAGTAATGATAACTCCTTTCATACTGTGCCGGTTGATGATAAACCGTACCGGGTTGTGATAAACACCGGTTTAACCATATATAATACTGGCGACTCGTAGTCAAACCAGACCGGGCTGATAGTCTCCGGATTATAACTTGATCCTGTATTGACAACTTGTAATTGAAAGTCAAGCCGGGTTGATAAACACCGGTTTACTCCATAATAGGATGGTAACAGAAAATCAAACCGGGCAGATGGCCTCCGGATTAAGATTTGACCGTGTTCCGTCAATTTGTAATTGACAGTTGAACCGGATTAAAACGTTGTCGGTTTAAAAAACGCAACAAAAATCAAATACAGTTATGAAAAAATATGGAAGCAAAGGCAATGATAAGACCATTTGCAAAAAGAGGCTTTACTGAGCCGATCAGATGGTGTTACCATGGTCGGACACGACCAAGCTCCCAATAAGGTGTAGCTATGGTTCAAGTCAGCCAGGTCCCCAAATGATTCGTGGCATATATGCCAGATCAAGAGGCGTGGCAATGGTTCGGGTTCGACCAAGCCCCCAAGTGATTTTGTGGCCTTAGGCCGACCAAGAGGCGTGACTGGTTCAGACTTGACCATGTCCCCAAGTGATCTGGTGGCTGTCGCCTATCAAAAGGTGTCGCGTTGGTTCGGACACGACCAAGGCCCCCAGTGATGTTATGGCACTAGGCCGATCAAGAGGCGTGGCTATGGTTCGGATACGACCAAGCCCCCAAGTGACCTATAATATGATAAGCCAATAAGGCATGATACCCATGTTTGGACCGCGCATCATGGCAGCAAGTCTTCTTTGGCACCCTTTAACTTTTTTGCAAGAGATAAATCCTTCTTGAACCGGGATTTTGAACCGGATATTGAGAGCTTCAAGGATTTGTGGGAGACATCTCTCCCTTGAACCGGATTGTAAACCGGAATCTTCATTTTCAGCCGGAAATTTTCTGATGGATTTTCAACTCAAACTTGCGAGAAGTTAATTCCTTTTTGAACCGGACATTTTTAAACCGGATTTGAGAGTTTGAGAGCTTTGTGGGAGAATATATTTCCCTTGAACCGGATTGTAAACTGGATACCTGAGAGCTTCAGTGAGACTGACTTCCCTTGAGCCGGATTTTAAACCGGAATCCTTTCTGATGATCCGGAACTTCTTCACTGAGCCGGGATTTTGTAACTGTTATATACTTTCTAAGATGGAAATTTTCCGACAGCCTTTAAATTTTCATAACAGTAGCCTCCGGGACCGGGTTATCTTTCCCTCCATCGTCCTGGGTTTTTAACTTTGCTGAAACTGGCAAGATTTGCTGAGTTATGTCATCGTAGCCCCCAAGTCTCAAAGGTGACTCGAGGAGTTGGCTTGAGATTCTCCATGTTCGACCGTGATATAAACCAGCATAACTTGTATATCATTGGTGTTGATAGCACGATGTGAATCCACAGAAGGTTGTGATGACTGCGGCGGGTTATAAATGATCCCGTATGAGCCATGTCAGCAACTTGGCCAATGGCTCCTTCCAACTGGCGATTTGAAGTTAACCAAACTATAGTGGCGGCGACTTGTGCGCCTGCCCATTGAACCATCCGGTGTAGACGACGGTTCATAGTATATGACAATTTGCCTCCATTTTGAAAGAAAACTGGGCTACCCCAGCTGTGACTTGCTCATGCAGACAGGTGCGGCCTGGTATGTTGATGTGGACCAGGCCGCAATAAATGGACAGTAGAGACATCCACAATATTAGAGGTGGCTTGGACAGAGGAACCGGCCACGATGTTGTAAACCGGTTCGGACGGGCGAGTCAAACGCAGGCACGGTCCCGGCAAGCTGATGTAAACCGGTTCGTAAGGGCGGCGTCTTGCACGCGTCCATTCACCGTGTAATGTGGTACGGACGGACACCGGGCAGGACGTTGCCAGCGCGTGCTTCGTACCCATGGTATAAACCACGTTTATAATGAATAATTGTCCTGCACACAATATTGCAGACCAAGGCAAAGATAAACTGCTCTTTGACAAAAATAATATGCACTAATAAAATATATTTTAGATGAATATCACCTAATGTGCCAGGCCGAAAATAATCCGCCATGAAATTGATGATCGCTAGGTGGAGTTGAAGTCGCTCACGGGTGAACCGTCCGCGGCGTGGTAAACCGGTGCGGACGGGTGAGTCGGCCGTGATGTCTGTAAGCTGGCGCGGACATGCAAGTTTTCCGTGGCGTTTGTAAAGCGGTGCGGACGGGCAAGTCGGCCGGCGCATTGATGTAAACCGGACCGCGATACGCGTGTCTGTGAAGCTGCGCGGCACAGCCGAACGTGCCTCCATGGTGTAACCCCCTTTTTCTTTTAACAGCCGTCCTGCATAAAATTTATTAAAAGACAGAGTAATTGTTCTCAAAAGAATTGATACGTACTAAAAATACTGAGAACAGATAGCACCTGACTTATTTTCCGGATGAACGCAGGTACTGGTATTGGATAATGTTGGTCATAGTCCAAAGCAGGTGTACATTGTGATCTGATGTAATATTGCTTTGTATATGTCTCGGTATCCAGACCGGAATAGCAGATTTCGAAGTCTGTGCTATCTTTAGTATTCAAGTCTAGCACTCGATCATGTAGTCTTCTTATCTCCATCTTAAACCGGCCAGACAAATAATAGCAACAAAGCTTCACCAGTATAATGGAGTAATTGATTCATCACTTTGACTGGTCTCGTCCCTCATGTGATGGAGGATGGTCCTTTGTGGGAATTGTGCCATTGTGCTTTTCAATGTAGCACTAGTAGTAAGCCTCTGGAGAAAAAACATGGCATGCAAAATACAAACGCTGCTAATCTTGATCCTTTTGCAGCCTTTTGTCATCTGGTGGACTTGAACAGACTGATAACATTTATTTACCAAACAGAGTCTCAGGCCTCGCCCGTAGACGTAGCAGACCAGTCCAGATCAATCAAATCTTGTAGGTTGAATAAATAAGAGCTTTTGACTCCTTCCAACCGGCTCTACACTTCCTTTTTCTTGTGCACATTGACGAGGCTGACTGCTGACGCGGAGCTACGTGCAAAGACGACGGTGACTCGGAGTGGTCACAGTTTAATATTCTCAGGCGCGTCCAATCAGCATAAAGAACTAGAACCAAGGAAAAAAGAAAAAGGTCCTGGCGATTTAGATTCTTGTACGGGCTGGTCCAGAGGATCTTCCGTGTGAACCCAGGATTTGCGGCCGCTGAGAGCTGTCCACGGTTTAGCAAAGAACGAGGTCAAGACAAGGTCCAGGTCGCGGTCGGTTTTGACTTTCATGCTTCCTTATCTCAGGCGTGGCTTGCATCTATTGATGTTTTTTTTCTTTGCCTGATCACATCTCCTTTGGTCTTGGTATTTGCTCCTGGCGCCTTGCAGCAAAACATCAAGATCGATTTGGCATAGATTTCTTAATTGTACAGGGAACAAACGCCTGTCGGTTTCGGCGGATTGTAGGACGGCGGCAGCGAACACACATAAGCCCGGCGATCCGATGAACCTTACCGGTTCTGCCCGAAGTTACCCCATGCCGGGTTATCCTGCGAGCCTCTTCTTCATCTAATCAACCGCGAGCTTCTCGATCCATATGAAAGATCCCTTCAAGAACTCCACAACACCGTGCGCAGGCCCCACGGTGGGCGCTAACTGTCGCGGAATTGTCACGTCAGATGTCCTAGTGTAAGGACTTAGTCGCGAGGCCAACGCATCTATGTGGTAGCTTGAGAGGGGTTGAGCGGAATCGAGAGACGCAGGGCGGATCAACACGCAAGACAAGGGTTTAGACAGCTTTGGGCCCCAGGAAACATCATCCGGTAAAAACCCTACATGCTGTTTGAGGCTAGGTCTCATTATCATCACGAGGGAGTCGCCGTAAACCGGCTCTCCTCTTTGTGTCTAGCCCTAAGATTGTTTCTTATTGTTTGTAGCCTGTAGCTTCTAGCTTGTCCCCCTTTGGGGAGCCCTGCCCCTCCTTATATATGTTGAAGGGGCGGGTTACATGTGGAGTCCTATTAGGATTAGGACTAGTCTATCTCTAATACAAACCGGATACAAGTCCGGGTCTTCCTTGTAAAGTAAATATTCCTCACGCCTTTTCTCTTAAACCGGCCCACCATAGCATGATCCGGCCTTCCATAAACCGCCCGTTGGGCCACCGGGTCTTGTCGCTCCTCTGACCCGCCTGCCGGATTACCAATGAACCGTAAACCGCCATGTCCAAGTGGGTTGCCAGTGAATCGCCAAACTCTAGCCGGGTCATACATCCGGCGGTTTATACCGCGGGGTATATCCCCGGCACTCCCACTCACTTCTTTCGAGAGAGACTCCTTCTCTAGAGAGGATCCATTCTTAGCAACGAATATCTTGCCTTCGGATCCATGATAGAAGGTGTACCCAACAGTCTCCTTTGGGTATCCTATGAAGACACATTTCTCTGATTTGGGTTCGAGCTTATCAGGTTGAAGCTTTTTCACATAAGCATCGCAGCCCCAAACTTTAAGAAACAACAACTTCGGTTTCTTGCCAAACCATAGTTCATAAGGTTTCATCTCAACAGATTGAGATGGTGCCCTATTTAATGTGAATGTAGCCGTCTCTAAAGCATAACCCCAAAACGGTAGCGGTAAATCAGTGAAAGACATCATAGATCGCACCATATCTAATAAAGTGTGGTTACGACGTTCGGACACACCATTACGTTGTGGCATTCCAGGTGGCGTGAGTTGCGAAACTGTTCCTCATTGTTTCAGATGAAGACCAAACTCATAACTCAAATATTCTCCTCCACGATCAGATCGTAGAAACTTTATTTTCTCGTTATGATGATTTTCCACTTCACTCTGAAATTCTTTGAACTTTTCAAATGTTTCAGACTTATGTTTCATTAAGTAGATATACCCATATCTGCTTAAATCATCTGTGAAGGTGAGGAAATAACGATATCCGCCATGAGCTTCAATGTTCATTGGACCACATACATCAGTTTGTATGATTTCCAATAACTTTGTTGCTCATTCCATTGTTCCGGAGAATGGAGTTTTAGTCATCTTGCCCATGAGGCATGGTTCACAAGTACCAAGTGATTCCAGAAGTCCATCAGAATGGAGTTTCTTCATGCGCTTTATACCAATATGACCTAAATGGTAGTGCCACAAATAAGTTGCACAATCATTATCAACTCTACATCTTTTGGCTTCAATACTATGAACATGTGTATCACTACTATCAAGATTTAGTAAAAATAGACCACTCATCAAGGGTGCATGACCATAAAAGATATTACTCATATAAATAGAACAACCATTATTCTCTGATTTAAATGAATAACCGTCTCGCATCAAACAAGATCCAGATATAATGTTCATGCTTAACGCTGGCACCAAATAACAATTATTTATGTCTAAAACTAATCGCGAAGGTAGATGTAGAGGTAGCGTGCCGACGGTGATCACATCGACTTTGGAACCATTTCCCATGTGCATCGTCACCTCGTCCTTAGCCAATCTTCACTTAATCCGTAGCCCTTGTTTCGAGTTGCAAATGTTAGCAACTGAACCAGTATCAAATACCCAGGCACTACAGCGAGCACTAGTAAGGTACAAATCAATAACATGTATATCAAATATACCTTTCACTTTGCCATCCTTCTTCTCCGCCAAATACATGGGGCAGTTTTGCTTGCAGTGACCAGTTCCTTTGAAGTAGAAGCACTCAGTCTTAGGCTTAGGTCCAGACTTGGGTTTCTTCACTTGAGCAGCAACTGGCTTGCTGTTCTTCTTGAAGTTCCATTTCTTCCCTTTACCCTTTTTCTTGAAACTGGTGGTCTTGTTGACCATCAACACTTGATGCTCCTTCTTGATTTCTACCTCCGTAGCCTTTAGCATTGCGAAGAGATCAGGAATCGTCTTATCCATCCCTTGCATATTATAGTTCATCACAAAGCTCTTGTAGCTTGGTGGTAGTGATTGAAGAACTCTGTCAATGAGACTATCATCAGGAAGATTAACTCCCAGTTGAGTCAACTGGTTGTGGTACCCAGACATTCTGAGTATATGTTCACTGACAGAACTATTCTCCTCCATCTTGCAGCTGTAGAACTTATTGGAGACTTCATATCTCTCAGTCCGGGCATTTGCTTGAAATATTAATTTCAACTCCTGGAACATCTCATATGCTCCATGACAATCAAAACATCATTGAAGTCCCAGTTCTAAGCCATAAAGCATGGCACACTGAACTATTGAGTAGTCATCAGCTTTGCTGAGCCATGTGTTCATAACATCTGGTGTTGCTCCTGCGGCGGGTTTGTCACCTAGCGGTGCTTCCATGACGTAATTCTTCTGTGCAGCAATCAGGATAATCCTAAAGTTACGGACCCAGTCCATGTAGTTGCTACCATCATCTTTCAACTTAGCTTTCTCCGGGAACACATTAAAATTCAACGGAACAAAAGCACGGGCCATCTATCTACAACAACATAGACATGCAAAATACTATCAGGTACTAAGTTCACGATAAATTAAAGTTCAATTAATCAAATTACTTAAGAACTCCCACTTAGATAGACATCTCTCTAATCATCTAAGTGATCACGTGATCCATATCAACTAAACCATGCCCGATCATCACGTGAGATGCAGTAGTTTTCAATGGTGAACATGACTATGTTGATCATATATACTATATGGTTCACGCTTGACCTTTCGGTCTTAGTGTACCGAGGCCATATCTACATATGCTAGGCTCGTCAAGTTTAACCCAAGTATTCTACGTGTGCAAAACTGGCTTACACCTGTTGTATGTGAACAAAGAGCTTATCACGCCCGATCATCACGTGGTGTCTCGGCACGACGAACTGTAGCAACGGTGCATACTCAGGGAGAACACTTATACCTTGAAATTTAGTGAGAGATCATCTTATAATGCTACCGTCGAACTAAGCAAAATAATATGCATAAAGGATAAACATCACTTGCAATCGATATAAGTGATATGATATGGCCATCATCATCTTGTGCCTTTGATCTCCATCTCGAAAGCACCATCATGATTACCATCGTCACCGGCTTGACACCTTGATCTCCATCGAAGCATCGTTGTCGTCTCGCCAACTATTGCTTCTACGACTATCGCTACCACTTTGTGATAAAGTATAGTAATTACATGGCAATTGCATTTCATACAATAAAGCGACAACCATATGGCTCCTGCCAGTTGCCAATAACTGTGTTACAAAACATGATCATCTCATACAATAACATTTAGCATCATGTCTTGACCATATCACATCATAACATGCGCTACAAAAACAAGTTAGACGTCCTCTACTTTGTTGTTGCATGTTTTACGTGGCTGCTACGGGTTGAGCAAGAACCGTTCTTACCTACGCATCAAAAACCACAACGCGGTATAGTGATTGCTTTTTGATCTTTAGAAAGAACCATGTTCATTGAATCTGATTCAACTAAAGTTGGAGAAACTGACACCCACCAGCCACCTGTGTGTGAAGCATGTCGGTAGAACCAGTCTCGCGTAAGCGTACGCGTAATGTCGGTCTGGGCCGCTTCATCCAACAATACCGCTGAATGAAGAATCAACTAGTGACGGCAAGCAATATGTATATACCCACGCCCACAACTCCTTTGTGTTCTACTCGTGCATATAACATCTACGCATAAACCTGGCTCGGATGCCACTGTTGGGGAACGCAGTAATTTCAAAAAAAAATCCTACGCACATGCAAGATCATGGTGATGCATAGCAACAAGAGGGGAGAGTGTTGTCTACGTACCCTCATTGACTGTAAGCGGAAGCGTTATGACAACACGGTTGATGTAGTCGTACGTCTTCATGATTGACCGATCCTAGCACCGAAGGTAAGGCACCTCCGCCATCTACACACGTTTGGCTCAGTGACGTCCCACGAACTAATGATCCAGCAGAGTGTCGAGGGAGAGCTTTGTTAGCACGATGGCGTGATGATGGTGATGATGATGCTACCGGAATAGAGCTTCTCCTAAGCACTGCTACGATATGACCGAGGTGGATTATGGTGGAGGGGGCACCGCACATGGCTAAAAGATGAATGATCAACTTGTGTGTCTATGGGGTGCCCCCTCCCCGTATATAAAGGAGTGGAGGAGGGGGAGGGCCGGCCCTCTACTATGGCGCGCCCTGGGGAGTCCTACTCCCACCGGGAGTAGGATTCCCCCCTTACCATGTAGTAGGAATAGGAGAGTAGGAAAGGGAAGAGAGAAGAGAAGGAAGGAGGGGGCGCCGCCCTCCCCCTAGTCCAATTCAGACTAGGCCTTGGGAGGAGCGCGGCCTGCCCTAGGCAGCCCCTCCCTCTCTCCCCTAAAGCCCATTAGGGCCCATATACTCCCCGGGGGGTTCTGGTAACCCCTCGATACTCCGGTTAATGTCCGAACTCACCCGAAACCATTCCGATGTCCAAACATAGTCATCCAATATATCGATCTTTATGTCTCGACCATTTCGAGACTCCTCGTCATGCCCGTGATCACATCTGGGTCTCTGAACAACCTTCGCTTCATCAAAACACATAAGCTCATAATACCGATCGTCACCAAACATTAAGCGTGCCGACCCTACGGGTTCGAGAACTATGTAGACATGACCGAGACACATCTCCGGTCAATAAACAATAGCGGAACCTGGATGCTCATATTGGTTCCTACATATTCTACGAAGATCTTTATCAGTCAAACCGCATAACAACATACGTTGTTCCCTTTGTCATCGGTATGTTACTTGCCCGAGATTCAATCGTCAGTATCTCAATACCTAGTTCAATCTCGTTACTAACAAGTCTCTTTACTCCTTACATTAATGCTACGTACGTAACTAACTCATTAGCTACATTGCTTGCAAGGCTTATATTGATGTGCATTACCGAGAGGGCCCGGAGATACCTCTCCGACAATCCGAGTGACAAATCCTAATCTCGATCTATGCCAACTCAACAAACACAATCGGAGACACTTGTAGAGCACCTTTATAATAACCCAGTTATGTTGTGACGTTTGGTAGCACACAAAGTGTTCTTCTGGTATTCGGGAGTTGCATGATCTCGTAGTCATAGCAACATGTATAAGTTATGGAGAAAGCAATAGCAACAAACTAAACGATCATCATGCTAAGCTAACGGATGGGTCAAATCAATCACATCATTCTCTAATGATGTGATCCTGTTAATCAAATGAGAACTCATGTCTATGGTTAGTAAACATAACCATCATTGATTGAATGAGCTAGTCAAGTAGAGGCAAACTAGTGACACTATGTTTGTCTATGTATTCACACTTGTACTAAGTTTCCGGTTAATACAATTCTAGCACGAATAATAAACATTTATCATGATATAAGGAAATATAAATAACAACTTTATTATTGCCTCTAAGGCATATTTCCTTCAGTGCCCCCCTGCCAATCTGAATTGGACAATGGGTCAGGGTGGCAACCCCCTTTCGCTCTCCTATTCCTTCTCTCTTTCCCCCTTTGCTACTCTGGAAAAGGAAAAAAAGAGGAGAGGGGAATCCTACTAGGACTAGGGAGTCCTAGTAGGACTCCCCACACTTGGCGCGCCCCTAGGGGGCGGCCTCCTCCTCCCCCCTTTATATACGGAGGAGGGGGCACCCCAAAGGCACAAAAGACATCTCTTAGCCGTGTGTGGTGCCCCCTCCATAGTTTACCACCTCAGTCATATCATCGTAGTGCTTAGGCAAAGCCCTGCGCTGGTAGCTTCCTCATCACCGTTGACACGCCGTCGTGCTGACAGAACTCTCCCTCGTCCTCAACTGGATCAAGAGCTCGAGGGACATCATCGTGTTGAACGTGTGCTGAACACGGAGGTGTCGTACGTTCGGTGCCAGGATCGGTTGGATCGTGAAGACGTTCGACTACATCAACCGCGTTACTAAATGCTTCGGCTTTAGGTCTACGATGGTATGTAGACACACTCTCCCCTCTCGTTGCTATGCATCTCCTAGATAGATCTTGTGTGATCGTAGGAATTTTTTTGAAATACTGATGTCTACTACACAACCTTCTTCTTGTAGACGTTGTTGGGCCTCCAAGTGCAGAGGTTTGTAGGACAGTAGCAAATTTCCCTCAACTGGATGACCTAAGGTTTATCAATCCGTGGGAGGCGTAGGATGAATATGGTCTCTCTCAAACAACCCTGCAACCAAATAGCAAAGAGTCTCTTGTGTCCCCAACACACCCAATACAATGGTAAATTGTATAGGTGCACTAGTTCGGCGAAGAGATGGTGATACAAGTGCAATATGGATGGTAGATATAGGTTTTTGTAATCTGAAAATATAAAAAACAGAAAGGTAACTAATGATAAAAGTGAGCGAAAACAGTACTGCAATGCGTTGAAACAAGGCCTAGGGTTCATACTTTCACTAGTGCAAGTTCTCTCAACAATAATAACATAATTGGATCAAATAACAATCCCTCAACATGCAACAAAGATTCACTCCAAAGCCACTAATAGTGGAGAACAAATGAAGAGATTATTGTACGGTATGAAACCACCTCAAAGTTATCCTTTCTGATCGATCTATTCAAGAGTCCGTAGTAAAATAACACGAAGCTATTCTTTCCGTTCGACCTATCCGATAAGATAACTTCAAAGGGAAAACTCAATTCATCACAAGAGAGTAGATGGGGAGAAACATCATAAGATCCAACTATAATAGCAAAGCTCGTGATACATCAAGATCGTGCCGAATCAAGAATATAAGAGAGAGAGATCAAACACATAGCTACTGGTGCATACCCTCAGCATCGATGGTGTACTACTCCCTCCTCATCATGGAGAGCGCCGGGATGATGAAGATGGCCACCGGAGAGGGATTCCCCCCTCCGGCAAGGTGCTGGTACGGGTCTAGATTGGTTTTCGGTGGCTATAGAGGCTTGCGGCGGTGGAACTCCCGATCTAGGTTTGTTTCTGGAAGTTTGGGTATATATAAGAGGTGTTGGAGTCGAGAACAAGTCAGGGGGGTCTCTGAGGAGGCCACGAGGTAGGGGCGCCCCCCCACCCTCGTGGTGGCCTCGGGACTCTTCTGGCCCATCTTCGGTACTCTGTGGGCTTCTTCTGGTCCAAAAATGATCTTCGTGAAATTTCAGGTCAATTGGACTCCGTTTGGTTTTCCTTTTCTGTGATACTCAAAAACAAGGAAAAAACATAAACTGGCTCTTGGCTCTAGGTTAATAGGTTAGTCCAAAAAATCATATAAAATAGCATATAAATGCATATAAAACATCCTGGATGGATAATATAATAGCATGGAACAATCAAAAATTATAGATACGTTGGAGACGTATCAAGCATCCCCAGGCTTAATTCCTGCTCGTCCTCGAGTAGGTAAATGATAAAAACAGAATTTTTGATGTGGAATTCTACCTAACATATTTATCCATGTAATTCTCTTTATTGTGGCAAGAATATTTAGATCCATAAGATTGAAGACGAAAGTTTAATATTGACATAAAAATAATAATACTTCAAGCATACTAACTAAGCAGTCATGTCTTCTCAAAATAACATGGCCAAAGAAAGCTTATCCCTACAAAATCATATAGTTTGGCTATGCTTCATTTTCGTCACACAAAAATGCTCCCATCATGCACAACCCCGATGAAAAGCCAAGCAATTGTTTCATACTTTAGTAATCTAAAAAAAATCAACTTTCACGCAATAAATGAGCGTGAGCCATGGACATAGCACTATGGGTGGAATATAATATGATGATGGAGGTTGTGTGGAGAAGACAAAAAAGGAGAAAGTCTCACATTGACGCGGCTAATCAACGGGCTATGGAGATGCCCATCAGTTGATGTCAATGCGAGGAGTAGGGATTGCCATGCAACGGATGCACTAGAGCTATAAATGTATGAAAGCTCAACAAAAGATACTAAGTGGGTGTGCATCCAACTTGCTTGCTCACGAAGACCTAGGGCATTTGAGGAAGCCCGTTGTTGGAATATACAAGAAAAGTTCTATAATGAAAAATTCCCACTAGTATATGAAAGTGACAATATAAGAGACTCTCTATCATGAAGATCATGGTGCTACTTTGAAGCACAAGTGTGGAAAAAAGGATAGTAGAATTGTCCCTTTTATTTATTTTTTATTTTTTTTAATTTGGCCTTTTTTTCTCTCCCTTTTCTGGCCTTTCCTTTTTTGGGGGACAATGCTCTATTAATGATGATCATCACACATCTTTTTTACAACTCAAGGATTACAACTCAATACTAGAACAAAATATGACTATATGAATGCGTCCGGCGGTGTACCGGGATGGGAAATGAATCAAGAGTAACATGTATGAAATTATGCATGGTGGCTTTGCCACAAATACGATGTCAACTACATGATCATGCAAGGCAATATGACAATGATGAAGTGTGTCATAATAAACGTAATGGTGGAAAGTTGCATGGCAATATATCTCGGAATGGCTATGGAAATGCCATAATAGGTAGGTATGGTGGCTGTTTTGAGGAAGATATAAGGAGGCTTATGTGTGATACAGTGTATCATATCACGGGGTTTGGATGCACCGGTGAAGTTTGCACCGACTCTCAAGGTGAGAAAGGGCAATGCACGGTACCGAAGAGGCTAGCAATGATGGAAAGGTGAGAGTGCGTATAATCCATGGACTCAACATTGGTCATAAAGAACTCACATACTTATTGCAAAAATCTACAAGTCATCAAAGACCAAGCATTACGCGCATGCTCCTAGGGGGATAGATTGGTAGGAAAAGACCATCGCTCGTCCCCGACCGCCACTCATAAGGATGACAATCAAAGAACACCTCATGTTTCAAATTTGTTACACAACGGTTACCATACGTGCATGCTACATGACTTGCAAACTTCAACACAAGTATTTCTAAAATTCACAACTACTCAACTAGCACGACTCTAATATTACCATCTTCATATCTCAAAACAATCATCAAGTATCAAACTTCTCATAGTATTCAATGCACTTTTATGAAAGTTTTTATTATACCCATCTTGGATGCCTATCAAATTAGGACTAGTTTCATAACCAAAGCAAATTACCATCATGTTATAAAAGACTCTCAAAATAATATAAGTGAAGCATGAGAGTTCATCTATTTCTTCAAAATAAAACCACCGCCGTGCTCTAAAAGGATATAAGTGAAGCACTAGAGCAAATGACAAACTACTCCGAAAGATATAAGTGAAGATTAATGAGTAGTCGAATAATTATGCAACTATGTGAAGACTCTCTAACATTTAAGAATTTCAGATCTTGGTATTTTATTCAAACATCAAGCAAAACAAAATAAAATAAAATGACACTCCAAGCAAAACACATATCATGTGGTGAATAAAAATATAGCTCCAAGTAAAGTTACCGATGAACGAAGACGAAAGAGGGGATGCCATCCAGGGCATCCCCAAGCTTAGGCTATTGGTTGTCCTTGAATATTACCATGGGGTGCCTTGGGAATCCACAATCTTAGGCTCTTGCCACTCATTATTCCATAGTCCATCAAATCTTTACCCAAAACTTGAAAACTTCACAACACAAAACTTAACAGAAAACTTGTAAGCTCCGTTAGTATAAGAAAATAAATCGCCAATTTTGTATTGTTGTGAACTCATTATAAATTCATATTGATGTAATATCTACTGTATTCCAACTTCTCTATGGTTCATACCCTCCGATGTTACTCATAGATTCATCAAAGTAAGGAAACAACACATAGAAAACAGAATCTGTCAAAAACAGAACAGTCTGTAGTAATATGGATCAAACATGTACTTATGTAACCCCAAAAATTCTGAAATAAATTGGTGGACGTGAGGAATTTGTCTATTAATCACCTGAAAAAATAATCAACCTAATCGCACTCTCCAGTAAAAAAATGGCAGCAAATCTCGTGAGCGCTAAAGTTTCTGTTTTTTTACAGCAAGATCGCAAAGACTTCACCCAAGTCTTCCCAAAGGTTCTAATTGGCACAAACACTAATTAAAACATAAAACCACATCTAAATAGAGTCTAGATGAATTATTTATTACTAAACAGGAACAAAAACCAAGTCACAAAAATAAAATTGGGTTGCCTCCCAACAAGCGCTATCGTTTAACGCCCCTAGCTAGGCATGATGATTTCAGTGATGCTCACATAAAAGATAAGAATTGAAACATAAAGAGCATCATGAAGAATATGAGTAGCACATTTAAGTCTAACCCACTTCCTATGCATAGTGATTTTGTGATCAAACTATTTATGGGAACAATAATCAGCTTGCATAGGAAAGCAAAACAAGCATAACTTCAAGATTTTAAGCGCATAGAGAGGAAACTTGATATTATTGCAATTCCTACAAGCATATATTCCTCCCTCATAATAATTTTTAGTAGAATCATGAATGGATTCAACAATATAACTATCACATAACGCATTCTTGTCATGAGCCACAAGCATAGAATTTTTATTACTCCCCACATAAGCAAAAAAATTCTCATTCATAATCAATTGAAACCTCTTCCAAGATAGTGGAATCATTACTAAATAAAGTCATGACCTCTCCAAATACACTTTCATAATTGTCACAATAAGATTCAACACCCTCCAAAATAGTGGGATCATTACTTCCTAAAGTTGACACTCTTCCAAACCCACTTTCATCAATATAACCATCATAAATAGGAGGCATGCTATCATCATAATGAATTTGCATATCAAAACTTGGGAGGTTAAATATATCATCTTCATGAAACATAGCATCCCCAAGCTTGGGACAAACATTAATTGCAGCAAATAAATTCTCAAACATGTCATTCTCATCAAACATAGCATCCCCAAGCTTGGCCCTTTTCATATCATAAGCATAATCACTCTCATCATTAATAGTATGGATAGCACCAATAGTATAGCAATTATCATCATCACAATGAGTAATAGGAGCAACATCATTTGGGAGGGATACCTTTTTACCTTTGCTTCTATGTCTTTTCTCTTTCTTCTTCGCATCATGTGTGGGTTTAACCCTCTTTTTGGAGGTCCTTATTAATGAGATTGGTTGGATAGAAGGCTCCTCCTCGTTACCTGATTCATCATAAGAAAAAATAGGACGATATTGGGAAATCTGTTCCCTTTCATTAGTGTTCTCTTCATCTTATAAATGTTTTCTTGTCTTTATGTAATTGGTAATATAAGGATTTTCAATGAAATTCACCACACAATACATATAAATTTCCTCTAGATCAAAATCAAGAACTTTATCAAGGACAAACTCTGGAAGATCCTTAGTTAAGTGTTTCATTTCTTCATAACCCACAAGCAAACTAAGTTCATTATGATGTGCAAGGGAAATCAAGTCATCACAATTTTTGGACACGATACGGTCATGAAACAATTTGCATTGGAGATTTAGATGATCACGTTCATTGCAAAGTTCACAAGGATGGCAAAGAAATTTTAAATTTTCAGCACAAGCATCTAGCCTTTCTTGCAACCATTTAGTTTCTAAATACTTATGCCTCTTGCAAAATCTATCTTCCCTATTTGGTGTGTACTTGCAAACTCTATGCACTCCACAAAAATTGACATGCTTATAAGAGACATTTTCATCATGACTAGTGCAATCATCATTAGTACTATGGGTATTCAAAGAGTACATACTAACAATATTTCCATCATGCTCATCATTCAAAGATTTAGTGCCAAACATTCTAATGCATTCTTCTTCCAACACTTTGGCACAATTATCAGAATCCTTATTTTCATGAAAGATATTAGAAAGATGAAGCATATGAGGTACCCTCAATTCCATTTTTTGTAATTTTCTTTTATAGACTAAACTAGTGATAAAACAAGAAACAAAAAGATTCGATTGCAGGATCTAAAGATATACCTTCAATCACTCACCTCCCCGGCAACGGCGCCAGAAAAGAGCTTGATGTCTACTACACAACCTTCTTCTTGTAGACGTTGTTGGGCCTCCAAGTGCAGAGGTTGGTAGGACAGTAGCAAATTTCCCTCAACTGGATGACCTAAGGTTTATCAATCCGTGGGAGGCATAGGATGAAGATGGTCTCTCTCAAACAACCCTGCAACCAAATAACAAAGAGTCTCTTGTGTCCCCAACACACCCAATACAATGGTAAATTGTATAGGTGCACTAGTTCAGTGAAGAGATGGTGATACAAGTGCAATATGGATGGTAGATATAGGTTTTTGTAATCTGGAAATATAAAAAACAGCAAGGTAACTAATGATAAAAGTGAGAGAAAACGGTATTGCAATGCGTTGAAACAAGGCCTAGGGTTCATACTTTCACTAGTGCAAGTTCTCTCAACAATAATAACATAATTGGATCATATAACAATCCCTCAACATGCAACAAAGATTCACTCCAAAGTCACTAATAGTGGAGAACAAATGAAGAGATTTTTGTAGGGTACGAAACCACCTCAAAGTTATCCTTTCTGATCGATCTATTCAAGAGTCCATAGTAAAATAACACGAAGCTATTCTTTCCGTTTGATCTACCATAGAGTTCGTACTAGAATAACACCTTAAGACACAAATCAACCAAAACCCTAATGTCACCTAGATACTCCAATGTCACCTCAAGTATCCGTGGGTATGATTATATGATATGCATCACACAATCTCAGATTCATCTATTCGACCAACACAAAGAACTTCAAAGAGTGCCCCAAATTTTGAACCACAAAGTCAAGACGAAAACGTGTGCCAACCCCTATGCATAAGTTCACGAGGTCATGGAACTCACAAGTTGATCACCAAAACATACATCAAGTGGATCACGTGATATCCCATTGTCACCACAGATAAGCACATGCAAGACATACATCAAGTGTTCTCAAATCCTTAAAGACTCAATCTGATAAGATAACTTCAAAGGGAAAGCTCAATTCATCACAAGAGAGTAGAGGGGGAGAAACGTCATAAGATCCAACTATAATAGCAAAGCTCGTGATACATCAAGATCGTGTCGAATCAAGAACACAAGAGAGAGAGAGAGAGAGAGATCAAACACATAGCTACTGGTACATACCCTCAGCCTCGAGGGTGAACTACTCCCTCCTCATCATGGAAAGTGTCGGGATGATGAAGATGGCCACCGGAGAGGGATTCCCCCCTCCGGCAGGGTGCCAGAACGGGTCTAGATTGGTTTTCGGTGGCTATAGAGGCTTGCGGCGGCGGAACTCCCGATCTAGGTTTCTTTCTGGAAGTTTGGGTATATATAAGAGGTGTTGGAGTCGAGAACAAGTCAGGGGGTCTCCGAGGCGGCCACGAGGTAGGGGGCGCGCCCGGGGGGGTAGGGCGCTCCCCCCACCCTCGTGGTGGCCTCGGGACTCTTCTGGCCCATCTCCGGTACTCCGTGGGCTTCTTCTGGTCCAAAAATGATCTCCGTGAAATTTCAGGTCAATTGGACTCCCTTTCGTTTTCCTTTTCTGCGATACTCAAAAACAAGGAAAAAACAAGAAACTGGCACTGGGCTCTAGGTTAATGGGTTAGTCCCAGAAATCATATAAAATAGCATATAAATGCATATAAAACATCCTAGATGGATAATATAATAGCATGGAACAATCAGAGATTATATATACATTGGAGACGTATAAAATAGTGCGTTCTCCAATAGTGGCATCCGAGCCAGGTCTATGCGTATATGATATGCACGAGTAGAACACAAAGAGTTGTGGGCGATAATAGTCATACTGCTTACCACCAATGTCTTACTTTGATTCGGCAGTTTTGTTGGATAAAGCAGCCCAGACCGACATTACATGACCATGTTCATGAGACTGGTTCTACCGACGTGCTTCGCACACAGGTGGCTAGAGGGTGTCTGTTTCTCCAACTTTAGTTGAATCGAGTTTGACTACGACCGGTCGTTGTTGAAGGTTAAAACAACACACTTGACAAAAAATCGTTGTGGTTTTGATGCGTAGGTAAGAACAGTTCTTGCTAGAAGCCCGTAGTAGCCACGTAAAACTTGCAACAACAAAGTAAAGGACGTCTAACTTGTTTTTGCAGGGCATGTTGTGATGTGATATGGCCAAGACGTTGATACATCTCCAACGTATCTATAATTTATGAAGTATTTATGCTGTTATTTTATCATTCTTGGGTGTTTTACAATCATTTTATAGCAACTTTATATCATTTTTGGGACTAACCTCTTGACCCAGTGCCTAGTGTCAGTTGCTGTTTTTTGGTTGTTTTTTACATCACCGGAAATCAATATCAAACGGAGTCCAAACACCGCGAAACTTTTTGTGCATTTTTTATGGGCCAGAAGACTCCCGATGGGTCAAAGCAGCACCTGGGGTTGCCCCGAGGGGGGCACAACCCACCAGGGCGCGCCAGGCCCCCCTGGCGCGCCCAGGTGGGTTGTGCCCACCTTGATGGCCTCCCGTACCCCTTCTTTGCACTATAAATTCCCAAATATTCCGAAACCCCTCGGGGTTAACCTAGATCAGAAGTTCCGCCACCGCAGGGCTCCATAGCCACCGAAAACCAATCTAGACCCGTTCCGGCACCCTGCCGGAGGGGGCAATCATCTCCGGTGGCCATCTTCATCATCCCGGCGGCCACCACGATGAGGAGCGAGTAGTCCACCCTCGGGGCTGAGGGTTTGTACCAATAGCTATGTGTTTAATCTCTCTCTCTCTCTCGTGATCTATATCATGGGCTTTGTTAATATATATGGATCATATGATGTTTCTCCCCTCTATACTCTTGTTGTGGTGAATTGAATCTTTACCCTTTGAAGTTTTTTCATGTCAGATTAAATGTTCAGATTTGAGAACACATGATGTATGTCTTGCGGTATGAATACTTGAGGTGAAAACGGGGTATCATATTGATTCACTTGATATACGTTATGGCACTCAACTTGTGGATTCCCGCGGTGATATTGGGGTAATCTATGCATAGGGGTGATGCACATTTTTATTATCTTTTCTCCATTAGAAATCTTGGGGCACTGTTTATAGTTCTTTGTGTGGATTGAGTATTATGAATATGAATATGCTTTCGTGTTATTCTAGTACGAACTCTAGGATAGATTGAACAGAAAAAATAGCTTTGCGTTATTTTAGTGTGAACTCTTGAATAGATCGAATAGAAAGAATAGCTTTGAGGTGGTTTCGTACCCTACAAACAATTTCGTCTTTTGTTCTTTGCTAATGGGAACACGGGAGTGACTCTTCGTTACACTTTGAGGGATAATCATATGATCCAACTATGTTAGCATTGTTGACATATTGCACTAGCGAAAGTACGGACCCTAGGCCTTGTTTTTAAGCATTGCAACACCATTTTTGTGCCCGTTTACTATTTGCTACCTTGCTGTTTTTATTTATTCAGATTATAAAAATATATTTCTACCATCAATATTACACTTTTATCACCATCTCTTCGCCGAACTAGAGCACCTATACAATTTGCCATGGTATTGGGTGTGTTGGGGACACAAGAGATTTCTTGTATTTGGTTGCAGGGTCGTTTGAGAGAGACCATCTTCATCCTAGACCTGTCACAGATTGATAAACCTTAGGTCATCCACTTGAGGGAAAATTGCCACTACAAAACTCTGCACTTGGAGGCCCAACACATGTCTACAATAATAAAGTTGCATAGTAGACATCAAGCTCTTTTCTGGCGCCGTTGCCGGGGAGGTGAGTGCTTGAAGGTATATCTTTAGATCTTGCAATTGAATATTTTATTTTCTTGTTTTATCACTAGTTTGGTTTATAAAAGAAACTACGAAGAAAATGTAATTGAGGTTGCATCATATTATTTATCATCTTTATAATATCTTTCTGGAAAATGATGGTTCGGAAAATTGTGCTCAATTATTAGAAGAAGAAGTCAATAAAATGTTTGGCACAAAATATTTGAATGATGAGCATGATTGGAATGTTGTTATTATGAATTCTTTGAATATCCAAAATGCTAATGATGATTGCACAAGTCATGAAAAAAATGTTTCTTATAAGCATGTCAATTTTTGTGGAGTGCATAAAGTTTGTGAAGATGTGCCTTATAGGGAAGATAGATTTTGCAAGAAGCATAAACATGATAGAACCAATTCTTTGCTGAAACTGATAGATGAATTTGCTACAAAATTATGTTCTCTTTGTCCTATTACTTGTGAACTTTGCAATAAGGTTGGTCACCTTAATTTCCAATGCATGCTTTTTCATGATTGAATCGTGTCCAAATATTGCAATAACTAGATCACCCTTGAACTTTATAATGAGATTTGTCTATTTTTGGGGAGTGAAGAATTGACACATAAAAATAGTTGGTTTGAAGTATGCATTCTCACAGATGACACTGAAACTAAACTAAAGAATATCTATATGTTTTGCATGGTAAATTGCAATGAGAATGCTTATATTGCCAACTATAGAAAGATGGGAAAACCAATACAATATAAAAGGAATACTAATGGAAGGGTAAAGATTTCCAATTTCCCTCCTATTGTCTCTCATGATGAAATAGGTAACAAGGAGGAGCTTCCTATCCAATCGATCTCTTCAACAAGAAGCTTGAAAAAATTAATTTAACCCACACATGATGTGGTGAAGAAGAAGAAAGAATAGAGAAAAAAGGTATATCTCCCAAATAGTGTTGCTCCTATTATTGTTGTGCCTCATGAAAATGAATCAAAAATAATTGTGGAAGATGATGCACTTGATGATGATATTGCTTCTATGCCTTATGGCATAATGTCCGAAAGCACTATTGATGATGATTTTGTTATGCCCATTGCTTGTTGTGATGATTATGATTGGGAAGATAATGATACTTCTTATAATCTTGGAAATCTTTTTGGCACCAACTTGGGAAATTATGATGATAGCAATTGTTATACCGTTGGTGCTATTCATACTTTTAATGATGAGAGTGATTATGCTTATGGTATGCCAAGCCACAAGCTTGGGGATGCTATGTTTGATGAGAATGACATGTTTGAGAATTTATTTGCTGCAATTAATGTTTGTCCCAAGCTTGGTGATGCTATGCTTAATGAAGATGATCTTTTTAGTCCCCTTACTTTGAATTATCAAATTTGCTATGATGATTGCATGCCTCCTGCTTATGATGATTATTGTGATGATACTTATGTTATAAAGAGTAGTGGTAATTATTGTCATAATTTTGAATATCCTTTTACTGAACATTACTCTCTTAATGTGGGAACAATTTTTAGTATTCAAGTTTCATATGGTACTCCCACTATTGTGAATGAGAATGAAATTGCTTATGTGGGTAGTAATAAATTTTCTATGCTTGTGGATCATGAAAAGAATGTTTTTTGTGATGGTTATATTGATGAATCTATTCATGATGCTACTGAAAATTATTATGAGAGAGGAACTTGTGATTCATGATGCTCTTGTCATGTTTCAATTCTTATCTTTTTATGCGAGCATCATCGAAATCATCATGCCTAGCTTAAAAGGCATAAAAGAAAAGTGCTTGTTGGGAGACAACCCAACACTTTTACCTACTATTTTTTGTGTGTTCACATGATTAAGCTACTGTATTAATCATGTTTTATAGCTTTCGTTTCAATAAAGTGCCAAGTAAGACCTTTGGGATAACTTACGGTGATAGTTGATTTGATCTTGCTGAAAAACAGAAACTTTTGCGCTCAGGAAAATGATTCTCATTTTTAACAGAAGCGTGATAAAATGCTGATTCTTTTTGTAGAAGATTAATAGACAAATTTATCAAGTTGTCCTAATTTTCAGAATTTTTGGAGTAGCAGAAGTATGGTTTGAGTACAGATTACTACAGACTGTTCTGTTTTTGACAGATTCTGTTTTCAATGCATAGTTTGCTTGTTTTCTAGTTTCTATGGATTATATTGCTCAATATAAATTGTATAAATGACATGATACAGTAGGAATTGTGTGATAAAAACTATGAATCTTCTCTTTGGCAGTACCAAAAGTGGAATGGTTTGCTCTTTATCATACTAACCTATCTCACAAAGTTCCGATAAGTTTTGTGTGATTGAAGTTTTCAAGTTTTGGGTGAGATGTCGATATGAGGAGACTAAGGAGTGACAAGAACCTAAGCTTGGGGATGCCCAAGGCACCCCCAAGGAAATATTCAAGGAAGATCCAAGCAACTAAGCTTGGGGATGCCCCGGAAGGCATCCCCTCTTTTGTCTCCAACGTTATCGGTAACCTCACTAGGAGCTATGTTTTCATTCGTCACATGATATGTGCTTTGCTTGGAGTGTAAATTTATTTTGTTAGGATTTGCTTGCTGTTATTTATAATAATGTTTTGCATCTTTTATTTCAATAAAAGTGGCAATGATAGCCTTTGCCATGCTTATTTTGCAAGTATACACATTGCTGTTTGAAAACAGAAAGTTTACCACTGTTGCAAAAATTCCCTAGAAATGTCAGCATATGATAAAATGTTGAAACTTTTTTCAAAATGAGCTCTAATAAATTTTATTCAGTGTGGTAAATTTTCATAATGTTTGGAGTTGAATAAGTATTGATACTCTTGCATTCTTTACACACTGCACTGTTTTGGCAGATTGCTGTTATGTTTGCATTATTTGCATATGTTTGCTTGTTTAATGATTCTATTTGCGGATAGGAGTATTAAATATTCAGAGACATTTAGTATGAAATGTTGAATAATTTTTTTAGTGATTTTCTACAGTAGAGAATGATAAGGTTTTTGCATTGGTTTATACTAACTTATCTCACGAGTTCTTGTTGAGTTTTGTGTGGATGAAGCTTTTGAGATTTAGGAAAACTGTGATATGAGAGAAATTAAGGAGACACAAAAGATCAAGCTTGGGGATGCCCAAGGCATCCCAGGATAATATTTCAAGAAGTCTCAAGCATCTAAGCTTGGGGATGCTTCGGTAGGCATCCCACCTTTCTTCTTCAACAATCATCGGTTAGTATAGGTTGAGCCTAAGTTTTTGCTTCTTCACATGATGTGTGCTATTCTTGGAATGTCATTTTTTGTTTTGCTTGATGTTTTAATAAAGTACTTAGATCTGAAAGTTTTTAAATAAAATAGAGTTCTTAGATAGTTGCCAAGGAGGCTAAGTAAGCGGCATTCACATCCCGTCAACGAAGCTCTTTTCTATGTCATTTAGTCTTGTGCTTCACTTATATCCTATGAGTAAATTGTTGAATAATTTGAATGTCATGAAGATGAAATCATATCATGCCTAGTGGTAGATTCACATTGGGTTTAGAAAGTGAAATCTTTTGAGGCTTGACAATCACAATATTGGCCATACAAGCAATTCACGAATAATTAGTATAAGGAAGAGAACTTTCACATATAAATACACTATCATGGAAATCTGTAGTGATTGTGAGCCCCCATCAAATTATTATATGCCAAAATTGTTGACATTGGACAAGGAAGACAACGTAATGGTCTATGTTTGTTCATATTCACATAGAAGTTATATTGCCATAGATCCTTCAACATGTGGTGCTTGCCCCCCCCCCCCATCTTTGCTAGCCAAAAATTCCGCACCAAGTAGAGATACTACTTGTGCATCCAAAAATCCTTAAACCCAAATCTTATTTTCAGGAGTCCACTATATCTACCTATATGCGGTATTCTTTTTTCCATTCTAAGCAAATTTGTATGTGCCATATCTAATATTCAAAATAAATTTCTCTTTTGTGTGCTCGTACCGCTCGCAAGGCGGTGAGGAGTGGCCAATATTTTCCATGCTAGATGTGTTATTCTCATGATGAGTGTTTATTCACTTGTCATTACACAAGAGTAAGGCAAAGGTATTAGGGATGCCCAGTCTCGAAATGAAAAATGAATTTACTTTGTGTTGTCAAATAATAAATTCCTTGGAGAGTGTTGGTATGGAGGGCACCCGTGGATACGGTTAGCCATGGAAAGTGAAAGTATGGTGGAAAAAGGAATAAACTTTATTTTCTGTTTGGGAACCGCCTATGATATATCTAGCATGGAAAGTGTTGGGAGCTCTAAGTCATTTTCATTGGTGGGAAAAGTATGCCTCTCAAAAAAATATCTCTCAATTTTTGCTTTGAGCTCTGGCACCTCTACAAATCCCTACCTCCCTCTGCGAAGGGCCTATCTTTTACTATTAAGTATTTACTTTTATGCAAAGAGTCAAAGTATTCCTCTCTATTCCTTTTTATTTTCTCTTTTGGTAAGCTTCATGTGGTGAGGAAAGATCTAGGCACATATGTCTAGTTGAATATGGGTAGCATGAGTTATTATTGTTGACATCACCCTTGAGGTGAATACGTTGGGAGGCAAAACAATAAGCCCCTATCTTTCTATGTGTCCGGTTGAAATGTTTTGCTCATGTGTACAAGGTGAGTGTTAGGAATCATAGAAGATCATATGATGGTTGAGTATGTGGAGCTCTTACTTAAACTCTGTTGAATAAGTTGAATTGCAATTGCTTGGTGACTAAGAACATAGGTTGTTGAGTTTCAAGAGAATTCATTGTTTGAACTTAACATGTGAATTGGTTGCCACTATAACATGAGAAGTTTCATAAGAAAGACTTGTTGTTATGATGCTAGGAAAAGTGATTGAAATTATCATTGATCAAACTTTTGCACTTTGCTAGCATTCACACTTCATAAATTATTTCTTTTATCATTTACCTACTCGAGGATGAGTAGGAATTAAGCTTGGGGATGCTGATACGTCTCCAACGTATCTATAACTTATGAAGTATTCATGTTGTTATTTTATCATTATTGGGTGTTTTAAAATCATTTTATAGCAACTTTATATCATTTTTTGGGACTAACCTATTGACCCAGTGCCCAGTGCCAGTTGTTGTTTTTTGCTTGTTTTTTACATCACAGGAAATCAATATCAAACGGAGTCCAAACACTGTGAAACTTTTTGTGGATTTTTTATGGGCCATGATACGTCTCCGTCGTATCTACTTTTCCAAACACTTTTGCCCTTGTTTTGGACTCTAACTTGCATGATTTGAATGGAACTAACCCGGACTGACGATGTTTTCAGCAGAATTACCATGATGTTATTTATGTGTAGAAACAAAAGTTCTCGGAATGACCTGAAACTTCACGGAGCAACTTTTTGGAAAATATAAAAAATACCTGCAAAAGATGAAGGTCAGGGGGGCCACCTCCATGAGGGTGGGGGCATGCCCTAGGGGGGCAGGCACGCCCCCTACCTTGTGGGCCCCCTGGAGCTCCTCCGACTCCAACTCCAACTCTATATATTGTGTTTCAGGGAGAAAAAAATCAGAGAGAAGAATTCATCGTGTTTTACGATACGGAGCCGCCGCCAAGCCCTAAAACCTCTCAGGAGGGCTGATCTGGAGTCCGTTTGGGGCTCCGGAGAGGGGAATCCGTCGCCATCATCATCATCAACCATCCTCCATCACCAATTTCATGATGCTCACCGCCATGCGTGAGTAATTCCATCGCAGGCTTGATGTACGGTGATGGGTTGGATGGGATCTATCATGTAATCGAGTTCGTTTTGTTAGGGTTTGATCCCTAGTATCCACTATGTTCTGAGATTGATGTTGCTATGACTTTGCTATGCTTAATGCTTGTCACTAGGGCCTGAGTCCCATGATTTCAGATCTGAACCTATTATGTTTTCATCAATATGTGAGAGTTCTTGATCCTATCTTGCAAGTCTATAGTCACCTATTATGTGTTATCATCTGTTAACCCCGAAGTGACAATAATCGGGATACTTACCAGTGATGACCGTGGTTTGAGGAGTTCATGTATTCACTATGTGTTAATGCTTTGTTCCGGTACTCTATTAAAATGAGGCCTTAATATCCCTTAGTTTTCGTAAGGACCCCGCTGCCACGGGAGGGTAGGACAAAAGATGCCATGCAAGTTCTTTTCCATAAGCATGTATGACTATATTCGGAATACATGCCTACATTATATGAATGAACTGGAGCTAGTTCTGTGTCACCCTAGTTTATGACCGTTACATGATGAACCACATCCGGCATAATTCTCCATCACTGATCCATTGCCTACGAGCTTTCCATATATTGTTCTTCGCTTATTTACTTTTCCGTTGCTATTGCTATCATCACTACAGAATACCAAAAAAATTACTTTTGCTACTGTTACCTTTTGCTATCGGTACCACTACTATCATATTACTTTGCTACTAAACACTTTGCTGCAGATACTAAGTTTCCAGGTGTGGTTGAATTGGCAACTCAGGTGCTAATACTTGAGAGTATTCTTTGGCTCCCCTTGTGTCGAATCAATAAATTTGGGTTGAATACTTTACCCTTGAAAACTGTTGCGATCCCCTATACTTGTGGGTTATCAAGACTATTTCCTGGCACCGTTGTCGGGGACCATCGCTCTATTCTTTGAGTCACTTGGGATTTATATCTGCTTATCATTATGAAGAACTTGAGAGATCCAAAAACCAAGATTTATCCCTCAACTACGAGGGGAGGTAAGGAACTGCCATCTAGCTCTGCACTTGATTCACCTTCTGTTATGAGTAAGCTTGCGACACCTAAACCTGCTTCTGCTATTCGTTCTGATATGTCGCGTGTTATTGATGATGCCACTTCTGATATGCATGATACTTATGATGAAACTACTTCTATGCTTGATACTATTGTGCCACTTGGTGAATTTCTTGATGAACAACTTGCTAGAGCTAGAGAGAATGAAAATATTGAATCTAATAATACTGATGAAATTGATGATGAAGACTTGCCTGTTATTCCTGAGGGTTATGTTTTTGATAAAGAAGCTTCCTTAGCTATTTTAGCTTGTAAAGATAGATATGAACTTAAGAGGTTATTAGCTAAATGGAATCAGAAATCTCTAAATGCTAGAATGAAACCTGACCCTACTTTTGCTAATTCACCTATCTGTGTTACCGATAAGGATTATGAATTCTCTATTGATCCTGATATACTTACTTTGGTTGAATCTGATCCTTTTCATGGCTATGAATCTGAAACTGTTGTGGCACATCTTACTAAATTAAATGATATAGCTACCCTGTTTACTAAAGATGAGAGAACTCGCTACTTTTATATCCTTAAAATATTTCTGTTCTCATTAAAGGGTGATGCTAAGATATGGTTTAATTCTCTTGATCCTGGTTGTGTGCGTAGTCCCCAGGATATGATTTATTACTTCTCTGCTAAATATTTCCCTGCTCATAAGAAACAAGCTGCTTTAAGGGATATATATAATTTTGTGCAAATTGAAGAAGAGAGTCTCCCACAAGCTTGGGGGAGGCTTCTCCAATTACTTAATGCTTTGCCTGATCATCCTCTTAAGAAAAATGAAATACTTGATATCTTTTATAATGGACTAACTGATGCTTCCAGAGATTACCTAGATAGTTGTGTTGGTTCTGTTTTCAGGGAAAGAACACCGGATGAAGCTGAAATTCTATTGAATAATATGTTGACAAATGAAAATAATTGGACACCTCCTAAGCCAGTTCTTAAGCCTATTCCTAAACCAACTCTGAAGAAGAGAGGTATTCTATTTCTCAGTCCTGTAGATATGCAAGAGGCAAAGAAATATATGAAAGAAAAAGGTATTAAAGCTGAAGATGTTAAGAACTTACCTCCTATTGAAGAAATACATGGTCTTAATTTACCGCCTATTGAAGAAAAACATGGTCTTGATAACCCAACACAGGTAGTAAAGGTAAATTCTCTCTATATATATGATAAAGCTGAAATTCCGTTTACTAAGTTTGCTAGCCCATGCTTACATGAGTTTGATAAATTTATGGCTAAGCAAGAAGATTTTAATGCTTATTTTGGTAGAAAATTGAAATACAATTCAAATATGCTTGAACACTTGGGAGATTATATGGCTAATGTTAAAGGTGAACTTAAACTTATTAGTAAACATGCTTCTATGGTTACCACTCAAGTAGAACAAGTACTTAAAGCTCAAAATGATTTGCTCAATGAATTGAGTAGTAAGAATAATGATAACACTATTAGAGTGGCTACTAGAACTAGTAGAATGACTCAGGAACCTTTGTATCCTGAAGGCCACCCTAAGAGAATTGAGCAAGATTCTCAGAGAAATACTGTAGATGCACCTAGTCCTTCTAAAAGGAAGAAAAAGAAAAATGATAGGACTTTGCATGCTTCTAGTGAACCTACTACTGAAACGCCTGAGAACCCAAATGATATTTCTATTTCTGATGCTAAAACACAATCTGGTAATGAACCTGAAACTAGTGATAATGTTAATAAAAATGTTCATGATGATGCTCAATCTAGCAATGATAATGATGTAGAAATAGAACCTGTTGTTGATCTTGATAACCCACAATCAAAGAATCAACGTTATGATAAGAAAGACTTTGTTGCTAGGTAACATGGTAAAGAAAGAGAACCATGGGTTCAGAAACCCATGCCTTTTCCTCCCAAACCATCCAAGAAAAAGGATGATGAGGATTTTGAGCGCTTTGCTGAAATGATTAGACCTATCTTTTTGCGTATGCGATTAACTGATATGCCTAAAATGAATCCTTATGCTAAGTACATGAAATATATTGTTACTAATAAAAGAAAGATACCGGAAGCTGAAATTTCCACCATGCTTGCTAATTATACTTTTAAAGGTGGAATACCAAAGAAACTTGGAGATCCAGGAGTACCCACTATACTATGCTCCATTAAAAGAAACTATGTTAAAACTGCTTTATGTGATCTTGGAGCCGGTGTTAGTGTTATGCCTCTCTCTTTATATCATAGACTTGATTTGAATCAGTTGACACCTACTAAAATATCTTTGCAAATGGCTGATAAATCAACTGCTATACCTGTCGGTATTTGTGAGGATGTGCCTGTTGTAGTTGCAAACGTTACTATTTTAACGGACTTTGTTATTCTTGATATTCCCGAGGACGATAGTATGTCTATTATTCTTGGAAGACCCTTTTTGAATACTGCAGGGGCTGTTATTGATTGCACTAAAGGCAATGTCACTTTTCATGTTAATGGTAATGAGCATACGTTACACTTTCTGAGGAAACAACCTCAAGTCCACAGTATCAATTCTATTGGAAAAATTCCATCGATTATATTTGGAGGTTTTGAATTTCCTCTTCCTACTGTCAAGAAGAAATATGATATTCTTATTATTGGGGATGTGCATATCCCTGTTGAGGTAACATAGTGTTATTCGAAATTTCTGTGGCTCCATGTTATTCGGAATGAGTTCGTTAACAAGACTTGATCAACCTTGTTAGTGGATTCCTTTTAATGAGCATGAGATGGATGAAACTAGAAGGCACAACCTTCTGTACCCCACTTTTACTTTCAGTTATTTATATTAAATAAAATAAGAATAAATATTTTTCCGTCTGTTATCTGATTATCCGTGCAATATAATAATACCCTGAAAATAAAAGTTCTCCAAATGCCTTGAAATTTAAATATGATTTTTTTCTAGAATATTTGAGAATATTTGGCACTCAGAACACAGAGGGGGGTCACCCACCTGCCCACGAGGGTGGAGGGCGCGCCCTACCTCCTGGGCGCGCCCCCCTGCCTCGTGGGCCCACGGTGGCCCTCATCCACTTATCCTTTCACCCACACACTCCTTCTTCCTCCCACAAACACGAACAACCAACTCAAACCCGAGTCCAAGCTTGTTTTGCTGCCATTTTTGATCTCCTTGCTCAAAGCACCTCTCACAAAATTGCTTGGGGAGATTATTCCTTAGTATGTGACTCCTCCATTGGTCCAATTAGTTTTTGTTCTAGTGCTTTATTCATTGCAAAATTTTGCTGCCTAGGTGACCATGTTCTTGAGCTTGCATGTCAAATTTATATGGTTCCAAGTAGTTTTGATGCATGATATAGGCTCTAGGCACTTGTAGTAGTAGTTGCTATCAATATTATTGAGTTTGGTTTACTTTTATTTTGAAGTTACTAAAAATTTCGGAATTTTTCAGAAAATGATGAAGAGACTTTTGAGGGGCTCATCGAGCCGAAGCTCGAAGGAAAAGGCGCCGAAGCCTAAATATAATCTGCCTCGCACTACGGAGGTTCGGTCGTGTGAATGGCCTTCCGATGATTTCTTGAGAGCAGTCGGGATTTATAAAGATTTTTATGAATTGGCTAAGAATGCTGGCCTCACCTCTTTCCTCCACGACCAACGCGATCAGTATCTCTTACTCACAAATACCTGTGTGCAAAACTTTCATTTCCATTCTAGGAGCTCACCACCTACGGTGGAGTTTCATTTATATGATGAGCATAAGGAGATGTCACTTAATGATTTTTGTCGGGTTTGTTTAGTCCCTTTTGAGGGCAATACAGAGGAACCACATCGTGAGGATGTGGATGGGTTTATTGATACTATCACTGTAGAGGAAACAAGGGAGGTTTCCGATTCACTAATCACTAGCATACATTTTCCTGTTTTACGCTATTTTGCACTATTTGCTAGTTGTTGTTTAATTGGTCGCAGAAACTATGGAAACCATAGTATCCCTGATATTATTATTTTGCTCCACGGTTTATTCGGTGATAACTCTGTTAGTATGGGCGACAATATTGCTAAACGGTTAAGTCTGAACCGTACAAAGGGCCCCATCTTTGGAGGCATCTATGCTTCACGCCTAGCTGCACATTTTAACATACCTATTAGGCATTATGAGAAGGAAGAAAAAGTGTTGCCTCGTGTTTATTTAGATTATAAGAGTATGGTGTCACATGATTTCATTGTTAAGAATAGGGAAGGAGAGCTTAAATATAAATTGTTCTTTGATAAACATCATCCTGAGACTATTACCCTGCCTGCTCCTTCCTTGTTTGATTTATCTGCAGGCCAGTACCTTGTTCCATTAGAGGCTATTCACGCCTACCGGAACCCTGCACCGGCCATGGAGCCAGAGCCGGAACCACAAGTTGATCCTTCACGACAGTCTAATTACCAGTGGGATCTTGAGATGATTGCCAACCAATGGCAATCGGAGTCTTCTTCCTCTTCGCAGTATGACCCCAACTATTACTATGGATATCCGCCAGGCCAGCCGTGGCCATAGACCAACTTAGGCCAAAAGCCTAAGCTTGGGGGAGTACGTATTTCCCACCGACATTACATTTATGTTCACACACTTATTGCTAGATGTCGGTGCTCATACTTTTTCATTGTATCATCCATGCTAGTTTATTTCCTTTTTATGCTTTCTTCTTGTGTGTTTAATAAACCTTAAGAAAAACCAAAAAATAGTCGTAGCTTTTAGCTAGTTTCTATTTCCATGCTTGTAGTAGTAATTAAAAAGAAAACCCAAAAATATTTCATGTTCTTCTTTTGCTTGTTGGGAGCTTTACCGTGTAAATAGTTTTATTTCTTTTCTTTTCTTTAGGGATCGATAGGAGAAGACCATGATTAAATTGTTGAAGTGGCTCTTATATGCATTATTGTTGATCTGACAAAAGAGCCCATATTTCCTTGTCTTCTCCTATTTATTGAATGCTTGCAGATTCCAGCTTCGTCCAATGCACGCGCACTATTATTACTATTTACATCGTTCGGTCGTGCAAGTGAAGGGCAATAATGACGATATATGATGAACTTATTGAGATGAGAAAAGCTGGTATGAACTCGACCTCTTTTGTTTTTGTAAATATGGTTAGTTCATCATTCCTGATTCGGCCTATTATGAATAAACATGTTTGCAATGACAACTAGATATCATAGTTCTTGTGCCATGCTTGATTAGCTATGAGTTATAATGGTTTACCTTGCATGCCAACATGCTATTGAAATGGTTATGATGTGGTATGATAGGATGGCATCCTCCTCTGAATGATTTAAGTGACTTGACTTGGCGCATGTTCACGCATGTAGTTGAAACAAAATCAACATAGCATTCGGTGTTGATTAATTTTAATGCATGTTCATGACTGTTGTCGCTCTCTAGCTGGTCGCTTCCCAGTCTTTTGCTAGCCTTCACTTGTACTAAGAGGGAGTACTGCTTGTGCGTCCAATCCCATAAACACCAAAGTTATTCCATATGAGTCCACCATACCAACCTATATACGGTATCCACCTGCCTCCAAGTAAATTTGTATGTGCCAAACTCTAAACCATCAAATAACTATCCTGTTTTGTATGCTCGAATAGCGCATGTATCAACTAGGGCTATCTGTATCTTCCATGTTAGGCGGGTTATTCTCAAGAGCACTGGACTCCGCTCCTCACTCACGAGAAAATGGCTGGTCACTGGGATGCCCAGTCACATGCTTTATGCAAACTAAATCAAAATAATTGCAAACAAAACTCCCCCTGGGACTCTTGTTAGTTGGAGGCACTCGTTGTTTCGAGCAAGCCATGGATTGATGCTTCTTGGTGGAATGGGGAGTATAAACTTTACCATTCTGTTTGGGAACCGCCTATAATGTGTGTAGCATGGAAGATATCGCCATCTCTTGGTTGTTATGTTGACAATGAAAGTATACCGCTCAAAATATTATTCACCTCTATTTCAAAACCGAGCTCTGGCACCTCTACAAATCCGTGCTTCCCTCTGCGAAGGGCCTATCTATTTACTTTTATGCTGAGTCATCATCTTCTCATTAAAAAGCACCAGTTGGAGAGCACCGCTGTCATTTGCATTCATTATTGTTAGTTTACATTGGGTATGACTTGCCTGGATCTCTTTTACCATGAATTACAATGTCTAGTGAGTCCTTGATCTTTATAGGTGCTCTGCATTTATGTTTTGCGGTCTCAGAAAGGGCTAGCGAGATACCATCTTGCTATATCATATTATGATTGTTTTGAGAAAGTGTTGTCATCCGAGATTTATTATTATTGCTCGCTAGTTGATTATGCCATTGATATGAGTAAACTTGAGACCTAAGCGTTATTGCGAATATGGTTAGTTATAATCTTTGGTAAAACTTGAATGCCAGCTTTAAATATTTACAACAACAAGAGCAAACAGAGTTTGTAAAAGTTTTTCTTTATCACTTTCGGTTTGTCAACTGAATTGCTTGAGGACAAGCAAAGGTTTAAGCTTGGGGGAGTTGATACGTCTCCGTCGTATCTACTTTTCCAAACACTTTTGCCCTTGTTTTGGACTCTAACTTGCATGATTTGAATGGAACTAACCCGGACTGGCGATGTTTTCAGCAGAATTACCATGATGTTATTTATGTGCAGAAACAAAAGTTCTCGGAATGACCTGAAACTTCACGGAGCAACTTTTTGGAAAAGATAAAAAATACTTGCAAAAGATGAAGGCAAGGGGGCCCACCACCTGTCCACGAGGGTGGGGGCGCGCCTGCCCCCTAGGGCACGCCCCCCTACCTCGTGGGCCCCCTGGAGCTCCTCCGACTCCAACTCCAACTCCAACTCTATATATTGTGTTTCGGGGAGAAAAATTAGAGAGAAGAATTCTTCGCGTTTTACGACACGGAGCCACCACCAAGCCCTAAAACCTCTCGGGAGGGCTGATCTGGAGTCCGTTTGGGGCTCCGGAGAGGGGAATCCGTCGCCATCATCATCATCAACCATCCTCCACCAATTTCATGATGCTCACCACCGTGCGTGATTAATTCCATCGGAGGCTTGCTGGACGGTGATGGGTTGGATGGGATCTATCATGTAATCGAGTAGTTTTGTTAGGGTTTGATCCCTAGTATCCACTTTGTTCTGAGATTGATGTTGCTATGACTTTGCTATGCTTAATGCTTGTCACTAGGGCCCGAGTGCCATGATTTCAGTTCTGAACCTATTATGTTTTCATCAATATATGAGAGTTCTTGATCCTATCTTGCAAGTCTATGGTCACCTATTATGTGTTATGATCCGTTAACCCCGAAGTGACAATAATCGGGATACTTACCAGTGATGACCATAGTTTGAGGAGTTCATGTATTCACTATGTGTTAATGCTTTGTTCCGGTACTCTATTAAAAGGAGGCCTTAATATCCCTTAGGTTCCGTAAGGACCCCGCTGCCACAGGAGGGTAGGACAAAAGATGTCATGCAAGTTCGTTTCCATAAGCATGTATGACTATATTCGGAATACATGCCTACATTATATCAATGAACTGGAGCTAGTTCTGTGTCACCCTAGGTTATGACTGTTACATGATGAACCGCATCCGGCATAATTCTCCATCACTGATCCATTGCCTATATATTGTTCTTCGCTTATTTACTTTTCCGTTGCTATTGCTATCATCACTACAAAATACCAAAAAACATTACTTTTGCTATTGTTACCTTTTGCTATCGTTACCACTACTATCATATTACTTTGCTACTGAACGCTTTGCTGAAGATACTAAGTTTCCAGGTGTGGTTGAATTGACAACTCGGCTGCTATTACTTGAGAGTATTCTTTGGATCCCCTTGTGCCGAATCAATAAATTTGGGTTGAATGCTTTACCCTCGAAAACTGTTGCAATCCCCTATACTTGTGGGTTATCAGGCCAGAAGACTCCCGATGGGCCAAAGCAGCACCTGGGGGTGCCCCGAGGGGGCACAACCCACCAGGGCGCGCCAGGCCCCCCCTAGAGGTTGATTGAACTTCAAAGGTGCTCCGCATTTATGTTTTGTGCCCACCTCGGTGGCCTCCCGTACCCCTTCTTTGCACTATAAATTCCCAAATATTCCGAAACCCCTCAGGGTTAACCTAGATCAGAAGTTCCGCCGCCGCAGGGCTCCGTAGCCACCAAAAACCAATCTAGACCCATTCTGGCACCCTGCCGGAGGGGGGAATCATCTGTGGTAGTCATCTTCATCATCCTGGAAGCCACCACGATGAGGAGGGAGTAGTCGACCCTCGGGGTTGAGGGTTTGTACCAGTAGCTATGTGTTTAATCTCTCTCTCTCTTTCTCTCGTGATCTATATCACGGGCTTTGTTAATATCGATGGATCATATGATGTTTCTCCCCTCTATACTCTTGTTGTGATGAATTGAATCTTTACCCTTTCAAGTTTTGTCATGTTGGATTGAATGTTCAGATTTGAGAACACATGATGTATGTCTTGCGGTATGAATACTTGAGGTGATAATGGGGTATCATATTGATTCACTTGATATACGTTATGGCACTCAACTTGTGAATTCCCGCGGTGATATTGGGGTAATCTATGCATAGGGGTTGATGCACATTTTTATTATCTTTTCTCCGTTAGAAATCTTGGGGCACTCTTTGTAGTTATCGGATTACGGGTTCCCGCAAACCCTTGAGGTTAGAACACTGGGGTGCGCACGAGGATCTCTCCCTAGCTCACTCTCGCAACGATCTCAAGGCCTAGCTCGCCGAACCCAAGGAACAAGAGACACGAGGGTTTATACTAGTTCAGGCCACCGTTGTGGTGTAATACCCTACTCCAGTGTTGCGTGGTGGATTGCCTCTTGGACTGAGGATGAACTAGTACAGTGGATGAACATCCTCCTGAGGAGAGGTGTTATTGAGCTCGATGAGCTGGTCAGATGGCCTTGGTGGAGTGGATCCGATCCAAGATGAGCCGATCCTTGACTACGGTGGTGGCTAGCCCTATTTGTAGACACTACAGGAAACAATTAATTTGCCATCTGTTGATTACAGACGGCAAAGAGGTATATCCAGACGGTAAAGAATTTGCCGTCAGGAAGTAGACGGCAAAGTCAGACGGCAAAGATTAATCGGCAAAGAATACTTTGCCATCTGCCAATTTTTTGGGATGACGACAAAGACTTTGCCGTCAGTCTATACTGTTTACCGTCAGCAGGTAAACCAGACAGCAAAATTATGGCAACAGACGTAACGGACGGCATCAAGTGCTTTGCCGTCAGCCTGACTCCTGCTTTGTCGTAAGCCAGAAACATCCGAGACGGCAAAGTATTTTTTTATTAAAAAACAGACTAACAGTCCAATTGCAGTGGCCAGAGATGTTCGAAAGCGTTGGCAAAATCATCACTTGCGTTTTTTATAGTCTGATAATAGTTCACTTGTGCCATGTTCTAGTAGTCTGATAATCTTCTATGAATAAAAGAGAAAATCCTTTGCTGTTCGGAGCACAAAATCCTTGCCGTCCCGAGCACGAATGGAACAACAGAATTGCATACTCAAATCACCACGTACTTCTCTCAAAAAATCACCACATACTAGATCATACATACAGGAAATATGACAATCATCTATGAGGAATTTGCCTTAAAAAACAATGGAGCACTACTAAAACTGGAAGTGACCCCATGGCCGGCATGGCTAGCGGTGGCCGGTGCAGCGCAGCGCGCAAGGCGGCGGGGGGTGGTGTCGGGGCCGGCGGGGGGCGGGGGCGATGTTGTCGAGGCCGTCGGGGGCAAGGGCGATGCGGTCGGGGCCGGGGCCGGCGGCAGCGATGGGGTCGGGGCTGGTGAGGCGCGCGAGGATACGGGCCTGGCGAGGTGCGGCTGGCCTAGTCGCCGAGGCGACGGGGACGGGATCGGGGCCGGCGACGTGCGGCCGGCCTGGTCGCCGGCTTCCTTCAGCGAGCTCCGGCCGAGCAGCAAGCCAGCCAGCCAGGGCGCGGGCCCGGAGGAGAGGAGCTCGGGAACGGGGCACCATGGGAGGATCCCATGACATGGTGGCCGGCGAGGTCGGGGCAAGGGCACCGGTGAGCTCTGGATCGGATCGGGAGCAGAGAGAGATAAGAGAGAGAGAGAGGGGGGGATCGTGAGCAGAGAGGGGATCGTGGGGGTGTTGGGTGGATAAGGGAGGGAGGCTGTGGGTGGTCGGGGTGGGCCCAGCAACGGGCAGAGAGAGATAATGGGGTGGGCTATGCATCGTGGTGGATCTGCTACCACGTCATCGATCCGTGGGATCGATTCGTGGGCTGTGTTTTCTCTTTGCCGTCTGTGTTTTTCATTGCAGACGGCAAAGATCATACTTTGCCGTCTATGATAAAAAATACATACGGAAAAAAAATTGCCTTATGCATTTTTTTATTATAGACGGCAAAGAGCATACTTTGCCGTCTGTAATATAAAATGTAGATGGCAAAGATCTTTGTCGTCTGTTTTTCTCATTGCAGACGGCAAAGTAAGCTTCTTGCCGCTATGTTTTCTTTTTGTTGACGGCAAAGTATATTTTGTCGTTAGGTTTTCTTTGCCGTCTGTTAATGACGGCAAATCGTTTCTTTGCCGTCTGCCCGACGAGAAGCTGACGGCAAAGACGCCCCCTGGCGGCAAATTACCTGTTTCCCGTAGTGAGAGGCTCTGGTCCTCTTCCCAAATGTTTAGGCGGGAAGGGATCCCACAACGGCCAATTTCAAAGGGTGACAACTAGTACAAGTTATCTGGACAAAAGGTGGTCTTCGCCTGCCAAAGGCTCGGGTGGTGACGCTGCCGTGGGCTCCGCGGTGACCTCCATCCTGTTGTCCTGCTGGTCTTGGTCTTGTTGCACCAATATGGAAACCTTTGCCTGATGCCTCGGGACTCCTCGCCTGCGCCTGCTTCCTTAGCACCAAAGAGGAAACTAGCACTCTGCGCCTGCTGGCACCCGCCTGGCTTCGGTCGTCATGTCTCACATCATGCAGAGCTCGCGAGGTGCCCCTTGCATAGATATCTCCGCTCCTCGGGAGCCGGCCTAGCGAGACCTCCCCAGAGGAGGTCTTAGCGTCGTCCGCCTCGCGAGGCTTGGCCCCTCGCGAGGGTCTTCAGTGGTTGCTGATGAAGATGGGTCATACTAGGCCGTTGGTGGAGCCACGCCCTGGGATGCAGGCGAGCAAGTCTGGGTACCCCCGTTCCCAGGACACTGACAGTAGCCCCCGGGCCCAAGGTGCACTCGAACTTGGCTTTGAGGCAAAGACAAAAGGCAAGTGCGGAGCGCCGTGGGTCCCAACCACCTGTGGCCTTGATTGACGCGTGGCAATTGATAGGTCATGGGTGTCTTCGCTTCCCCATGTTGCCTCGGCAACTTCCCGACTTGACGAGACCCTGCTGCATGCAGAAGAAAACCATCATTACCTTGGATCATGGAGGCCGGCAGTCGGCCTCCCTCTGGCTATAAATGAGGAGAGGGGTGGAGCCCTCGTTGCTCATCTCTTCCTCCATCTCGCTTGCTTCCTCTTGTTCCTCCTTGCTCCGTCGTCTTGCTGCGACACCCATGGCACCGACGAAGAGATTCACGGCCGCGGAGAAGGGGAAGGCATGCCATGGTCGGCCGACCTCCCCGGCCGCGCTTCCATTCGGCGGAGGTGCTGCCGGAGTTCGTCATGTGGTCGGAGAACCCGGCCGGCACCTGGCTTCAGCTCCCGTGCTCCTTTGCTGGCGAGCTGCCGGCCACGGGTCCTGGCGGCCTCTAGCTGCAGGCCAACGGCTGCTGCAGCAAGGCTTCATGGGTCACGGTGGAGGTCTCCGTCGTGGGCAATGTAGCCCTGGCCTGCGGCTGGCAGACGTTTGTCGCGTGCGCGGTCTGAGCTGCGGTGCACCCTCCACTTCAAGTACGACGGTGTTGTGACCCTCTTTATGAGGGTGTTCGGGGAAGATGGTCGCCACGCCGGGTGCTGCCCTGAAGACAGCGAGGGTGACGAAGTGCTCGGCCTTGACGACGACCGTGATGAGGACAAGGGTGGACTCGCCCCCGGCGACGGCCGCGGCTCGTTCGGCAACGGCAGCTCCTCCTCCGGCGAAAGTTCCAGTAGTGGAGGCTACGACCAGCCGCCATGTTGTCGGGCTCGCTTTGAGGATGGTGGCGGGTCGTCCCGCCATCGTGGCCGAGTGAAGCGCGAGGAGGGCTCTGGCTCAGACCGGGGGGGCGATCCTCCTGAGTAGCCATGCTATAGGAGCCGCTTTTGCTTGTCCTTTCCTTTCCTCCTGCATTACAAGAAACAAGTATGGGGCCCTGCAAGGGCGTGTAATGAACCGTAATTTTCATGCGACTTGTGTTATGTTTATTGTTCCTGTGTTGTGTTATGGCGTTCGTGCTTCATGTAGACATAGAGGGATAACTTAGCTGGATGCACCCAGGGTAATTTCCTGTCTCGTGAGGGCGCGCCCTCTGGCACCTGGTAAGCCCTCCTTGTTGCTGGCTCGGGAGCTGTTGACCTCGGGGGCACCACAAAGCTGCAGAAATTGTGAGGACATTTGTCGGGTGCCTTATTCTTCCTTGCGCGAGGCCTCATGATCATGGCCCAGCGCACCACGTCGCGGTACCCGTGGGGCACGGACTTAGAGGGGTGCGCCAACCGCGAGCTCAATTGAGGGTGCCTCGCGAAGGTCAGGGGAGCCGAAACTCTGGAGCGACAGGGTTATGGCAAGGCGTGTCCGTGGCTTAGGTTAGCCTAGCGCACGCACACACCTGCCCAGCCTCCGCGTGAGGCACATGAGGAGAGCGTCGGGCAACTGCCGCCCTCCCTGGCGCGAAACAAAGAACCGAGCGAAGAAGTAGAGAGAAGAAAAGGGTTCAACCGAGCAATCGAGAAACGCCAGAACTTCAAATTCCACTAAAAAGGGGTAAACCAAATACAGAAAGCAGATGAACAGCCGCGTCCGGCACCTAGTCTAGTCTTCTCACCAGCACGGAGCTAAGTGTTGCCACTTGGACGTGGGAGGGAGCCCCCGAGGCCCGAGGGTAGCACTCCAGGGACTCCGGGGCGTGTACATCCCCACTCATTATTCTATGAGAGTGTCACGAGCGGGGACCTTCACAGGCACTGGGCCTTGCTTCATTGGTAGAACTTCCAAAGGTGCTGGATGTTCTAGGCATTCTGGATGGGGATCTCGTCCTGCGTCTCCAGGCGCACGGCGCCAGGCCTGGAAACGCGGGGTCCTAAACGGGCCTCAAGGACGAGGTCGCCCACCTCGAGCGTCCTGGAGCGAACGCGGTGGCAGTGATACTGTCGCAGCGCCTGCTAGTACCTTGCCGCTCGAAGCGAGGCTTGGCAGCGGCGTTCCTCCCCCAGCACAAGGTCCATGTCCCGCATGGCATCCTGATGCGTCTCATCAAACGCCAGGACCCGTGCGGAGTGATGCCTGACCTCTTGAGGGAGAACCGCTTCTTCTCTATAGACGAGGAAGAACGGGGTCTCGCCTGTTGGCTTGGTGGCAGTGGTGTGGATGGACCACAACATGGACTGGAGCTCGTCGTGCCAACCCCTGCCACATGCCTCAAGCTTCTTCTTGAAGGTCCTGGTCTTGAGGCCTCTCAAGACCTCCGTGTTGGCGCGCTCGGCTTGGCCATTGCTCCTGGGGTGTGCCACTGGAGCATAGCAAATCTGTGTTCCAAGGTTAGCACAATATGTCTTGAAGAGATTGCTAGTGAACTACGAGCCGTTGTCGATGATGATGCGGTTAGGGACCCCAAACCGGCTCATGAGGCCCTTGATGAACTTGACCGCGGACCCGGCTGGGATGGTGCGGACGGCTTCCATCTCCGCCCATTTGGTGAACTTGTCGATGGCGATGTAGAAGTAGCGGTAGCCCCCGGCGCTCGAGGGAATGGACCCAGGATATCCATCCCCCAGACCGCGAATGGCCAGGTGAGTGGGATAGTCTAGAGGCCTTGAGCTGGCTAGTGGATTTGCTTGGCATGGAACTGGCAGGCCTCGCAGGATCTCACAAGCTTGATTGCGTCATTGAGTGCCGTGGGCCAGTAGAACCCGCTACGGAACGCCTTGCCTACTAGGGTGCACAATGATGACTGATGCCCACAATATCCGCCGTGTATGTCGGCCAGCAGCTCGCACCCCTCTTCCTGGAAATGCATCGCAAGGAAATGCCGTTTGGTCATTTTCTGTATAGCTCACCATCCTGGATGCAGTATGCTGTAGCCTGCCAGGCCACGCACTCCGCATCCTCCTCCTTGTCCGGTAGTATTCCCTGCCCCAGGTACACCCTGGATTCTTCAGTCCAACAACCCTCCTTGGTTTCAAGCGCAAGGAGCAGGCGTGCTCCTGAGGTCGGGCCGCAGGCGGGAGCTCCCGAGGT